>NW_024543071.1:7312500-7752500 GCF_018167655.1 Microtus oregoni
AGCGGAAGGGGCTCAAGCTACATCTGGGCTCTCAAATGCAGATTAAATTGAGTCATGGAAAAGGGAAAGTCTGAACCATGTTATTGCTACCTTACCTGAGTCCTTGAACAAAGCCTTGTGGGAGGTGATCATGCAACTGCCCAAACTAAAATGAGGGTCTTACCCTCCCTGAAACCCATTGCCCTCACAGCGAGGAATCTGGTCAGACCCAACAGTTTTACAGCCCAAGAACACTGCGTGAAATAGTGCCAACACTCTTGGCTCAGAGAAGAGCCAGGGGCTATGGACAGAAGATGTAGGGCCATTTCCAATCTTCACCCACACTCACCCCCACATACGCCTTCACAAACCATGGCTTGAGCCCTTTAAAATGAACAGCAGGTCCAGCTGTGAATTCAGATGCCCAGGAGTCTAGCATGGGCTCCAGCCCCTTTGTCCTCATTTTCTAGACTGAACCCATTTCTAAGACTTCTCTGCTAGTGTCTTGGATGGGAGATGCCACAATACCAGACCCTCTGCACACACCACTGCCTTCACTGTTCCCTCTAGGCTGCAGCTAGCCTCTGTGGATACAGCAAGTGGGACAGATTCAAGCCGACAGTGAGCTGGGTGTCTATCTGCCTCTATGCCTGGGTCACACAGCTCTGGTGCTGGAGGCCTGCCAAGCTGGCCTATTGTCTGGCACTATTTCCCTTTAGGGCAATGGGTGCCCTAGAATAGAAAGATTGCAGTCTGGGTGAGGTAGAGTGGGAACAAGCCTCAGTAGCCAACCAGGGAGCCAGCCTTGGTACCACAGCACTGGGGGTGATTTGTGAAGCCCCTCAACGAGGGTTACGGGAGTCAAGTGCCTGCCTTTGTCTTCCTCCCCTAGGCTCCCCAGTCCTGGGTCTCCTCCCAGGGCCACCTACTGCCCATCCTTGCACACACACCCTCACCATAGGCATGATGCTGCCAGAGCATCCAGAAGGCACTTAGCATCCACTGTTGGAGCACGCAGAGTTGGTCACACAAGCTACAGATGGCCGTAGTGGCCGTACTTACAAAATTTTCTCTCCCACCGAAAGCACATTCTGTCATTTGTATTTATCCCTCAAACCCTCTCTCTCCACACCAAGGTCTCTTCACGCAGCGACCACAGGAGGCCTTCCTCACAATCCTACATAGGGCCCAGAAGCTAGCTCCCTACCCCAGGGCAGCCGGAAGCCAGTGCTCCACTGTCCACACCTGTGGGATCCCAAGCACGTTACTTCCACAGGCCTGTCTCCTCAGCTGTGTGGTAAGGTGGGATTGCCAGGTTCCTAAGGCTCTTGGCGAATTAAAGTACTATCATCTATAACCTTCTTTGTGAGGGTCTCGAACCCTCAGAAGTGAAGGGCAGATGTTGACGCGAGAGACCTACAACAAGGATGCATGTTCTGTCGAGAATCTAAGCCACCAACTAACATAGTAGTCGGTGCCTCTAGCAAGCTCAGCATTGCTGTTAGCCCATTTTACCATACGATGTACTTTTTCAAGTGTATTCCAGACTTTCATAT
The DNA here is from genome assembly GCF_018167655.1 of Microtus oregoni. Classification (NCBI taxonomy): domain Eukaryota; kingdom Metazoa; phylum Chordata; class Mammalia; order Rodentia; family Cricetidae; genus Microtus; species Microtus oregoni. The sequence goes on from NW_024543071.1 coordinate 7,314,036, forward strand.
GCACATATCACACTTTGGGATAGATAAGTGCTTCGGGGCATATAGACACATTCAGGTACGTGCGTATTGCACACTCAGGGTATCTACACTGTGTGTGCAATGCTCGTACATTCAGAGGCGTGTCAACACCACAACTATGGAAACTCTGGGGTTAAGGGCACAGACCCTTCGACCAGATGAAATGGAATATGATGAACTCACACACCGCTTAGCCCTGGGAAAGCCAGCTGCCCTGTGCACTGTGTTTCTTTACCTGTAAAACGGGACTAACAGCAGCACTTACCGCACAGCGCTCTTGGAAAGAGTCAAGAAGGCAATGCTTAGGACAGTCACCTCGTGGCTGGCATGGGAGGAACACACGCTTTGCAGTTTGTTATTGTGCAGGGGTGTAGAGACAATTTACAATGTGTAGCTTATAGGGAATCCCAGAGTTCAAAGACTTGAAGCTTCAATCACCAGACAGGAGAGCCACTTAATCCATGTTTATTTCACATTTGATCTGTAAACTTTATTTTTTTAAAAAAAAATCCACTGTCATAAGCAACAAGTGCTGACATTTAGTTTTCTAAATCAGAGCACAGGCCTTCCTATCCACCCAAAATAAGTAGAAACCCTGCTGTAAACACAAAGTCTCTGCCTTCCTCCCTGACTCTGGCAATTCATTAGTGACATGATCTCAACCAGAAAAGCAGGGGGGAGGGAACACTTTCCTACCTAAGAGCTCTTGGGGTTTGGCACTGTACAGTGTGGCAGGCCCATTTGTCTTCTCACTGTTTACCTTGTGCAAATTGTATCAGGTTTGTTTCTTCCGCATAATTTCCACTCCTGTGTGGCTAAAATCAGCAGCTGAAAGATTCCCTCTTAGATGGCTCTTTCTGGGGGAGGGGCGGCACACATACAATCTAGAAACATACATATTCTTCTCCAAGCCTTGGCCCCAGAGTAGTGGGGATCCACAGAGACGGTTTCAAAGTGAGTTACTGGGGCAAGCGGTGCCTCAGAAGATAATGGCTTCATACACAGGGCTGATGCAAGGCGGAAGGTTCATTTCCTTCTGTCTTGGTCCATCGCTCTAATATTTACATAGGAAAAGGCAATTATGCTGTCAGGCACGGGTGGGAGGAGGGGGAGGAACATGAACAGAAACCCTTTCCCTGTCAGGAAATCTCAAAGCAGGTCTGTGTCCAAGGGACTGTCACCAGTTACTGGTAAAAAGCACTGACAGCGACATAATACTAGAAAAGGGCTTGCTTCGAGAAGGAGCTTGGTCTGGACCAGGTTAGCCACTGGAGAGCATCTCCACGGCCATGATTTCAACATCACACCAATGCCAACACTGAAGACTTCAAAGTATGATATCAAAAATAATGTATATTTACAGTGGGGGTGGGGAGAGCAGGCAGGGCTGCCCTGAATGGATTTTTAAAGGGGGGGGGGGGGGTTGGGGAAGTGTTAATTAGCCCGGGCTAGGAAACCTTGATTCATTAACCCTTTGGCAGCCATGCCTTCTCTAGTACTGCGCTTGCTCTGAAGAGTTTGGGAGAGTCAGACTGGTGGAGAGGGTGGCAATGTCTTTAGGAAACAATACTGATCGGGTAGCCCCTAGAAAATGGCTGTGGGTGGAGAGCAACCGAAACAACCACCAAAAGGCGCATTGTCCCTCTCAGCCAGAACTTTACACATGTAACAAAAGGTGCCCTCAAACACCACGGGGCTCCCTCCTAGTTAGATAACACACGGAGCAGGTAGGTCCTGGGTTTCAGAGTGCTGGGGCTGCATGCACAGACGCGCCCCCTCGAAGCCCGGGCCCTGCATCAAACAAGCGTCTGTAAGCAGGGCACATCCCACTAGCTCACACGATGCGCTTTCTGTCCCCGCGGCAGAGGATCTTCTTGAAGGCGCGGCGGAAGTCGTGGTTGAAGATGGTGTAGATGACCGGGTTCAGCGAGCTGTTGCAGTAGCCGAACCAGAAGAAGAAGTTGAAGAGCTGGTAGGGCACGGGGCAGCCGACCGCTATGAGTGTATAAGTGAAAAAGAACGGGAACCAACACACCACGAACACGCCGATGACCACTGCCAGCACGAACGTGAAGCGCTTCTCGCGGTTTTGCCGCCCGCGCCAGCGCGACGCTTTGGCACCGCGCTCCTCTCCAGGCCCGGACCCAGCAGTCCCAGGCCCCGCGGCCCCAGGCCCGCGCCGAGGCAGACTGTCTCCCGGCTTCACCTGGCTCGCCCGGGTCTTGCCCTTGGCCCGGGGACCGCGCTCGGGTCTACGGAGTCCCGGGGGCCGCTCGGCATGCTCGGACGACGAACTCTCCTCTAGGTCCAGTGCATCCCCGTCGCGGGACCCAGCGGGCGCAGGCTCCCCCGGGGCACCGTTAAGCTGGGTGGGGAGAGGCTCGGCCTCGGCTCCTGCGGGGCCCGCTCCGCGTTCCGGGCCCAGGCCGTTGGGCCTGCGATCGGCGCCCCCAGCTGGCGCGGAACAAGCGTCTGGACCCCGGCGGCTGGGCGGCACGCGGGTGCGACGCTTGGCAATCTGATAGATACGCACATAGACCAGGATCATGATGAGGCAAGGCGCGAAGAAGGAACCGATGGACGACGAGATGACATACCACTTCTGGTCATTGATCTTGCAGCTTGGTTCTGCCGGCTGCTGGCCGCCTCCAGCGCCCTTCTTCTCTATGGAGATGAGGGGCGGGAAGGAGATGACGGCCGAGATGACCCACACGGTGACGATGATGGCCTTGATCCGGCGTGGTGTGCGCTTCAGGTTGTACTCGATGGCCTGTGTGATGGACCAGTAGCGGTCCAGGCTGATGGCGCACAGGTGCACTATGGACGACGTGCAAAAGAGCACGTCGAGAGCCAAGTAGATCTCGCACCACACCTTACCAAAGTACCAGTAGCCCATAACCTCGTTGGCCAAAGAAAAGGGAATGACCAGCGTGGCCACCAGGATGTCCGCTGAGGCCAGAGACACCAGGAAGAGGTTTTGGGGCGCTTTAAGTGCACGACTGGTGAACACTGCAATAATAACCAGCACGTTGCCAAACACCGTGAACAGCATCAACAGGCCAGCCAGGCACACCAGAGTCAGTGTCACCTGCAGGGAGTAAGGGGTGGCCCGGGTGCCGCCCCCGGGCGCCTCAGTCCCGTTCCAGCTCGTGTTGCCAGAGTCCGGCTGCAGGGAGCCCATGGGCGCAAAGCTGCCCTCAGCCAGAGGCTGCTCCTGGCGGAACATGAACGCGGGTGCCGGTTCTCCTGGGCCTGCTGCCAGCTGCCTTCCGGCCCCGCGTCCGTGGGTCCTCCTCTTCCTCCGGCACGCGGACCGTCCCGCCGTGCCTCACATAGGGAGCCCAGGCCCAAGCTGGGGGACCGCTAGTTGTCCATGAACTAGTGCCCACGAACTGGCACGGGCTGGTCCACCGCTCTGGGTGGGTGCCTTCTCTTTTCCAGCTCCCCAACCCAGCCAAGTTTGTTTCTAAGAGGCAGGATAGAGTAGGGCCAGCTGGCAGTTAGAGATTTAATTCTTCAAGAAAAAAGAAAAGAAATCATCGGTGGCCTGATGACTTGGAAAGATGTCAGAAAATTATACAAATGTATTTAAATAGACATCTATACCTTGACTCTTGAGCTGAGAGAAAGCAGGAAGTCTTACCCCAAAAGGCAGCCAAGGGGTGTTGGTGAGGGTTCAGGGTCCTAGGTCGGTCTTCTTATACCCTCGAAGCGATTTCCGATTCTGTTGCTGCCCCCCAGGAGCGGTGGAGCGGGCTGGGCCGGACCTCGGGCGAGGGCGCAGACTCTGCTTCCTCTTGGAGAGCCACGGGACTTCCAAAGTTGTGCGCCCTGCTGGGGCTGGGACGCAGCGCACTGAGCTCGGGGGGCGGCAGCGGCGGGATGAAGGGTGTGGGGGCCGCATGAAGGCACCCCCCCCTCCCGTCCTCAGGGCCAAGCTAGGTGAGCGATTGACTCTCCGGAAGCCGCGGCCAAGCAAGGGTGGCTGCTAACCGCCAGCTGGGTGGGCTCTGAACGCAGCAGACCCGGCAGGGGTCCGAAGACCTTTGGAGTTTTAGCAGGACTTGGGGCTGAAGGCGCTGGGCTGGCTGGGCGGCGTGCACCGGCTGCTGGGCGTCTGCACAGAAGCGCTGCTCCGCCGCTCTACTGTGCACTGGTTTTATAGTCCCAGGATGAAGCCGGCGTTGCCGAGCAGCCAGCGTCAGCCCCCACGTGGGAAGCCGACCCTCCTCCGCCCCTCGCGCCTTCCCTACTCAGGTCTAGAGCCCGCACTCGCCTCGGACCCCAGAGAGCGCTGCCTCGCAGGCTGTACTGGCCTTTTGGGAAGGCAGGTACCGTGAACAAGGGGCTTTAAGAGAGAGCCTAAGGAGTGGGGAGCGGCCCCTGCTGGGAGTTGGCCGCGCAGCTCCGGGCGGGCCAGGAGACAGTAACACCCAGGAGTACACCGATCTAACTGGGTTCTAGCAGTAAAGGGTACCAGGGTGCTGGGACCCGAATTAGGAGACGGAGCCGCAGCGTCGTGTAGGGGTCGCTGGCGAAGCAGCCCCGCCCCAGCCAGGCAGGTGTTCCTGGTGGTGGCCGGGATGAAAAAGATCCTGGAGAGATAAGCATGTGCAGGTTCCTATGGAACCGCTGAAGCGGAATGGACAACACCCGCGCGTGAGCGGACCAGGCCTGACTTATTCATACTTGGGGAAGAGAAAGCCACATATCCTTACAGCCACAGAGCTATCTGCGGGAAGTTCGTGGGCTGGGGTCTGCACTGCGCCCCCTTGAAGGGCAGTGGGGAAGGGTCCTGGAGGCGTAGGCCCTGAGCCGTGACAGAACGAGAGCGCACTGACACCTGCTGGCCACCGAACGTCACGGCTGGGCAGCAACTTGAGGCTGTTTCTAGTCCTTTCCTGTATCTTCTGTCTTGGGGCAAATCTGGATCTAAGCTCAATAGGAAAAATAGAAAAAACAAAAAGAACCAAGATTTTAAACTGCACTGTATCATGTTGCAGAAATCTTCGCGTTGTATGTGTCTACCTCCAAAGAGAGCGAGGCTCGAACCTTCTACAGATGGCAAGGGAATCTTGCGCCCTCCTCTCTGTTGGCTTTAAACTGCTGGGAACCCTGAAGCATTTGTTGAGGCACAGATATTTTATGAAGAGCTAGAAAAGAGGAGCGTCAGGACATCATCAGTAGATGTAAGCCTTAATCATGCTGTTTAAATCGGTACATTTTGTGTGCATGTCTTATAGCATCACACTGTAGTCCACAAATGTACACAATTATTTGTTAATCAAAAATGTTTTTTATGTTTATGGAAATATTAACTTCCCTGATTTGGTCACTACATGTTGTGAATAAAACTGAATTAACATACAGCATCTCACACATTTGTACAATTAAAAGAAAAAAATTTAAGTTAAACTCTACCCCACTTACATGTACCTTTCCCTCACACCCTAACACACACACAACCTGCACAACATCTTTCACTAGGGGCAGGGTGCTAGCCAAGGAAGAGAGGGAATTTGCATGCTCTCTCTGATTAGAATGTAGGAGCATGGGAGTTGATCGAGGTTTCCAAGCACGCTGGATGTCGGTAGCACAGGATTCACTGTGCCATCTGCACTCCAGATGAGCAGCAGGCAGATCGTGAAGGCAGGAGAGCAGGAAATGTCAATAGGGTGGCCATACGACCTAAAGAAACATCTGTCATACTTCAGAGGTTACCAAATCAAATGCCATATGCTGTCATTCAAGCCTAGATTCCAAGCTCTGACATTACCGAGCAGGCTCAGGTCTGGCTGAGGACTGTGGGCTAAATGAATGACCTTGGCCATCAGTTCCAACTCCAGCTGATGGTTTCATCCCTGACCAATAACATGATATTTGACGATGCTAAGTATTTCTCAGATGTCTCTTGAGTTCAGCACCTTTACTCCCCAATACTTCCCCCAGTAGAGAGCCTCTGCTCCTGTCTTCTTGCTGAGACTTTCTCAGCCTCTCAAGAAAACCAAGAAGGCTAACCTAACTGTCCCCTCTCTGTTGAGACTCTTGTTCCCTGTCGTCTCCTACATCTCTGCTCCGAGCCTCTTGGCAAGACATTGCAAATGTGTTCATTTGGAAATGTGACTGAAAGTGGGCAGCAGGAAGTATCCAAATAATGTGAAGATTTTTATAAAGCCAATTAAAGCTACAAAAAAGAATGAGCTCAGGTTGAGAATTGCAGCCTGGATCTCAGATGTGCAGACTTCTAGAGTGGTGGTGCAGACCCCACGGGAGCTGAAGCAGATCACACAGCAGAGTTGGTGCTTGAGGGAGATCCCTCCGTGGACATACCCATGAAGGTCAATAACTATTAGTAAAAATAAATACCAAAATACCACATCTGAGCACTGGCCACAGGCCAGGCACAATGCTAAGCAGCTTATAAGATATATATACTATTTTGTTCGATCATTTGCTTATATAAATGGGGAAAACAAAGGTCCGAAAGGCTAAGTACATTGTCAGCCTTTTACTGGGCTGTTTCCTGAATGTAAGCCCAAGAATTTTCCACCACCATTCCACCAACTGAGGCTGTGCCCTCAGAAGACCGGCAAAGACTCATCCAGAGAATGTTGAGCTATGGGTGCTGCTCAGGGTGGGGGTCCTTCAGTAGCATGTACGAAACCGTGGGTTCAATCCTCCACACCACTGTACAACCTAAGTGGGGCAGTACATTCCTGTAACCCAGTGCTCGGGAGATGGGGGCATGCAGGGCACATGTGGGGTAGTGTGTCACTCACTCTACATCTAATGCTCGCTGTCCTGACACAGCATCATACATAGTCTATGGGAGACTGCACATTTCTCATGCTCTCTGATATAGAGCATAAAGAGGTGAGAATCCTTCCTCTCCCGGGTATCAGTATTAACTTGAATAACCCTACTCACTCACACACACAGTAGGCTCAAGCTCATGCCCACTCACTCACACACACACAGTAGGCTCAGCCTACTCACTAAAAACACACACTGTAGGCTCAGTCCACACACTCATACACACAGTAGGCTCAGCCCACACACTCACACACACAGTAGGCTCAGCCCACACACTCACACACACAATAGACTCAGCCCACACACTCACACACAGTAGGCTCAGCCTACACACTCACACACAGTAGGCTCAGCCCACACACTCACACACACAGTAGGCTCAGCCCACACACTCACACACACAGTAGGCTCAGCCCACACACTCACACACACAGTAGGCTCAGCCCACATACTCACACGCACAGTAGGCTCAGGCTCACGCCCACTCACACACACAATAGGCTCAGGCTCACGCCCACTCACACACACAATAGGCTCAGGCCCACACACTCACACACACAGTAGGCTCACACCCACTCTCACACACACAGGGGGCTTACCTTTTATTCCTAGGGCACTCCTGAAGAAGGATGCTTACAATCACATTTCTTGGGGTAGGGATGTCTAGTTTGTATGAGGCCCCTGGGTTCCACGCCCAGGACCACCAAATAAATATTCTGGAACAGACCCCTTGAGAATGCCAATTCACTAGGATTGAGGTGGGGTCTTAGTACTAGCATTTTTAACGTAAATAATTTAGTAAGCACTACAGATAGCGCACACTAACCACCTTCTAAATGCTCATGAGATGAAAGAATGAATTCGGCATCTGACTGAGCTACCAACAACTAGCCCACAAATAGGCTGCCAAGATGGCTACTACTTCAGTCCCAAATCAGGATCCAGCTACACATGAACTAATTCATGGATATATTCTTCGTGTTTTTTTTTTATTTTTCCCCCAAGAACATTTAAGTTGGCAGAGTTGTTCAAATTGTGTCAGTTAGATGATTTGCCAAAAAGTGGACACTACTTAAGCTAAACAATGTTTGTCCTTGAATTACATTGGGTTTCAATGTCAAACAAGACCCAAATGTCCCTTGGTTTCTCAGTCCTACTGTTAAAGCCTGATTAAAAAATCTGTATCAACAGCTTGATCTCAAGCTGGAAGCATTATTTTGGAAGATTGTAGCCATGCAAAGAAATGAGAGACTTAGCTGAAGGAAGGAAGTCAAGGGGGATGGGGGAGAGACACCTTTTTGCTTTGGTAAAGCTTCCCACAGGCCCAAGCCACGTGTTTGAACCCTTGCCCTCCCCACCCCTGTTGACAGTACTGCTTAGCAAGTTGTGGATCCTTTAGGGGGTGGAGCTTCATTAGATGTGAGTAATTGGGGGTAGGCCTTAGGGTTTTACAGCTGGGCCTGACTTCCTGTTCACTCTGTTCCTTGATTGTGGGTAATGTGACCAGGAAAGCAGTCTCTTGCTCCTGCTGCCCACCATGAACTATATGCCAGCATAAACCCTTCCATCCTGCAGGGCTTCTGGCCACAACAAGGAGCCTAATTAACATGCCTCTGAAGAGTATGCCTGATCCCTGTCCCTCTCTCGCACTGGCAAGCACACTCCTGCTACCATGATATTCTTTCCTTCAAGGGCATGGGGCTAAGTAACTGTGGACCAAACCCCCGAACTGTGAGCCTAGGAAGTGGTTTCTGTCAGAAATTTGGTTACATCAGTGTAAAGTAATTAACCCACTAACTTGATGGTAACTTCAATTTAACAGAAATGGAGAACTGAGTGGGGAGAGCACTATTATGACCTCTGTTACTTTGGTTTGGGGTTTTGTTTGTTGTTTTAGAAGATCTGATTGTCTAAGGAAAAATCAGCACACCTATTAGCATGTACTCCCAAGCAGGGTCAAAGCTTTCAAATAGAAATCTGCCACCCAACCCCTCCCTCAAGAGAGATGGTAACTTAACACAACACTCTCACCCTTCTGAACATGATGAGCAGGTGTAGAACACAATGTTCTCAACTACTGCTCAGGCTGTGCACACAGCTGGAATCACAAACATCTGTCAACTCACTATCTTTGCTGATGAGAGGGGAGACAGGACTCACTAGAGGGAAGTCTATCACTTTTCTGAGCTTTTACTTAACTCCTCCATCCTATTTTTCCTGTGCTGATGCTTGTGAGTATCCTATGGTTACTGCAAGTTGACAGCCGCCAGAAGGAAAAGGCCTCTTCCAGGGGTGTGTGTGGAGGTGCCTCCACCATCCGTCATGCCTGATGCCAGATGTCTCCGCTGCTGATAAACCAATAAGCCTTACCATTGCCTTTGTCGCTCTCTAAAGCATTAGGCAGCCTGGAAACTGAAGCCAGGTGTTTTTGTCTCCACCAGAGTGACTCTCAAGAGCTGTGTGCTCACACAAAGCATATCATCAACTACCTTAGGGTTCTGGGACAGTCCTCAGATAAGTGCCTGCCCCACCCCAACAAGCTGAGCAATAATGACCCTGCTTTGCCCAAACACATGAGGAAGAGCAACCCCTGACTAGACTATGGGGAGCAGTGGCTATTTGATCTCACACTTGACAGGTGAGATAGATGCGCCAGCACAGGAGTACAAAGTAGACATTTGTCACTGACAGTAATAACTCTTAAACTAACATTCCATTAATCTAATTAGGTAAAGTGAGTCACCCTTCATGTTTGCTCAAGGAAACCATGGAGACAATGTGAATAAAGCGTGTATGGAGAGAGGGAGAGAGGGAGAGAAGGAGAGAGAAAGGGGGAGAGGGAGAGGAAGAGGGAGGGAGGGAAATATGAATCTAACTATGAATATTACTATGACTATTTAAATTATCTTTTATCCATTCTCCTTAGTCAACACCACCAAAAACAGGCCCTTCTTTCCTAAAGAAACTCCTGCCTGAAAGGTAGTAAGTAGCAATTCAAGTAAGACATTGATATTTTGAACTTGAGAGTAAAATAAGTTCTGGCCCTGCTTCTGACATTTAATAACTATTTATTTGACTTCTCTGAGTCCTCGTTTGTGGAAAACATGGAAATAGTTTTATACACCTCACACATGCTTTTAAATGGAGATTAAATGTTTGAATGCATAGAAAATACTTAGCTCAGACTTTGGGTTACAAAATATACATTGGCTATCTTTTTTTTATATAGCAATGCTATCTTCTTTATTAGTCAAAATATTCATGGAACCAATGCAAACAGATCCTGCAATCTGTCAGTATTAGCAAGGATTGTTAACAAACCAGCACTAGAAATAGAAAATTAAGCAAAATAAACATCCAAGTGGGAAATACAGTTTTAATAGGCTTAACACATCTTTGTTAGGTTTGTGTGTGAAGGGTAAGAGAGTAAACGTTGATGTTCTGAACTATTCATAATAAAGGAGGAAATGCATACGGCTCCTTACACCAGAAAAGAAATACAAACACTGGTCAATTCTGAGACTCAAGAGGGAAATCCAGCTGATAAAGCTGAGGAAACAAGCTGGATAAACAGACTGATGCTTCCAAGGTGCCTTCCACAAACTAACTCCACCGGCGCTAACTCTACTGAAAACAGAGCAGAAAATAGATTGATACAGGTAAATGACATCTGGTTCAGTTGAGGGGCAGAGATGGCTTTGGAGCAAGGTGGATACAGCACTTCATACTGGTCACTAAGGAGCAGGTTCATACTCTGTTTTCTTGATCTCCTTTTCTCTCCTTTCCTCCTCTCTTCCCTCTCCTAACAAAGAAAAGAGGGCTAAGCAAAAGCACAGGTTACTAGATATAAAAAGCCATAGAGTCTCAACACCTAGGGAACTGTCCCAGTTCCGTGTCCAGTTTCACAGCTGTGGAACAGAGCGGTAGGTCCCTTCTTTCTCTTCCTTCGAGTCTAAGTGACCCCAATGCCCACAGTCCACACAACTCCTCACTTTACCCTTCCAGTTGGTTTCCACTCTGTACAATCACAACCCTTGTCTGGAATAAATGGATGCAAGAGCTCTAGTGGTAAAACTACTTAGCATCTCAGTGAGCAGGAGCCACTGATGGAAATCACACACAAAACTTAATTTAGTCTGCCCTAAGAATGCTGAGAGGAAAGTTTGTTGGACTTAAAGATATTCAAAATATAACTGAGCTTTTCTGAAAAACAGAAAGTAGTGAGACACAAACCTTTAATCCCAGCACTCATAATGCAGAGGCAGGCAAATCTGAGTTTAAGGCCAGCCTTGTCTAACTAGTAAGATCCTACTTTTTTTTTTAAAAAAAAAATCCAGAAATGATAACACTCTTAAGATCAGACTTAAAGACTTTTTGTCCAATCAAGTGGAAATAAGAGACAAAATAGAGATATTTCAAAATCCTGCAACAGCCACCAAATATCCCACAGTGGCATACACTAAGCATTGCAACTAAGATATCTGGGAAACACAAAAGTGACAGCCTAAAAAATAAACAGTAAGCAGACTAAGAAGAAAAAGCAAAAATTAAAGAAATCTGTCCTCAGAGGGAGGTGTGAGCAAATGACAAAGTGGAGAAACTCCATCTCTGTGGCCAGGGAGCTAGACAAGGGTCCTCTGTGGGCCAGATAATGAGGGAGATAATCCAAGGAGAGTAGGTTCTTGGTTTTACTTTTTCGCCCCCTTGGCCCAGCATTTCCATCTTGGGAAGTGTTGGCAGCAGGATGAAGAGCAAGAAGCGAGGAAAGCAGTGTGCTGTGTCAGGGTGGCTGGGGCTGGAGGCTACCTGCAGATAATTTATCATCTTCCCAAGTGACTGTACATTTTGTATTTCCTCCAGCAATCAGCAACCATCGGTAGTTTTCTTTTTGATGCTTCAGTAGGCACGAGACGCTTCTTATTCGTAACTCCCTAGTGATTGATGTCCATGGCTCCTTCCAGCTCCCTTGCCACCCACATATCTCATGAGCTGTCCATTTTAAATTGTCCATTTTTAAATCAGTCATTCTGTTATGCTGAATTTTAAGAGTTCCTCGTGTAAGAATTCAAGAAACTTGACATCAAAAGAATAACCAATAAAAAAAAAATGGGGTACAGACCTAAACAGAGAACTCTCAACAGAGGAATCTCAAAATAGCGAAAGACACGTAAGGAAATGCTCAACATCCTTAGCCAGCAGAGAAATGTAAATCAAAACAACTCTGAGATTCCATCTTACACCTGTAAGAATGGCCAAGAGCAAAAACACTGATGACAGCTTATACTGGAGAGGATGTGAGGTAAGGGGGAACACTCCTTCAATGCTGGTGGGAATGCAAACTTGTACAGCCACTTTGGAAATCAGTATGGTAATTTTGCAGAAAATTAGGAAACGATCTACCTCAAGACCCAGCTATACTGTGGTTGGATATGCCTAAAGGATAATCACTTCTTCCACATCTCCTGGTGTCTCTGCCCTTCTTCCCAGCATCCTCTGTGCCTAGAAAAGCACAAAGATAATGTGCTCAACTATGTTCATAGCACTATTATTTATAATAACCAGAACCTAGAAACAACCTAGATGCCCCTCAACCAAAGAATGGATAAAGAAATTGTGGTATATTTACAAAATTATATATATATATATATATATATATATATATATATATATAACATCTTGAAATTTGCAGGCAAACAGATGGATCAAAAAAAAAAAAAAACCATATTGAGTGAGGTTAACCCAGACCCAGAGAGACAAATATAATATGTACCCACTTGTAAGTGGCTTCTGGACATAAAACAAAGAAAAATCCACCTACAGTCCACAACCCCAGAGAACTTAAAGAGGACCCTAAGAGAGACATACATGGATCTACATAGGAAGGAGAAAAAGACAAGATCTCCTGAGTAAATTGGGAGTGTGGAGGTCATGGGGGAGGGTAGAAGGGCAGGGGGAGGAAGAAAGGGGAACACAAAAATGTATAGCTCAATAAAAACAAAAAAATAAAATATATCTTCTTAAAAAAGAGTTCCTTGTGTATTTCAAATTAAAGTCTTTATCAAATATATTCTTTGTCAGCATTTCAGTCTAGGGTGTTTTCTCCTTTTGTTTTTTTCTTTTTTTTTTTCTCATTTTCTGGGTAGTGCCTTTCGCAGAGAAAAAAAAAAACTGAATGATACTCAACTTACAATGCTTTCCACAAATGTTCCTTTGGTGCTATGCCTCAACCTCCATCGTCAGGCCCAAATGCAGTGAGTCTCCTGCTGGGCAGTGATGCCAGCTTCAGCGGTGTGTTGGATATCCTGGGTCTTTTACTCTCCACAGAGCTAGGAGCTTAGCGTTTTCTATTCTATTTTTGTGCATATGGTTCATTTTAGGTTTTAGGAGTTGGATTTGATTAGATACACAGACAGACAGAGCGAGCGAGACATAGCTAGATATCCCCTACCATTGAAAAGGTCGTCATTGCTGCATTGAACTGTTTTTGCTCCTTTGGAAAATCAGCTGTTGAAAGTTACCACAAAGAGGTACCATATTTTAGTATTTTTTCTGCACTGATTGATACGATCATGTGATAGTTTTCTTCTTAACCTGCTGGTATGATGTATTACACCCTAGTTTTCTAGTGATGAAAACAGCCTTCTGTATCTGGCATAAACAATGCTTTGTTGTGTTGTGTAATTCTTTTGTACATTATTTTATGAGATAAAATTTGTTATTTTGTTGAGGATTTTTCTATCTAAGTTCATGAGATATCTGTATTTCATTTTAAGGATTTTGGGCTTAGTTTTGGAGTAATTCTGACCCCAAAAGATTAAGAGATCCCCCCCCCCATCTTCTGGAAGGAACAATAGTTTCTCTATAGTTAAATAGAGAAACTATTTAAAGATTAAAAAAAATTTTTCTTTATATGTTTGATGAATTCTACTAAATAGAAGTATAGACTCATTTTTTTCAATAGGCACCAATATACATTTTTTCTTGTTTATATTTTGGCATAGTGTATCTTTTAAAGAACTGGCCCATTTTGTCTTAACTTTAAAATTGAGCGCCACAGACATTTTTATAGTATCTATTACCTTTTCTTCCCCCATGGAAGCTGTAGTGACGCCTTATCATTTATGATAAGAATTAGTAGGGTAGTAGGTCTTAGCCTGGCTAGAAGGTTATGAGTTTTACTGTTTAAATTTTCAAAAAAATCTCATTTTTCGTTTTATTGATTTTTTTCTATTGATTTCTTGTTTTACTTTCATTGATGTCTACTCTCTTTTTCCTTTGGATTATTTTAGATTAAATTTGCTCTTTTTTGAGGTTAAGAACATCATTTTATCTTAGATCTTATTTTTAATACGGCGCAGATGCTCTAAAGGCTCCTTTAGGCTCTGTTTTCTCCATGCTAAACAATATGACAAGTTTGTATGTTTCATTTTCATTTAGCATATAACTTCAAGAAAATTCAATATTACATGGGTCCCCCAAAATATCTAATGGAGGGTGAAGTCTCCAACATACAAAAGTAAGCTGACATTGGCCTGACCCACTTCTTGTGGATGTTACTAGAGATTGTACCTTTAAGACAGACCTTTGATTAGATCTTGTCCCTTTACCTCAGATACTTTTCCTTGTTCTGAAGTCTACCATCAGTGTAACACAGTACATATACTGGGTACTTCCTGTTGCTGTAATTCAGCACAACAGCCAGAAGGAACTAGAAGACTATATTCTGGCTCACAGCTTCAGAGGCAGAGTCCATCATAGGGGAAAGAGATTTGGTACCAGGTGACTAGGTCAGGAAGATGAGGCCACATCTTCACCCAGAAAGCAAAGAGAGCAAACAGCAAGTGGATTGTTCACTATTTCTTCCCAAGATACATAACAACAACAACAAAAAATACCAAGAGCCCAGATTTTCAAAGGATGTAGATATACTTTCCAAACTTAGGATATAGGAGAACAAAGAAACACAGAGGAAAGTCAACATCCTCCAAAAGGCAACTGTCACTAATTTATGTTTGGCCATGTTCTGGGTCATGGGGGGAGGGGGGGCTGCAATCTGTCTACATAATCTGCTAGACTCCTGAAGCAATTCAGGACTGCTGCCAGGAAGTCCCTTTTCTTTAAGGTTGTACTCACAGCTCTATACAATCTCTTCCAAAGATGAAGTTTTAGAAAGAAGGGTTCCTCAGTGATCCAATGACAAACGAAAAAAACACCGCCTGAGAGTGTTCCACTGTACTGTGTACTTCCAAGCTAGATTTATCTGAGACAGGAGATAATTTCAAATCCCTGAAGTCATCACCCAAGTTAAAATTTTTTAGTAAAGAGAGCTATGCAAACAGAAATAGTTGCAGATAATGTATACATTACACATAACAGACTTGGGTCTTGGCAGGTGTGAATCTTCAAGTTTAGTGCATGCATTTCCAGGCTGGGGGTCTGACCAGGCCCTCACTGGCTGCCTTACTCGACACCACTGATGAAATCAGCAATCACCTATTTAACCAACTGCAGCCGAAGCTATGAACGGTTGTTTTAGTGAGGGAAGCAACACAGTGGAGTGACAAATTCATTTTATGACTCAACACACAACTGTCCTCTTAAAAACAAACATTTAAAAACCTTAAACAAGGTAAGTCTTTAAAAGTTTCAGAAAACTTTGGATTATATTAAAAAAATTATGGCCAAACTGGAATTCTGACAATACAAATTATCAAAAAAAATTATGAACAAGTAACAGCTACTGAAGTCTGTTTGGATAATTAGGTACAAAGAAACACACTACATTAAACTTGAAGGTAGCCGAGGAAGAATAATTTTTTTTAAAGGCTGACAGTCAATACATGGCATTCAGTGTCCTCCACAGGCCCGTGTTTTCATCTGCAGCAAATACAGCAGGTAGACCTGGCTAAAGAAGTAGGCCACTCATGTCTGGGTCTAGCTTGCTTTCCCTGCTTCCCAGTCTCCACCTAGGTCTTTGGAACTTCGGTTTGGGGAGGGGAGTGGAAGAGCACAGTGTAATAGACTACAGAAGCCCTTGAATAGGAGCTCAAGGGACAATCATAGTGACAATTCACAAGAGCACAGGGCAGACAGGAACATGGCCAGCACATGCTACTTATATCTCAGGTAGGGGAAGAAGGAAGATTGGGATGGATACTTGGAGGCTATTCATGTCACAGTGTGACAGAGAATTTGGCTGTACTCTGTATGGTGAAATTCTGAGTGAGCTGAATTTAAAAGTAATAGACTAATAGGAAATTTCAACAGTTTAACATCTAGGCTCCGTGGTTACTGCTTGCAGTTTTTACCCAACTCTACAATAATAACTGAAAGAAAAAAAAAAAGAATTCAAAGATTTGAAACATGCAGTTTGGTGAAGAAAGAAGTATTAAACTGACTTAAAGCAATTGCTGGTCCATCTGCTATGAGCCTGAAGAGACTCAGCATGATTACAAAGCAACTAGGACTGGACAGTAGGACAGATACTTGAGGACAAGACCCCACCCTTCAAAAACTCAGGGTGTAAATGACTTTATAAAGGATGATAAGCCTGCAGAGCACCTTACACTAAAAGGGCAGAGAGACTGGAACTTTCCAAGGTTCAGCCATGCAGCACTCAGGAAGCTGTTGCAGCTGCCAGCAACAGGACACAAGGGTACTTCTTGAGTGGGAAGAATGCTATTTTTGATTTGGGGTGGGGGAAAGATCTCAATACATCATCCAGACTACTCTTTAACTTGAGATCATCTTGCATCAGCCTTGAGTTTGAACCACCATGCCTGGTTAACTGTGTACCCTTTTCTTCTTTTTTGTATGAGGTAGTTTTTGTTTGTATTATTGGGGCTGGGTATACCAGGGTTGAACCAGGATCTTGTGAACACTAGGCTACATCTTACATTTAGCTACATCCCAGCCTAAATTCATTCACTTTAAATAGTTCAGACTACACAAATTTAATTAGAAACTTGTAATCCAAACTTTGCGACTTCACTCCAACTACGTTGCCCACATTTTAAATATGAAGTTACCTTTGTTTTCGTGTCTAAACTTTATTGTTTTCATTAATCTATAAATCACCATCTCTCCTTTCTGTGTGACATTCTAAACAAACACCTACAGAAGACTGTGTTGTTTCCATTTAACTGCTACAGATTAACAAACTAAAATGTGCATGTTTCAGACAACAGTCTATGATTCTTAGTTTATTAAGCAAATCTTATATAGAGTCAAACATTATTCTTTTAAAAGAAAGGCAATTTTTAAATATGCAAACAGTCCCAATGACGTTCATGAAAAAGTTAGTGAATATGTAGTCATTCACCATCCCTTACTCAAGGATTAAGTATCTTGATTTTACTAGTATTCCTCTCCTAAGTGGAGTCTAGCTTCTTGGTAGAAAGTTATTAAATTAAAGAAATACTCTAAGGCAGCATCTCTAAAGAAGATCTATAGTTTACATCTTGAAGAGATTAATAATACACTATGTATATGTAGCATTAGTCCTACATGTAAATTTGTGATCATTTTCCACCTCTATTGTAGAATAACTTAAATAAATGTAGGGAAACCAAATTGTTTAAAATTTTTCATATATTTTCATTTTGAAAAAAAACATGTTTCACAAGAAAAGACACTAGACCACTATCTCGCAAGTTTCAGTTCCATGACCTTAATATCAATACATATGGATATGAGATTTAAAAGAATAAAGAGAAAGAGAAAGAGAAAGATAGAGGGAGGGAGGGAGGGAGGGAGGGAGGGAGGGAGGGAGGAAGGAAGGCCATACACACACACAAGTTCTAGGTAGAACTGTAATAAATTCCTTTTATAAACAAAAATCTTAACTGAAAAGCCACAGTAGATGGAAAAAGAGAAAGGATATGAGTTTGTAAAATCCAGTGAACATTACAATAGTTTTACAGCACATTTAAGCATTCTAGGGTTTTATATCTTTACCTGCCTTCCATTTATTCGGTGTTCCTTAGAAGTTTGAACCCAGATTTGACCTCAAACCCATTCTTGAGTTTGAGTTCCAGGAAAAGCAAAAGTCCAAATTTTTATCTTGATATTACAGTTTTAATTGTAAAAAAATACTTGTTTAGAACAAAATAACCCCCCAAAATGGGGGGAGGCAAAACAGAAAAATAAGCAGCAATATTTAATTATATATAATGGTTACTCATTATATGGAAGGTGTGTTTTAGGATGTAATCTAGGATGCACTTGCTCTGTGGGGTCTCCTCAATAATTAAACTGACCTAGACCAAGACTATCAAAAATAAGAGTACTATGTAAGGGACACACATTCACAATTTTGCTATTCATAAAGGCAGTAAAGCAAAAGAAAATATTATCAAATAGTACATGCACAACCTACGTAACTTCCATGGAACTACCAATAGTGTCGATGCAATGTGCCATTTCCCATAACTGTACTATACCATCTAATAACAAAGAAGAAATGAAACTGAAAATAATGGTACTGAACTGAATTGTTTGAAGCCAGTGTCCCATCTATGGGGAAAGTGCATTTAGTTCAGCAGCAATACAGCACAGTGTGAAGATATTGTGCTTAGACACAGATACTCCAGAACAGAAAGATGTACAAGGCGAGTCAAGATATAAAACCACAGTACACTGTTAAATAACCTTGAAACATACATACACTGCAGTCTTTAGAGAGAGACATTCATCTCATTGTACAAGGAAAGGGTAAAGACTTTAAAGTTACCTATTGTGGTTTATGATATAATAAATACATATCTATATAGCATTGTATATACATATATAGAATGTGTGTTTATGTGTAATTTATTTGCCAAATTTCTGTTTAATTTTTGTGGATCTGCACTTTTCAGGAATGGAAAAGAAAACCTTCCACCACAGATTTCTGCTCCCCCAGAGTAAAAATACTTATTCTAAGAAAGGTCTCAATACCCCGACCCCAAAGGTTCACTTCAGATATTTATTTTACAGTTCATTAGAGAAATAAAAGTAGTGGAAATTTTGATTTCTAAATGTATATTTTCTGTTTGCCAGCTGTTGCTCAATAAAGTATCTTTTAATATTTAAACTAACTGATGCAAATTTTTAACACAGAATATAAACTCTATATCTGATTAAAACAGAGCAAATCAAAATAATCCAGTGATTCACTCCAACTGTAAACAATATAAAAATTTTAAATTTCAAATTTCAAAATAAGTTAAAGAAAAATTCTACCTTCAGGGCTCATGCCATTATAAAGATCTGACGCTGTAAGGGGAAATGGATACGAAAAGTTGCAACAAAATTTTTGGGCCACATTTTCCTAAGAGAAACACATATCTGATTATATCATTTTGTCCCTTAAATTTAATGACTTCATAATTTCTTGGAAGATTTTTAAACAAACTGGCATATCAGATTACACAACAGAAAACCATCCATCAAATTTAGCAAAGAAAACTTATATAAGCCTTTTTTTCTTTACAGAATTAAAAAAATCTAAATGGCTATGATTCCTCTATTAGCAGAAACACATAATGCAGTCTTTATAAATCTGCCATAGATCAATATCCACAGATACAGATATAGATATGAAACATTAATGGCAGTCTATGTTTGAACAGTGTGTGGGACCAGCAGTTTGTATCAGACCATGGCACGATATGGACCCTGCATCTTTAAAAACTGAATAATGAACGAAGGCCCTCCAGCAACAATTTGAGGTGGGAGGTGACTGAGTGGACAGTTCTCAATACTCATGATTGACAGCTTGCTGCAGAGAGCCAGCTCAAAAGGGAGGCTGTGAAGGTTGGGGTTGTCATTCAAATACAGTTCTTCTAGATTTTCCAGTGTGCCTGTTCAGGGAGGGAAAACAATTAATTACTATTCTTAAAACTTTCACCACTGTAGGTTTCAAATTGCAGCATATTCAAATCAACTGGGAAAACATTTTAAAACCACAATTATAGGTCCCTCTTTATAACCAGAGAATCACAATGGTTTTGAGGCTTATGAGGTTTGTGGAAACACTCCATTTTCAGACATTCTGTTGGTCAGTTGAGAGTTCACATATGTATTCTTTTTTTTTTTTTTGGTTTTTCAAGACAGGGTTTCTCTGTGGTTTTGGAGCCTGTCCTGGAACTAGCTCTTGTAGACCAGGCTGGTCTCGAACTCACAGAGATCCGCCTGCCTCTGCCTCCCGAGTGCTGGGATTAAAGACGTGCGCCACCACCGCCCGGCCTCACATATGTATTCTTAAGCCTCTATTTTAAAAATCAAAACATAGACTACTTGCCAGTGGCAGCAGGAAAGTAGTAAGCCAACAGGCAGCAAGAGAGACTAGTCTACAAGTGGAATAGTTAATCTCAAGGCAATCTCCATGGAGTGAGTTACTGGCCTGGTTTACAGGTAAGAAGACATTAGGGTGGACAGTCTCTATCTAAAGCTACAAAGCCAGCCAAGTGGCACAACTAAATTTTAAATTGTCTATCATTTGCAAAAAAAACATTACTACTTTATCTTGCTTACAGAACAGGAACTATAGAGAACAGATTATAATCCACAGAATTACTAATTTAGGGACTACTCAATGGACTCTGTTATAAAACAGGATTATGACCTGATGCCTACATTCAAAGTGGCCATATTAATTATATAAATATTAGATGTGACTATTTGGAAAAATTCTAAAAGTAAATCCAGGCTTTAATAGCAAGCAAATACTACAATTAACCCTAAATCCCTATGAAGAATGTTCTTCCAGAAGCTACAAATAGTGACTCACTTCTGTGGTTTCAGAACTAGTTATTATAAACAAAATCTAAATAAAGACAACAAAAACAGAAATGTCCTTACAGTGCAGACAGTGCTAATTTAACACAAGCCCATCTAACTACTAAGTTTGGAAGAACAGAAAACAATCTTGTACATTGAGATTCGTAAGTAAGGTCTACCTACTGGCAGCATTCCAACCATTCTTAAACACAGGTTTAATTCTAAGAATTTAGGAGAAAAACCATTGGCACTTCATTAAAAGTCTTAAGCTTGATGTAAAGGAATTCACAGAAAAGTGTATTTATCAAACCTATCTATCTGAAAACACAAAGTCAATAAGCAGAGTCAAGTGTCCACAGGTTCATACCAATTTCCTCGGGAAGGTGAGTAAGCAGGTTCTCTCCAAGGCCCAGGTGTGTGAGGTTGGTGAGGTGACCGATACCTCTGGGAAGAGTGGTCAACTGGTTGTTTGTCAAGACTAATTTCTAGAAGATTAACAAAATAAAAAAGTTACACATACATTTCCTACAATGACATATATTTATAATCATATATCTAATAAGTAAAATAAATAACAGGGAAATTAAGTTGGGTAAAACTTGTTTAGTAAATCACAAGATCTTCTTTCAAACAATTTCATTTGTTAGGAGAACAAAAGCAGACAGTATATTTGAAGTTCACGTAAGGACAATAAGATAAAAATCTTTAATTGGAAAATTATATCAAAATCTAAAGAAAAAGTTGTAATTTGGAATGGTTTCAAGAACTTTAGTGATATAATTCTATCACCACCAGGAGAGGGTTTTACCTGCAAATCCTTGAGATAAGCAATCTCATTGGGCAAGGATTCCAGTTTGTTCTCCTCTAGATCTAATTCTCGTAACTTTCTAAGGTTTCCAAGACCATGGGGAAGCTTCTTTAGAAGATTGTTCGATAATATTAGAACCTAAGCAGAAATTATTGACAGCATTTCACAACTCAAGAAATAACTTACACATGATTGTTATGAAAATTAAAGATTATTAAGCAATGCTAATTCCCAAAAATGACTAATAATAAAAAATATTAAATATTTAATTGACTAATACACTTTAAAACAAATATACTACAAAGAGATTTTATTCAATTACTTAAAAACATGGAAATAGTTTATTAACTAAATTTTTAAAGGAAAAACAAAATTAACTATTGTCTTAAAACTAAAATATTGACAGTAAATAATTATAAGTATTAATAACCTAATTTTTATTCAAAATTCTTAAAATATTCACTTAAGGACAGTAAGCCATTGACTTACAACTGTCTATAACAATGAGCAGTAACTGAAGTTACAATTTAGAAATTCTTCACTACACCCTAGAAACATTAAAAGGTAAAAGGACTGAGGAAGCTCTAGGGTCCTTTTTCTCAAAGAAGTTATAATTCGGCATGGAAATAGGGAGACAATAATGGGAGCTGGGTTAGGAAAAAGAGCAGTAAATTGAAAGAGCCACATAAAATTGTAACTAACGCTGTCTACTTATTTGCCTCAACTTTATAAAATCCATAAAAAAACACACAAAACAAGATCAATACAAGAACAATAGCCACCACTGGAGTTTACTAGGACCTTATATCAAATGCACTTTGTTTATGTGATTCACTTAATCTGAATTAAAACTATGGCGTGCTATTACCTCATTTCACTCCTCAGGAAACTAAAGCTTCGGTAGATGAGATCCAAACACGGAGTGACAAAAACACAACTGTGTTTCAATGTCTGTCAGCCGCTGCACTGCACCTTATGACAACTGTGTTTCAATCTCTGTCAGCCGCTGCACTGCACCTTATGACAACTGTGTTTCAATGTCTGTCAGCCGCTGCACTGCACCCTATGACAACTGTGTTTCAATGTCTGTCAGCCGCTGCACTGCACCTTGTGACAACTGTGTTTCAATGTCTGTCAGCCGCTGCACTGCACCCTATGACAACTGTGTTTCAATGTCTGTCAGCCGCTGCACTGCACCTTGTGACAACTGTGTTTCAATGTCTGTCAGCCGCTGCACTGCACCTTATGACAACTGTGTTTCAATGTCTGTCAGCCGCTGCACTGCACCTTATGACAACTGTGTTTCAATCTCTGTCAGCCGCTGCACTGCACCTTATGACAACTGTGTTTCAATCTCTGTCAGCCGCTGCACTGCACCTTATGACAACTGTGTTTCAATGTCTGTCAGCCGCTGCACTGCACCTTATGACAGTGGTTCTCAGCCTGTGCACTGCAACCCCTCTTGGGTCGCATATCAGATATTTACATTAGGATTCATAACAATAGCAAAATTACAGTTATAAAGTAGCAACAAAATAATGTTATGGTTGGAGTCACCACAACATAAGGAACTGACAGTATTAAAAGGCTGCAGCATTAGGAAGGTTGGGAACTGCTGCTTTACAATATAATAGAACTTTTAAAAGTTTTTTTTTTTTTAAAAAATCTTAAAAACAACATATTTACTATCTTCCTAAGCTGTGTGTTAAAAGATGAAAACTTCACTAAGTAAAGACAGTAACAGTCATTCCTGACTAAGGTGGATCTTTAATTATGGGGGAAAGCTTTTGAAAGGAAAAAGTAAAATCAAGAGGATGAAAAGCAATATTCCAGACACTGAGATGGTACACAGACATACAGCTATGGACAACACATCACCAACACAAGGGACACAGAGCTACAGCTAGGGACAACACATTACCAACACAAGGGATGATAAAATTAGGCCAAAGCCATACAATAAAAGGCTGTGAGTGTAAATCTGAAGAATCAGTAATTATTTTGGCAAGTAATGCCATGTTTCCTGAATGAAAGGAAACTGTTTTCAAGATGCTAAGTTTTAGACATCTTTCTCTTCAAAGATTCTGCATTTAATTCTCTCAGCTTCTGTCAGGCAGAGGTGGTTCAATGGCATCAACACTTCCCTCCCCTCACAGGGTTGTGCATCCAATGGAGTCCAGACATGACCATCTCTAATTACACTATATTCACTCACCTCAAGAGAAACAAGACCAGACACGTCCTCTGGGATCTTTGTGAGCTGATTTGTGGCTAAATTCAATTCTACCATACTGGTCCAAGTTCCAAAATCCAAAGGAAGTGATGTCAACTGATTGTCCTGGTAGAGAGAAGAAGTACCCAGGTAGAACCATAAAAATAAAGTCACCATTTACATTCTCTTCTGCAAGCAAAATTCTTAAACAGAAAATTTTATTCTCATATTTATCAACAGATAGAATAAATAAAACAAGAGCCAAAACTTACCAATAAAACTCTGAATTTCCAACATTTTAATTAAGTAGGCTTTTATTCTGAGGTTAAACTACTTCATAATAATGTACAGAAAATCAGAGTACAATAAGAATGTTCAGTTAAGATATGGGTAAGAAGCGGGCAGGACATCTCAGTGGGGAAAGGTACTTGCCACCAGCCTGACCAGTAGAATACACATGGTAGAAGAGACCCGCCAAAAAAAACCTGTCCTTTGACCTCCCCTTATGAGCTACGTTACTCAAGCAAACAAAAACAAATACAAATGTAGTTTTTAAAATTACAAAAAAGTATAGTACATATATAGAAAAAACTTTCAAGTCTCACTTTTATTTCCAAGAAAAAGTTTTGTTAATCTTTGATCACATTTGATGGAATGTTAAGACAAAGTTCATCAGTTTCACATTCATTTTCTAAAATCTCAGGTAGATAAACTCTAACAACAACAGAGCAATTAAAATGTATCTTCAAGGGCAAAAACTAGCAACACCTGCTTCATCATAGTCTACACCTATTAGAAACCGAGACACTACTTGTTACTTATGCTGGGGACTAAACCCAGGACCTTGTGCATGGTATGCAAGAAGTCTGCCACCAGTACTGTTACACAAGGAGCACTCAGCAGAAAGGCGATTTATTACCTCTGCATCCTTTCTCACATCAACAGACTAAGAAATATTACTCGGATTTTAAGATTATCTTCATTTAAAATTTTTACTCATATACATTCAAATAGTTATCATGACAAAGTATAGAAACAAAGTTACAGATTTAGATTACTAAAGGCCAAAATTATGGTGCAGAGTTTAAAGAATGACAAAACCATGTAGTATACTACGACAACATTAACAAAGAAACCCAGGTTTCCTGGATTCCTACTCAGCTACAGTCAGGATTAGGTATGTGACCATTTCCATTATCGTCTCTGGACCGAAAATCTATCCATTACAAATTAAATCATAGTACTTACAATTTTCCATGATTTTTTTCCTTACACAGTAAACTTATAAAGTCACATTATCAATGTGGAAGCTTCTCACTGAAGGGCATATGGCCAGGTAAAGAACCTGAGGGTTATTCATCTATCCCTCCAACAGCCAAAGGGAAAACTATCTTAAAAAGTGCTGCTGGATGTACACAATACCTAGGAATTTAATATAATAACTAGCACATTTAAAACAGCTTAAACCTGTGTAAAAGGAGACTTTTACATCCTTTACCTTCTATTAGAATACTGCAATAGATATTTAATATTGTCTTAGTCTAGATCATCAAGCTTGGTGGTTCCATATTATTTCATTAGATATATTACTTTAAGAAGTTAAACCTTTTTGGCATACATTGGCATTTATGAAATAGTTATGTAATATATATCCTTAGCATTGTACTTTTGGAGTTACCCAAGACTACTTCTCGAGGACAAACTGCTAAGGGTGTGCTCAGTCTGAAAACACCTGTTATGCAGTAAGAACTGTCCTAAAGCATGACTGTTAGCAGTACAGATTTCATCAACAAGGTATCACCTACTCTCCACCCTAGTACAGAAAATATGAACGAGAACTACAGCGCTCTCTCTCTCTCTGTCTCTCTCTCTCTCTCACACACACACACACACACACACACACACACACACAAACATACACCCCAGACGGGGACTTACCTTCATATTCAGCTTACTTAACACTTTAGCTCTGGAGAAAATTCCAAATGGGATTTTGTTGATTCGATTGTGTTCCATGTTGAGGGAATAGATGGTGGAAAACTGAGATGGACCTCCCACTGGATATAACTGGAAGCAATTTCTAGCTAAGGTCAAGCTATTCAATTTTACAAGACTGGATAAAAGACTCTGTAAAAATCAAAGTAAGAGTAAGATTAAGAAATAAGGTAATATTTGCCTTAAACAGAGCAATAGCTTTTAGGGGATAAACTGCAGCTTGGAAAGGCTGGTTCTGTGACCATCTTCAGGGACAATCACTACAACGATCTAGAGTTTACAGCAAGCCCACAATAAACTGATAAACACCTTAAGTAATATGGCAGGATTCAAGATCAACTCAAAAAAATCAGAGAAACATCACCCTTTAAAATAGCCACAAATAACACAAACTATCTTGGGGTAACACTAACCAAAGAAGTGAAAGGCCTGTACGAAAAGAACTTAAAGTCTTTTGATGGGGGAGAGTCTTCTGTTTTGTGTTAATTTCATTAGTTAAATAAAGAGACTGCCTTGGCCCTTTAAGAGGACATATAATTAGGTAGGCGGAGTAAACAGAACAGAATGCTGGGAGAAAGAAGCTGAGTCAAGGAGTCGCCATGATTCTCCCACTCCAGACAGACGCAGGTTAAGATCTTCTCTGGTAAGCCACCTGGTGGGCTACGTACATTATTAGAAATGGGCTAGTCCAGGTGCGAGAGTTAGCCGAGAAAATGCTAGATATAATGGGCCAAGCGGTGTTTAAAAGAATACAGTTTCCATGTAATTATTTCAGGTAAAGCTAGCCGGGTGGCGGGACATAGCCCGCCACTCCTAACACAACAGTCTTTGAAGAAAGAAACTGAAGAAGATGCAAGAAAATGGAAAGATCTCCCATGCTCTTGGATAGGTAGGATCAACATAACAAATACAGCAATCTTACCAAAAGCATTCCAGATTCAATGCAATACCCATTAAAATCCCAACACAATTCTTCACAGACCTCAAAAGAACAATACTCAATTTCATTTGGAAAAACAAAAAACCCAGGATAGCCAAAACAATCCTGTACAAGAAAGAAATATCCAAAGGCATCACCATCCCTGGCTTCAAGCTCTACTATAGAGCTATAGTAATGAAAACAGCTTGGTATTGACATAAAAACAGACAGGTGGAACAACAGAATCAAATTGAAGACCCTGATATCAATCCACACACCGATGAACACCTGATTTTTGGCAAAGAAGTTAAAATTATACAATAGAAAAAAGAAAGTATCTTCAACAAATGGTGTTGGCATAACTGGATGTCAACATGTAGAAAAATGTAAATAGATCCATATCTATCCCCATGCACTAAACCAAGTTCAACTCAACATAAATCCAGCCACACTGAATCTCACGGAAGAGAAAGTGGAAAGTAACCTTGAATGCATGGGCACAGCAGCACAGACACTGAGAGCAACAATTAATAAATGGGACCTCCGTAAACTGAGAAGCTTCTGCAAGGGAAAGGACAGCCTACAGAATGGAGAAAGATCTTCACTAACTCCACATTAGACAGAATACTGATCTCCAAAATATATGAAGAACTCAAGAAACTAGACATCAAAATACAAAAACAATTCAATCAAAAATGGGGTATAGATCTAAACAGAGAATTCTCAACAGAAGAATTTCAGATGGCTGAAAGACACTTAAGGGAATGCTCAACGTCCTTAGCCATCAGGGAAATGCAAATAAAAATGATTCTGCCTCTTACGCAGGTCAGAATGACTAAGATCAAAAACACCAAGGACAGCCTACGCTGGAGAGGATGTGGAATAAAGGGAACATTCCTCCATTCCTGAGGGGGGCGGGGGGAGTACAAACTTGTACAGCCTCTTTGGAAATCAGTATGGTGGTTTCTCAGAAAATTGGCCAGCAATTTTCTCAAGACCCAGCAATACCACTCTTGGTCATATATCCAAAGGATGTACACTCATACCACAAGGACATGTGCTCAACTGTGTTCATAGCAGTATTATTCGTAATAGCCACTACCTGGAAACAACCTACATGCCCCTCAAACGAAGAATGGATAAAGAAAATGTGGTACATTTATACAATAGAATAATATACTCTGTGGTTAAAAAAAATGACATTTTGAAATTTGCATGCAAATACATGGAACTAGAAAAAGCCATCCTGAATGAGGTAGGCCAGACCCAGAAAGTACAAACATGGTATATACTCACTCATAAATGGATATTAGATGTAAAGCAAAGGATAACCAGCCTATAGTCCACAACCCCAAAGAAACTAGGTAACAAGAAGAACCCTAAGAGAGACATACATGGATCCCCCTTGGAAAGGGAAATAGACAAGAACTCCTGAGAAAATTGGGAGTGGGGGGAGCAGAGGGAGTAGAAAAGAGGGTAGAAGAGGAGGAAGAGGGGAGACTGGCAGGGTAGAAAAGAACATGAGGGGATAGCCAAGATGGGGGAAGGACAGAGCAGGAGAGCAAGGAAAGAGATATCTTGATTGAGGGAGCTATTACGAGGCTAGCAAGAAACCTGAAACTAGGGATATTCCCAGGAATCCACAAGGATGACCCCAGCTAAGACCCTAAAAAGCATTAGTGGAGAGGGTGCCCGAACTGGCCTTCCCCTGTAATCAGATTGATGACTACCTTAACTGTCACCATAGAAATTTTATCCAGCAACTGAAGGAATTTGATGCAGAGATCCACAGCTAAGCACCGTAAACTACTGCCACGATTCATCGTCTCAACACAGCTTGAAAGCCTTTCAGTGGCACCTAATGGATCTTTCTGTTTTCCTTACTTAGTCTATGGTCAAACAGAATCAAGCACTTGCATTGAAAATATGCTACTTCCAAAGCACATGGATGATTTTTTAAGTAAGACTTAATTTTTCTTATTTGGACAAAGTCAGTTAAAGGCTTCCCCAGTGTCTCTCTTGAAAACATGCATAGGAAAACATATACACACAGCCTTTCATATTCAGACCAGAGAGAGCTGTCCTTTTTAATATCTTATCACAAGTAAAAAGAGGGTTTAAGACTCCCAAGCCCAATGCATGGAAAAAACTTTGTAGGATCCCTTGTCCCTGTTTAAAAACAACAGAAAAAAGGTCAGGTATGATCATCAGAGATTGCAAAAAAGGATAAATAGATAGAACAAAGAGGCTTCTATGTTTTTGTTTTTACAATACCGTAATAATACAGATGCCAACAAATTGACTTATTTCAGTTATATAATATAAAAAAAAAATCACCTACGGCAATGTCCATATCTTAACAGCCAAATAATTATTAATCTTTCTTCACTGATAATAAATCTGTATATAAAATTACACAGTTTTCAAATGTTTATACTTTATAGGGACCCAGTCTTTATCTAAGAATATGGACACAATTAACACCCAAAAGAAAGCTCCTCAAGGATTTAGCTGAACACGGTGGCACACATGTAATCTCTACACTCAGGAATCCTGCTGAGGCAAGGGAACAGGTACATGTGTATGTAGGACCAGCTTGAGCTACATAGCAAATACCAGCTCAAAAGGCTACACTACAAGGTCTTGTTTCTAAAAGAAAAAAAGCCACCACTACCACAGAGAAAAATAAAGAAACCTACTTAATGTGATAATTAGTCTATCAAGGGTGAGTCATTAGAGAAGCGGATAACATTAAACAGCATAACCTCACCCATCTTGATTAATCTGAATTATCACTATCACAGGACAAAAATCCAGACAGTCTGGTTCTTGGAGCTAGATTGCCTACCTTGAACTTCACTCTTTATCTCAGGTAAATGCTACAATTCTTCTGCTAAGGAAAGGTACTGTCATAGTAATCTCAGTGGTCTAGCCTAGCAACTGCAATCATGGTAAACATCTTTATACTCTCCAAGCTGTTTTCTGAAAACACACACAACAAAAGTAAAATAAGCCAAATTAATAGATGTGTCTCTATGTATTTTTCCCCTAGCAAACAAATCAAATGAGTTAAATCTTTTTATGAGCTGATATATAGTGGCATTTATCCAAATAGTTCTTCATATATAAAGCAACACAGAAATAGACAGATTCACACTCCTCTCACATACACATTCATTTACCACTTAGAAAAGAAATTGTAAAGGTCAATGGTAAGCCTGAGTCCCTTCATTTAGTTTGGTAGAGTACTGTATTATGCTTGAATAAAATAAGAAAACACATTGCCAAGAATTTGCATTGCAGAACTATTGGCATACTAGTTTCAATACAAGAAAGGGAATAATTTCACATCACATTGAAACACGTTATTCTACAAACCAATCTTTACCAATTTTTACAAAAGAGGAGATGGCTCCAGAGTACAATGATTAGTGAGAGGTGTCTCTTCTACTGAGACCAGAAGACAACAAAAGTAGGCAGATATTGGGGGTGGGGGGTGGAAGTTGACTTCTTACTAGACGAATTTTTTTTTCCTAACAGAATCAACATAATTCAAGTTAAAATAAGGAGTTAAAATATCCTTTTTTAGCTGTTATACACTAAACAGGCTTTGACATTACTGCATCAATAGTGTAATAAGTTGGGTGACAAACGAGTAATAGTATTAATCTTGACAATAAATAAAACTTTTTCTTAGAGGTGTTACTACTGCTTCTCCATAGTAAAGAGCGAGCGACTATAGCAAGACTTTCGTTCACTCTGGTTTCACCTTCTTCTTCACATTAAAACAGTATGCTCCCACACACGCGCTTTCTGTTTTTGGAATTTACTTTAATGGTGGTATGTGACAGCATCTTCACTGTTTAAATAGTCCCAATCACCAAATTATGGATCCAGCTGTAAAACTAGTTAATTTACCTCCATTTTCTTGCAGACTAGTTTCAATTACATTTTGTTTCCTCTAATCTGCTTCTTACCTCTGGTAGAGTAGAAATGTTATTGTTCTCTAAGTTTAACTCCTCAAGTGCACAGCATTTTGCTAATGATCTGGGTATTGCTGACAATCTATTGTATCTCAGGCCAAGACGATTTAAACTGGACAAGTTTCCTGTAAATACAAGAAAAAGGAATTTATCATTCAGAAAATCTAATGAGCCTTTAACTATCATAAGCTACTCACTAGATAATCACTAGTTACTCTGAAGTACTACTGAAGTACTATTTCAGCAGATCTTGGTATCAGAGAAATAATGAAACAGACAGCTTTGAGTGAATTTCTAAATTAATTATAATCTTTGGATTTAACTTATAACACATGATTCTGAGCATCTCACACAAATGCTATGATATCAATGATATCTAAGCATATCCAACCTGTACACACACTAGCCGCTACTGAGCATATAAACAGTGAAAGCATCATCCCACAGATAACTCTGAGC
Source organism: Microtus oregoni (assembly GCF_018167655.1). Taxonomy (NCBI): domain Eukaryota; kingdom Metazoa; phylum Chordata; class Mammalia; order Rodentia; family Cricetidae; genus Microtus; species Microtus oregoni. Next base: position 7,345,004 of record NW_024543071.1, read on the forward strand.
TTCATTGTCAAGAAAACATAGAAAGCTACATGTTAAGCTCCCTAGATGAATACAGAGTCTACTATCATAAAAGAGTCAAACAAAACTTCCTAAACAACACATATAAATTTGTTTTGATACTTTTATAAGGGTAACAGTAACAACCACTAAGTTGAGTATATTCCTTTGTTATAACTGATTCACACAGCCACTGCTCTGACATTTCTGGATAGGTCAGGTTAAAATGCCAAATGCTGCCTTTATTTCTACATTAAACAGTTTCCCCAATGTTAGAAATTACAGAAATGGATGACTGTGCCATGTGTTAGGCTTTTGCAGATACATATTTGAAGTCTTGTACTTTTATCAATCTATTATGTCTATTTCATTTTATTCTTCTCATTACATGGCCCAACTTTCTAGGATACAACATTGCTATGATAATTAACATAGCTACCATAGCATCAATCAAGCCTTGACAGTGTTTGGAGAGCAGCTGCTACACCCCTAATCCTCACCTAGTCACTATTCACCTCCTGCTTCTCAGTGAAGAAACTAGCAACAGAGGTCATCTAAATAACCATCTGAAGCTAGTTTTTATCCTTTACAATGCCATGGTAACAGTTCTATTTTCACAATATATTCCCGTGAGTCTATACCTTAAATCTAATCAACTGTAACACAGACCCCCACCAGATGTCTCTGCCTTCCCACTAGACTGCAGCCACTCCACAGCTGCATCACTCCATTTCTTCTCTACAACCCTGTGGGGATACTGAGCCACTGAGAATTTATAGTTCTGGTTAAGATTCCAAAAGGTGTAAAACAAAATATAAAAGCAACAATAAAATTAGCAAAAATAAGCTGAGCTTGCCTTAAAGTCATTTCTAAGTTAACTAAAGATGCTTCACTGGTATCTTTCTGATGGCACTCTGGTAAGATGGACCCACTTTAAATGGGGATGGAGGGACAAAACAAAACAGGAATGACTCCTTTCCAAAGTACCAGAGAATTTACAGACCAGAAACCAGAAACCATTTATAAGCTAAACCTTGAGATTAGTAAGTAAACCTTAAAGAATTATGTTTCAAAGGCAGACAATTCTTGAGTCTGATATTATTAGTTCAAATAATTAAAAGTTATATGTACTTTGTGGGTTTTTTTAAATTTCATTGTGTACATGGGTTTGTGTGTACCTCCACACGTGAATGGGTTCATAGGCATGTCCACTTGTCTGTGTAGGCCCGAGGTTGACACTCTGTGTCTTCCTCAGTTACTCCCCACCTTATTTCTTACTGCACTTGGATTTGGCTGACTACACAGTACTGGCTGGCCAGCAAATCCTGGAGAACCTCCATCGCCACCTTCCCAGATTACAAGCACACACTGCTGCAGGGCCACCTGAGTGCTAAGACAGTACTCTAGTCCTCGTGCTTTCACAGCAAGCTCTCTGCCACCTGTGACAAAGCCCTAATCTCAGCCCATCTGTGACCTCTTAGGGAGTAGGGTATGATCACAGATGGCTAATCTTTATGCTCACAACTAAAATGTTCTCTTCTCATATAAAGGCTATTTGATTACAACCTTTGGTCCTAGAACAGACCAGTTTTAGAATGTTTATGATGCAGTTTACCAAAACTGCTTCTTCACAGGACAATTGGCCTCAGAGTTCAGTTTAAATCTGTGTATATATTTGTAAGTCTACCTAAGTTATTATATCTTAGGTTCCAATCTGTTTTTAAGTATGCAATATTCATAATAAAACATTTCAGATTAAACTGTCAAGGCTATTTTACTTAGTTGATTCTTGTTAAGTCAATCTGTTTTCTATCTACATATGTGGTACCTTAAATGTGAGGCCAAGGTTGGAAGAAATCCCGTAGACAGTACACATTTGAATCTTGAACAGAATAAAAGCATCCAAAAATTTTATTTGCAAAGACAGTTTCTTGATACCTAAAACTCAACTTTATACTCTGAGACAACACAGCACTGACTGGCTCCTTGATGTATCAGTTACACTATACCTAATACTATGCCAATACTACTGGAATCAGTGGGGGCCACATCAATTACAAATGCTTATTTCTACTTCTGTATCCCTTTTCACATCGTCATTAATTCTGTTGCCAAAACACGAATACAAAGCCAGGCAAAGAACATCCACAACTGAATATTGTTCAAAGTTTATTACAATAGAGCAAGCACCGAGGAACACTAAGGAACACTAGGTAGCAGACTGACCTCTGAAAACTCTTATAGAAAGAAAAAAACATAGACTTCAATAATTGAAAATAATTCCTAATACCAGTTTTATCTTGTCCAAGTTGCTTAATCCAATTCTATGCCTTTAAAATACTCATCTGTTCTATCTCTTTGCTAGTTTCTCCTTCATCATCTCAAAACAAAATTTTGAAGATTAACCTTTACTATTTAATCCTATACCTTAATAGTTGAGGTGAATCTACTTTTCTGTAACTGAGAAAAACTAAACAACCACTTCTTTTCCTATCAAAAGTTACCTTACGTGACTACTTTTAAGACTCCTGGCTCTCATCTACTGACCCAGATGTTACAACACAGAAGGCCAAATATGAGACAGTCTACTCTCTCAAGACACTTACAAATGACTGTTATGCTCAGAGTATGATAGTAGCTGAGAAGCCTGAACAAAATATTTTGAATATTTATAGAACACAGCTTCTAGTAGGAAAGAACAAAAATGACCTTATAAACTAGAGCTATTATTGCAAAGGAACATCTCTGCCTGGTACAGCAGAAGGGAATGAACAAAGAAGAAAAATGTAAACATGGAGAGATGGGACCAGTGAGCAGGCTCAGCAGGTAGAGGCTTGACACCATGCCTGAGGACCTGAGCTTAATCCTTTGGACCCAACAATGGTGGAAGAAAACAGATTTCTGCAAGTTGTCCTCTGACCTCTCTTCTGCATGCACCCATGCATGAACATGCATGTGCACGCACGCACACACGAATAAATGAATGAGTGAGTTAATGAATGAATGAATATAAGATTTATAAATAGTTTAAAAATGAAATGTAGAGGTAAGATGTTTGGGTATAATACAATATGGCATTCATTTTCATTATCAACTTAAGAAATGAGCTCAAGGGTCAAGAAATGGATCATGGCTTGAAGCTTTAGACAGCCATTCTGTGGCATCCAATAAAAAAGTTAAGAATGCCTAGGCAACACCTTAGAGCTGGCCCAGCTGGTGTGGGCACCTGTGAGCTGGTCCCTGAGGGCATAGGAGTGGAGCTGGAGAACTATCCTGGTGGTGAGCATGAGGGAGAGCTGGCAGGCTGACCCACGCAGCCACCATCCAGGACCAGAACCATGGCCATGAGTTAGTTCACTCCGACATCTCCCCATCTATGAACTACTGGAGCATGTAAAGGGGCCAGAACTGCAGACCCAAAGCTGCAGGATCTCCTGCAACAACAGGATACCCAAGAGGAGTCCCAGTGAGGGCCCAGTGTGAATAGTGGAGCAGAGACCAGGGCCTCAAGCCACTCACTACAATCAACATTGCAAGCAAAGATGAAGGGACTAAAGGGTAAACTGTGTGACTCACTGGACTGCACTACAGCTTCCACGACAAAGACCTCTTTTATTTTTCTCAAGTTTTATTTGAGGGGGAGGTTGCAAGGGCAGAGGGCAGATATGGAAGGGACAGGGAGATGAGAGGAGTTGAGATGAATGATGTGAAATCCACAAAGAATCAATAAAAAGGTTTTCTTTAAAAAAAAAGTAAATTACAGAAATTTTGTAAAATTTCTTTTGTGAATGTGGCCTTAATGTGGTATAATACAAGAATTATACAACAAATTCTACAAATATTTACTAAATTGGTGGAAAAATCATTGTAGAAAAATGAGCCACAATTGTGATGAGCAGAATTTTTTTAATAAAAATCTTAACAAAAAATAGTAGTAGTAGTTAGTTACTTTTCTCATGGCTGAGACCAAAATACCAGACATGAAGCAACTTAGGGAGGGAAGGAGTTATTTAGCTCACAAGTTTAAAGATATCATGGCAGGAAAGATGTTTAAAGAACTGATATATTTCATTCTATTTAACAGCTATAAGGCAATTTGTATATTTGAATACAGTATCTATCTAATCATGACTCAACTACTGTCATGTTTTGAATGTTTAGACAAATTCAGTAATAAAAACCTTCATACATATGTCTAAGCACATACCAGAGTATTTCAAGATGTGTCAGAGGGTTATTATAAACTGTTATGAATGTGATGACCACACAGCTAAATTAATTTCACTTCCACAAAGTGAGAGCCCATGCTCTTTTACTCACTCTCTGCAGGACAAGCAGTAAGATTATACTTTATTCCTTGCCAATAGCCACTGTCACAATAAAGCCAGCAAAGGTGGGATTTCCCCTCAAGTAGCAACTGTGACTGTAAAAGGCAATAAATCTTTTAAAAGAACTAGAAGTATATAAGGTATCTCTTTCTCTCCTTGTGATGCCTTTCTCTATCACAGAAACATTGCCAAGCAGTCTTTGAAGTCTACCAGAAGAGCAAAGGGTTAATAATGGAAAGACCCCATAACTTTGCTAAAGCAACTGGCATGTCTCGCTAAATTACTCTCTACAGTAGAGCAAGGGACAAACACAAGGCTTTAAATGTCTCTCAGTCTCATTCTGTAGTAACAAACAGTGTGGTGATGTATTTCTAAATGCTCAGCACTCAAAAGCCAGTAAATAGAAGCAAACTAGATCTCACCCTTAAAATCAGAATAGATTTCCAGAATTAAAACATTTCAAACTAAAACTGTCGCTGTGAAATTGTTAACTACGGCACAACAGTGCTCCTACCCTTCCTGCACCTAAGCTCTGTCCTCCTTTACGGTAGGGTTAGAAAGAAGATAAATTTTTAAAAATAAGGCCCATGAGAAATCCATGTCTGCAAATGCCTTATCGCTTATTTAAGAGAATGTCAAAGAATCACCCACATTAAGATCTTATTACTCTCAGCAAAGTAAAAGAGATAGTAGAAATTAAGTAGGAAATATCAAAATTCATTTATGCTTGGGGGTAAGAGGCAGCACAGGTTTAACATTTGTTATAATTCTTCAGCACTGGCTCCAACTACAAGCTAAACTGCAACCGTGAAATCAAAAAAGGTCTGCTTTAATGTTGAGACACCACAGCTAAGAAAACCAGCACAGGCGAATGTCTGTATAAATGTAGGCTGATCACTGCCAGTCACCAACAGCTTGTCCTCTGCTCCACTTTGACTGTAGCTTGCTCTCTAGTGCTGCCAAATGTTTAAAGAATGGTGAAATTGCATGGCTATGGATTGAATTAGATACTTCCAAATCTGGCAAATGTAAAGCATCTTTAGGTTAACTCAGTTTTAAGTTGATTAAGACTATTTAAAACAGTCTTAATCTTATTTTAACAAAGTAGCAAAAGAATCTGTACGAAGAATACACCATTCTAAAAATGAAATGACATCAAAGGTGTATTTTTAAGAAAACTAGAAAAAAAGAAAAGCTAAAAAGAAATGCAAAAATCCTGAATGTCAAAAACCAAAGGAATATAACTACTTCAAAAAACCAACATATTATAGCTAATGCTACACTGAAATCACTCATAGCCTTTGTAGGGGGTGGGGGGGGAGTGTTTGTTTGGTCGGTTGGTTTTTGTTTTGTTCGAGGCAGGATTTCTCTCTGGCTGTCCTGGAACTTGCTCTGGAAACCAGGCTGGCCTTGAACTCACAGAGAGATCCCCATGCCCTGCGCCACCAGCCCCAACATAACCTTTGTCTCTATAACCACAATCTCTGACATTTCTCCAGAGTCTGGAGCAACAAAGACCTCTGTGAACTGGCCTGTGTTTCAGCCTTGACTGCAAGGTTTTGTTGCATCCTCCTCTCTTTATCTAAATTTCAAAAAGAAATTAAATGTTTATTCTATTTTAGACCCTTCTCCCCTGATTTTAGAATGGTTATCAGAAATTCCAGAATATTTTATGGAAAAGCAGGTTCATCCTCTGGACAAAATTAGACTGTAATAAGACTTAAGATTTTCCTTCTATTCACAGAGAGCTCTTGAAGTAGAGGCGGTTTCTATGCGATCAAGTGTAGTTTAAATCAATCAGCAAGGTGAAGACTCTGGCTTCAGTGCCATCAGCTGCTCTTCCCTGATTTCTTCTGCCTCTTCACCCAGCTCAGGAGCTGTAGTGGCCTTGGTGTTGTCCATGCAGGGACTAAACGGCAGTGATTATTGGCAAGAAGGAATGGCTTCACAAGAGCTGATGCTACAGAAAGCAGTGGAAACAACTTGGCTACTTAAGATGCAGGGGGGGAGGGGGAATGAGGGGGGGTTGGAAGAATTGAGAGGCTGCTCCAGGACCAGCAACTCCACAGGGCAGAGAGGATGGTTCTTGTTTGCTCACTGTAGTCACACTTTCAAAAATGGCAGCTCACAACCATCTGGAACTACGTTTGTTCTCCTGTCTTAGTTGCAATAGAGTAAACCAACATTTTTATGTTTTTCTATCATTTCACTCATGAAATACCCAACCTCTGTTTAGACCTGTCTTGACAGGTTGATACCTGTCATAAATTCCCTAGAAAGAAACTTTGGGGATTTGAGGAGACAGTTCAGTGGCTGATATACTTACTAAGAGGGATAGAGATCCAAGTTCAAACCCCTATGCTGTGAGACAGAGGCTTATCTGAATTTGCATCAAGTTCATGAAAATATAAAATTGTATTTTACTAGTCTCTTCACTGTACTACCTTCTCTTTTCAAAGCTTTTCTATTTTGTTGCATTTAATCTTAACTTATATTATTTCTATCTTTCTTTTATTGGTTCCAGGGTATTTCTTCAACTTTAACTTATAGGTCAGTATTTTGGTCTTTGTGTTTATTATATAGTATTTTCCAACTAATTTAATTTGGTAACACATCTTTTCATTTGTATGCATATGTGTATGTTAGGAGGAGAACATACTATTAGAAGCCAGAGGTCAATGTTCAGTATCTCTATTACTCTCCCCATCATTTTCTGAAAGTTCCTCAATGATCCTAAAGCTCACTAGCTGGCTAGATCAGCTGGCGAATGACGTCCTGGGATCCCCATTACTTGATCTCTCCAACACTGAGATTACAGGATTATGCCATCGTGTGCAGCTTTTTATGTGGGTGCTCAGAATCTGAACTCAGATCCTCGTTACTGTATAGCACTTTAGTCACTAGGTCCATCTCCCTAGTTCCTTGGTAGACGTTTCTAATAATTGTGTTTGTTTCTTTTTGTATCAGCCTCAACATAATCATGTTCACAAATACAGAACATACTCCCTCCATGCTTTTTCATCTGAGATCACTTCTCTGTCCAACCTAGCCATTTCAATTACTTTAAAAACAAAGCAGAAAAAAAGTTGTTATGGTTTCTAATATCCTGAATCACAATCTGTTCTTTTTATATTTTAAGTTTAACAGCATACTCTATAACTTGTTACATGATGCAGACAATTTTGCCTTTCCAGTTTAAATAATAAATATTTAATTTGTTACTAGTACAAATACTAATATGATAGGAAGGTCCATGGGCCAAGAACTAAAAAGGCATAAGTTAAATGGTAATTATAATATCTAAGTCTCAGCTTGCTTTTCTGTAATTAAATTATTGACTTATATTATTTAAGATAGCCTCTCCACTTGTGGGGAAACTAAGGTCAGGATGTAAAATAAATAAATGAATGGATGGATGAATGGATAAATAGATGAATGAATAAATGAATAAGTAAATAAAATCATTAAATAAAAGATACCTCCCACCTAAAGGTTGATAACAACTCCCTCCTATAATTTAAAAAAAAACAAGCAAACATCATCAAAAGCCAAAATAGAACACATCCTCCACAACCAAAGACTTAACAAAACAGAGGTTAATATTAGCAGTCTAGAAACACACTCAAAACCCAGAAACAATCAGATACTGGAAAGGATTCTGCCCAAGAGCTTTCCCAAACAGAAGATGTACCTGAAGGGTTCAGCTGCATCTAAACCCTGCAGATGTAGAGCCCTCCGAGATGCTCCTTGAACAGAGTGAGCCAGAGGTGAGCTCGTCCTCTAGCAAGACACCAACAGACCTTGGTGTCAGCTAGGAGACCCTCATACACTGACCATGACATTATTAAAATGGTTCCTCTAGATACCTGACCTGACAGACGCAAACAAAATGATTACTGAGAAAGACAGACTCCAAACCTAAAGTGCTTTATTAAAAGCACCTCAGAAATAGTCATTCAGATTATATAAATCAAGTGCAGATGATATTTTTCTAAATAACAAAACTTATTTAAAAGAACTTTTTTGGCTTTTATATATTTCTAGACAACTGAAAAAAAAGAAGACTACACATGTGTGAGAATATTATCATAGCTCAATTCAACTTTTTACAGTTTGGCAAAATCCTCAAAATACATTTTAAGCATCTTAAAAACATCTCTTACCAACTCAACATTACAAATGAACAACTGTAAGTTATATCATTATGCTTTAAAAACTAGACAATAGTGTTCTTATTTTGCACTGCGGTACTTTAACAAAGAAGAGATCACACTGATATAACAGTATGTGACATTCTGAAATAAACTAAACAGAAATCCCTCCATTTTACCTAATTCCATGTTTTATCTTTTTTATAATTCCAAATGAATTCATTTCCTAAGATCTAAGTTTCCTTTATCAAGAAATAGAAAAGTGATTTAAAGTACTATTCTAAAACTTTTACTACTAGTTTGATAATTTTGAATTTGTTTTACCAAAATGGATCAAAAATAGTCCTTTCCATAATCATGTAGCTATAGATATCAGTATCTTCCTTTCTCCCCTCATACCTATTGTATCTGGGAGGTCTAGTAGTTCATTGTGCTGCAAGTCAAGGTTGGTTATCTGTGTGCAGTTGCCAATCTCCTTTGGAAGGTGTTCAAGTTGATTGTGAGCTACATCCAGGGTAATGAGGTTACATAATTCACCTGTAAATTGATCAACATAATAATAAACATTAAGAAATATATCAGGTAATACTGAAAGCAAGGGAGTACATTTATGATTCCTAAGTTCAACCTGTACTTCAAAACGGTAAATTATCTGCTGAAGACAGTCCTGTAGTGAAAGAAAATTTCAGCTCAACCAGACTCTCAAACAATTACTTCAGAAACTGACAGCTAATAAAATGGAAAGGATGCTTATAAACCAAGGCTTCATCCTTCTGTGCTGTGTGTTCTTGGTGCTGTCTTTTGGTCCTAGGGACTGAACCCCAGGCCTCACACATACTAAGCATGTACTCTGTCACTGAGCTACACACAAACCACCTTACCCTCTAATCCTGCCATATATTCCTTTGAAGTGGACATTTAAAGCACAAATGCTAATATATTCTAAGACTTTTCAAAAACTGACTAGTTTAAATAACCAAATTCAGCACATGATATTAGAGACACCTTCTTACCTAAATATATGTATGCTTTCAAAATGCATTTTCTGGTGCTAAATAAATAACTAAACTGATATTTTAAATAAAAATTCCTTCACAATTTAATAGAAAATGAGGTACATTTCCCCTACCCATTCTGGGTTAGAAAGAAGTACACTAACAACTCAAATTTCTTACTATTAACTGCACATTAAGACCATTTTGATATGGGATTCCCCTCTGTATGTTGTCAATACCACTGGAGAATAAAGAAACTGTCTTAGTTAGGCCCGTGATAGGATAGAGTAGAGCTAGGAAAAACTAAACTGAATGCTGGGAGAGAGAGGGCAGAGTCAGTGAGAAACCATAGAGCCACCACCAGAGACAGCCATGTTGGAACCTTACCAGTAGGCCACAAGTCTCATGGTAAAATATAAAATAATAGAAATAGGTTAATTTAATATGCAAGAGCTTGCTAGAAATATGCTATAGTGTTTGGTCTAGCAGGGATTTAATTAATAGTTTCTGTGTGGTTATTTCGGGAGTCTGGGTGGCCGGGAAACCAACAAGTGGCCTCATACAACACCTATTTATAATAGATTTGTTGATATGAACATGATGTGTTTGTTTGTTTGAGACAGGGTTTCTCTGTGTAGCTCTGGCTCTCCTGGGACTCAACTCTATAGAACAGGCTGATCTAGAACTCAGAAATTCACCTGCCTCTACCTCCTGAGTACTAAGATCAAAGATATGAGGTTTGAAGATATTGAAAAAAGTAAAAACTATAAAACTCTGGAAAAAGAGTAGAAGAAAACATTTGCAAGTCATGGATTTGATAAGGAATACAGAAATATTTAGAATACATAAAGATCTCCTCAGTCCCAAAGAAGCCCATTTAAAACTTGACTCGGGCTGAGCAGCGTCACACCCTGTATTCTGGCAGTAGGAGACTAAGAAAGTCTGCAAGCTAAAAGACAGCCTTCTGCCTGTACTACACAGAAACATGATTCAAAACATAAACTGTGAGGAGTTGTGCAGGTTTCCGAGGGGCAAATGCACAAAGGCTAGTACACAGGCAAAGGCAGTTGACATGTCTAATCCTCAGATGAGTGAAAGCAATACATTTTATCACTGTATCCATTAGGATGGCTATTACTGGAAAACATAGTGTGGAGAGCAAGTACAAAATTATAACTTTGAGTTCGGCCTATTGGAATAGAACTTGTCACAGTCTGTGGCAATCAGTAGATTAGCTCCTTAAAAAACTATGAATATAAAAAAATACAGTTATCACAACAAAAATTTCACCTCTGGGAATTCTGAAATTATATTTAAAAAAAAACAGAATACTGAAAGCAGGGACTAATTAAAAAGTATAACCACTGTTACCTGTAGAACAGTGCTCATGGAAGCATCATTCTTCATAGCCAAAAAGTAAGTATAACTTCAAATGTCCAGAAGTCAATGAACAAACAAAATGTTGTATATATAAATAATATTTTGATTCTTTATAAAAGAATGGAATTCTGATCTTCTGATCCATGTTAAAACTGGATAACCTTGAAAAATATGCTAAGTGAAATAAACCAGACACAAAAGGGTAATAAATTAAATGATCCTATTTATATGAGGTACTATGTATAGACAGAAAGTATAGTAGTTACTGGGTTCTGAAGAAGATAGGGTGGAGCAGTTTAATGGGCATACAATATTGTTCTCAGAGTATGAAAAAGTTCTGTAGTTAAATGATAGTTGGACAATATGAACATACTATCACTAAACTGCTAAATAAATTCTATGTAACATCTACTTTCTAACAATAAAATATATATATATATATATATATATATATATATATATATATAGTCAACCTAAAAAGCCCATGCTAAGATTTATTTTTACATTGGATAAAAGGAAGAATCTCAGAGCAGTCTTCACCTTGGGGGGGTTGGATAATAAAAATGTGTATACATAAATAAATAAGAATACACATAATAAAATTAAAGACAGAATAGAGACTAGTCAACATATGTAAATGTTGGCTGTTTAGGAAAAAACAATATTGGTAACACATGCAAGACTTGAAATGATAAAAAAAAAAGAGAGAAAAAAAGAAGACACATACTACAAATATCAGCAGTGAAACAAGCGAGTACATTCTACATTCTTCTTTTTCATTTTCAGGTTTTGAGACAAGTCTTGTTCAGTAGTCCAGGCTGGCACTGAACTTGTGATCCTATGACTTCAGTTTTCAAAGTGGTAGAATTATAAGAATATACCTCCATATTCAGCCCATTTCTTAAGAGTTTTTTTTTTTTTAATTGGTGTTGTTGTTACTGTTTTTGATAGAGGGACAAGTTCTCACTATGTACCACTAGCTAGCCCAGAGCTCACTTTGTAGATCAGGTTAGTCTCAACTTAAGACAGTCCTCCTGACCTTGCCTCCCACATGCTAGGATTACAGTCTGGCCTTCCATCTTTAAAATAATAATAAGTACTTTAAGCAACTTTGTAATTGTGAAACATAAATTCAAAAACTTTGGCTATACAAACAATTCCTTAAAAAAAAATCATACACAAACACCAAAACTCAACAAATAGGAACTCCTAATGATACTCTAACCATTACATAAATTTTATATACAGCTGTAAAGTTTTTCCCTCCAAAAACTGTGGCACAAATGGTTTCTCTGGAGACTCATACCAAGTGCTTAGACAAGAATTAACTAACACTCATGTAGTCTCTCACAAAATGTTGTAAAGAGGGAAATATTTCTAAATTCATTTTATTAGGCTAGCATTACCCTGATATCAAAAACAGTCAAAGGCGGTACAAAAAGAAAACCCACAGACCAATGGCTAATTCCCTCTTTATATAATATGACACTTTATATATTGTAGAGACGTAGAGACTTAACGTAAGAATTTATCAATTCCAAATATACATACTGGTTCTATGCTTGAAAAATTAACCAACTGTAATTCAATGCATAAACAGTCCTAAGGAAGAAAAATTATCTGATGACTGATATAAATATTTGATAAAATTAAAAGTGTTTTTAATGTTAAAAATCCTAATAAGGAACAGAGAGAAATTTATAATGAATTTTTAACTCTGATTTTCATTCTGATACGTTAAAAACTTGAAGTCAACACTTCTGTCCTCACAATACTAATGAAGAGGCTGTGGATTGACAACTTCTGTTATGGTCATCAGAGACTTGAGGACAAAGTGCAAATTCCTGAGCTAACAACTACAGAGAAATGTGAATTCAGAAGTAAGAGCTGGAGTTTAAGAAAACAGTTCAAAGGTAAATGCTGCTCCAAATTGTGGGATGCAGGAGAGGTAACTGAGAGACTGTAAGAAAGGAGGCCCTCCTTGAAGTGGCCCTCTCTCTAAAGTTTTCACAAAGGCTCTCAGGCAAAGGCGGCAGGAAAATTATTTATTTCACCTAGGCATATAAAGCAACATAAAATCTAAGACAATCTCCACACACAAACAAGCTATTGGACTAAATCTGCACTAACATCTGTACTGATTGTTTTGGTATACTGGGCAGACTCCAGAGAATCATTTTAATAAAGACCATGTAATTATCTCAGTGTTTCCTCTATATGCCTGTATTAACATAGAAAATTGTGAGGACTATATTATAGGACGCCAATGTTTATTCTGACAGTAGGATCTCTCTCTCTCTCTCTCAAAATATTCTGTCATTTTTTGCAGTAATGAAATTCTCATTCTGTCAACACATACTAGCTCTAATACATGAAAGAAATAAGATTGAGTAATAGCAGTACAATAGGCAGAAGTACAACTTAGCTATATGATTTCTATACCTCTCTGTTTATTAACACTTTGGTAAAATAGACAGTCAATATTAGTTCATTTGACTTTATTAGATATTAGAAAACTGAGGTTTCTTTGTACAAGAGAATGTATGTAATCAAAAATATTACTCCTGAATGTACAGAATTATTATGCATGAACTTTTTTTGTAATAACTGAAAGATTCTGAGCAGACCCTGCTTTACGGAAATATAATAATTCAACTATGATAAATGAACTTTACTTTTCTAACATGGTAGGAAGTATTAGGATCCCAGTCCCTGAAATGTAGTTCCTGTGCATCCTAGTTAACCAGTTTCCTTTGTAGCCATTTATGTGTATCTTAATGTTTCTGCAGCACCAAATAAATCTGTTATATAGCATACTTTAAGTAACTTCTGTATATTATACATATATGAAATAGTTTTTATTGAACAGCTTATCTTCTACTTCAAATTTATGTAAATATTATGTCAATGTTTTTAGAGGAAGAGTAAAAAATGTCTTGAAAGAGAAAGAAAAACATCAATCTAAATACAAAAGAAAAAATAAGAATTACATTAGATTTTTCTTCAGAAACCATGCAAAGCCAAGAGTGGAGTGAAATAAAATAAACACAGGCAAGGCAGGGGGAATCACTAACCTAGAAGATCTATTAAGAGAAGAACTGCCCTTCAAAAGTAAGGAAGAAACAAAGGTTTATGGGACTAACAAAAACTGAGGGTGCCTGTACCTGCTAGAACAGATGTACAAAAAATAAATTCAGAAAAAGGATAGCAATACATTCAGAAACTTAACATAAAGAAAAGAACACAGCTAAAATCTTAATTTTCTTACTCATAATTGATTTAATAGTAACAGTTTAGTTAGTCAATGCATTAACAGCAGTAAAATCATGAGAAATGGAAACGTTTTAAGGCAGGACACAAAAGTATTTGTAACAAGGCATCTAACAGCATAGTACTCACTGGAAGCAGACTAGTATTAATCTACATGTACTAAAATTCAACAGCAAGCAAGCAATACCTCTTCAATAAGGAAAAGCATAGAGAGAGAGTCTGGCCCAGTGATGCACCTGCAATTCCAACACTTTAAATGTGGCCAAGATCACTTTAAGCACACACAGGCAGACAAAATGAAAAGTGTTGAAGGAAGAAACCTAAGGCTAACATTAATCAAGAGAAAATGAAATCAGCTGGAGTAATTTCAGACAAAGCGTACTTCAAAACAAAGAAAATTATCAAAGCTATAGAAAAATATTACACAATACTAAATGAATGGGTTTATTCGCAATAATCACAATATCTACTCTAATATCTGGTGAGTGGTCATCAATCTAAAGCATCATTTTCTCCCTTCTCAGCTACTACCAGTCTTCCCAGATCCCCTGAACAAACAGCACAGATATAAGCAGCAACTACCAGCAGCTGGAAAATCCTCCTATTCTCCCCACTCCTTCCCTCCTGATCCTTCCCCCTGGGGACTATAGCAATATACACTTACATTCTTTTCCATGTCTTTTACAGTACTTAGTGCAAAGCATCGTTTGAAAGAAAAATTAATGTTGGATCCTAATACTCTTTACATCAGAATAAAACTTTTTGGTATTTCATCTTCCACTCACCTTTTAACACAAGGTCTCTTTATGTAGTTCAAATAGGCCTCAAATTCTCCACCCCTGCCTGCCTCAGTCTCCTAAACACTGGGATTATAGGCCTGAACCAGCTCTCTCGGTCTATCATCATCTTTTCTAGCAGTAAATGCCTAAAGCTGTTTCAACTCTAATTAAACTTCCACTGATATAAAGAAAGGTGCACAACAGACCTAAAAGGGATCAGCAACTAAATACAACAAGTCAGATGAGATCAAGGAATATGGCTAACTTTGGAGGCACTCCTCACACTCAGTCAGCACTATGACATTTTAGACTTTCTTTGCTGTAGAAGGCTCTCCTGTACATAAAAACAGCGTCCCTGCCCTTTCCCAACAGCCATCTCCCCAGTGAGTCCTAACAATGGGACGACACACAGGATGAGCAAACTGGCTTTCACTTACACCCAAAGTTTCCTTGTTTGTTTCTGTACCGTTACAGTTCATTCTGTCACTGAGCAGCACCCACTCTGGATGAACAGTTTACCCATGCACTTAATGAAGGACATTTCAGTTGCTTCCTATTTTTAGCAAAGATAAAGGTGTTACTAAGACATTCATGTATAAGTTCTTATGTGAACATAAATTTTAACTCATTTTTATATATCTAGAAGCAGGCATGGCTAAATATATTATTGTGGTGACATCATTTAACTTTGTAAGACAAGGATAACTGTCTTCTAAAGTGGCTGAACCATTTTACATTCCTATTAGTAATGGATAAGAATCATCATTTGAATTAGAGATTATGAGTGGTTTAGATTTTAGACATTGTGATATGTGTAGAGATTATATTTTAAGAGAATCTCATAGGCTAATAATAAGGCCATTTTATGGGGGTCAGGGAAACCTAGTGGTGTGACTGTTTCTTCTCAAAATGTTAAATAACTATTGTGGCAATTTATGGTCTACACACAAAAGAAAAACTTTTAAAAGTATAACATTGTAAACAAACAAAAAGTGCACAGAAGAACACACATATAAACACAGAAGGATTAAATGTTGATATTTTCATATTATCTGTCAAGCAGGAATGCAAATACACATGCTCTAACTTTATACAACATAGAAAAATAATGCCACACAAAAAAGCATAGATATATTATGACTTACAATCCTATACAATCAAGTAAAATTAATGTATTTTTGTACAAGTCCAAGGTAATGACAGTGGCAGGCATCAATGGTTGGTACTGGTGTTCTCTTTAACTGACATGCTAATTACATGGTTCGCACACACTAGCATTGTATGTTAATGGCAGGTGCAACCTTCTGTAAATATTTTTAAGTAAAAGATAAATAAAAACATGGCATCAATTCTTTGAACACTTAATCTAAATCATGACCGGAAAACTACAAGAGGGTCTGGTTTTTAAAAGTTGCACAAATGAATACCCTACAACATACTTTAGTGAGAAAGTATTTTATTCTACAGAACTTCTCTAAAGTATAAAATAATTGTGTTTCAGGCTCCTCAAAAAAAATCTCCTTTCACACATACTTATTTTTTGAATTGGACAGAGGTCTAAAGGGTTTGTATGCTGCAAATTTTGGGACTGTTCTTTGTGATTTTTCTCCTTCATGCTACCAAAGTTACTCTCAATCTTGTCCTCTGTCTTCTTAGAACTTAAGGCATGGGAAGACCAAAAAAATCAGGTACCTATTAAATATAAAACTAAAGACTATGAATCATTTTGACCAGATAATGGAATATAAATTAAGGATTGTAAACTGACAATCAGAAAATTGTTCCAAAAGTCTATTTTCTCAAAGAGGAAACCTAAGGGTCTACGGTAAGTCACTCCAACTAGACAGAAACCAACACAGTACTATAAGAGATACTGGGAGAAGTATAAGAGTATCAGGAACCAAAAGACTTAACCCCTAAAAGCAGAAAACATTAACAAG
This sequence comes from Microtus oregoni, assembly GCF_018167655.1. Taxonomy (NCBI): domain Eukaryota; kingdom Metazoa; phylum Chordata; class Mammalia; order Rodentia; family Cricetidae; genus Microtus; species Microtus oregoni. Next base: position 7,361,844 of record NW_024543071.1, read on the forward strand.
ATTTCTTATATTACAACCATTATGGTTTATTTACTTCTAATAATCACTGCAATACTTAATTTACTTAATATTTACTTAATTCATATACCGATTAAATACTTATCCCTGTGTTTGAGTGGACTGAACCAAGCAAGATGCAAAATATATTTAAAATGATGAGATGTGACATCAGTGATTACATTTCAAAAGACTGTGACCACTATGCTATACTCTACTGATTTCTCAAAGGTCATGTCACTTGATGAAGCAAAGTCCCCTTCTCAGTTGATCCTGACAACAACACCTTGAACCTAAGTGGGCCTTCAGATATATCTATCCAATGCTCCAGTGCCTTGGCTAGCCTGACTGAGAAACCTTTAGAAAAACAATCGTGAATTAGAAGTCAAGATAGTGATGAACCAAAAAAAAAAAAAAAACCCTGAAATAACAAATTGTTTAAAGATCTATGCTTTGATACTCAAGAGGTAATGAATAAAGGAATTACATGAAATTCATTTTTATTATGGCATTATTCATAAATCTGCCTGTGGAACGTAATCTCATCAAAGCCAGAGTCTAAGAAGACAGAGGACAAGATTGAGAGTTATTAACTTTAGTAGCATGAAGGAGAAAAATCACAAAGAACAGTCCCAAAATTTGCAGCATACAAACCCTTTAGACCTCTGTCCAATTCAAAAAATAAGTATGTGTGAAAGGAGATTTTTTGAGGAGCCTGAAAAGGAAACAAAAGTTGAAAGCAAAAACAGCAGATCAAACTTCTTACAGCTGCCAACTACGGAACCATTTTAGAACTTCAGCCCTGCCAAGCCAGAAGGATTAGAAGACAGAGTAGAGTATCAAAGAGCTGTATACCAGAGGAGTTAAAAAAAAAAAATCACAGCTCCAGACTAAGGATGCTTACTAGGCTTTTAAGAACATAACCAGGCAAAACCTCTAGGAGCTAAATCCAAATCTCTGTCAGGTTAAAACTACTTCAACAAAAGTTAACTGTGGGGCAAAACAAACTTTTAACACTTATAAAGGGTGATAAGAGAAGTCATCCAAATCACCATACATAACCCATTCAAAGTATGAAGCTCAGTGGTTATAATGAACTAGAAAATGAACCCAGTATATAGGAAAATGGTTCCTAGACAGTAGACAAGAACCAAACATGACCATGTTCTCTAAGACCAAGGAAAAGTTATAAGACTTCTGGTTGTCAAGTCACTACCCAGGAGTAAGTTATAAGTTACAAAACAAGCAGAGAAGACCTACAGAGTCAAGACACCTGAAGTGCCTGCAAGTTGTTATAAGGCAGAATCTGAGAGATAATAGCACAAAAGTAATATTCACATAACCTGAAAGGAAGTCCCATCTAGAATTTGCCTAATCACCATATAGAAAGCAACTGAGGAATGGTGAAAAGCAACCCAACAATTTCCAATCAGAGTGGCACATGGCTGGGAATAGTCTGAAAGCCTACCATTTAGAAATCCCCTCATATAAAACAGTCTATCTGTAAGAGTCTTGAGAAAAGTATCTTGAGGATTACTTAGACCTAAACAAGAGGCAGTTAGCACCACTATAACAAAAGCTTAAAAGGAAAATGTAGCAATATTCCACTTGTATTTTAATAAATAAAGCTTGCTGAAGATAATACAGCAGCCCACTGGTCAGGCTTATAGACCAGGCAGTGGTGACACACACCTTTAATCCCAATACCCACACTAGTTTGCCAGAGAAACTGGGCAGTAGTAGTGTATTCCTTTTTTTGTTTGTTTTTTTTGTTTTTCAAAACAGGGTTTTGCTGTAGTTTTCGAGTCTGTCCTGGAACTAGCTCCTGTAGACCAGGCTAGCCTCGAACTCAGAGAGATCCGCATGTCTCTGCCTCCCTTGTGCTGGGATTAAAGGTGTGTGCCACCACCACCCGGCAGTAGTGTACACCTTTAATCCCAGCCCTAGAGACAGAATATAAAACGGGAGGAGACAGCTCTCAACCAGTCTCATTCTGAGAATTCAGAAGGCAGTATCACCATTTTGGACTAAGACAGAGGTAAGAGCCAGTAGTTGGATGTTTCGCTTTTTTTACCTTCCGGTTGAGCCCCAATATCTGTCTCTGGGTTCCTATTAGACATGCTACAGAAAAACACAAAAGAACTGAAATGATTCCAAAGCAACTGAACAGTATGTCAAAATACATCTAGTATTAGTTAAAGGAATACAACAAAATCTAGACCCAACAATGCTATAACAATGCTCTGGCATCCAATTAAAATGCAATCAAGCCTCCAGATAGAGAAAGTATGATCTCTGATGAAGAAAGAAACAAAAGCAAGAGACAACAGAACCGCACAACAATACTGAAAAGACTACTAAAAATGAGCTCCACAAAAAGAAGATATGGAACAAAAATAACACCCAAATGTAATGTACAGACATAAAAAAGAAAAAAAGGTTTAAAATAAAAATTGAATCAAATTGGATCAACCAACCAGTAGACTTAGAGAGATAGCAATCTGACCCTCCCTCCCCAAGGTTTACTGACTTACTTCATAGGCTCCTCCAAGCACCCTGTGACTGGGAAACATGCTCTCAGGGTGTGACTGTAATCTCTCTTCCACACGTCAGAAACTGGCAACCTTAGTATATTTCTCTGGCTCAAATACTGTTTCTACTTCTCTTACTCTCTTTTAACCATGATGGCAGCTTCTATCCTCCAGGTATTTACTGTTTTAGTGAAAACCTGACAATCTGGGAGCAGTTCACTTCCTAGTCTCTAAGATTACTTACTGATCTCCAATTAATATGAGCTACTTAGTAGTACCTATAGCCCCTTTATTAAAACGAATAACTTAGTAACACCTATGGCCTCTCTTTATCGATTTCCTTTTTCCTGTGAAGTTATTGACTGGCATTTATTTAAAATATATATATATATATATAAGATTTTTAATTAATAATGCCTGGATCCGTAAAAGCAATTCTATTGCTCCTAGCAAAACTGAAGAAATTTAAAATATTTTTAAGGATTAAGGCTTACTATTTAAGGAAATACTGAAAATTAATATCAGAATGTTAAAGAATACTAAAAAAAATTATAAATGTATTAGCATATTAAACTGAGATATAAAATAGCAAAATAGTTTTTTAAAAAGTAAATACTGGGCTTCAGCAAATTCAATTCAAGCTGTATATATTGAAGGCCCAAGATTTAGAATCTAAAAAATTCAAAGAAAAATTACACACCAGAAACAGTTAAAGTATACTAAGTTCATTCAATTCGTTTAAAAAAGTCAATGATTCTGTTTATTTTGTATTATGTATGAACAAGTTATATATTATTTTTTCAATATATAAATAAACAAATTATTACATATTGGCTACATACCACTTGACTTGGATAAACTATACCAAAGAGCTATAAATTGAGTTTGTTTTCGATAAATGTTATGTGAAGCAGGTAAAAAAAAATACTACTGACTTTACTTTCTTCCCACATACCCTTGTGAAGGTTATTTTGTTTTGTTTCAGGTGATGGAGGCCACAAGACTACATTGTGCAACCTTTCTCGTCAGGTGCCACACCCGGGGTCTGTGAGAAGGGTTTCTCGGGGACCTGAGGCTCACTTGTCAGGTTAGGCTGCTGCTCACTGGACTTAAGCATCTGCATATCTTTGCCTCCTCATTGAAACCATAAGCCAGGGCCATCATGTTCTCTTTATGTGAGTACAAGGGCATCTCCCTGCCTTGAGAGTTGCTTATAAAACAAGAAATGATCGTGGTCTTCAAAAGGCATACTCTTTAACAATTAAATTATCCCACTAGCAAAATAGTCCTTTTGACAATCAACATATGAAATTGTATACTATATAAATATGTAACACTTAATTACTATAATACAGAAAAATACTTTCATAAACATTCTAACCTAGCTGTTTTAATAAAAAAAATACTTTTGAAATTGTAATTTAATAAATTACTTTAAAAAAATTGTAAACAAAACATGCTCAGGAGAGAAAAGAAGTCATAAGACAAAGATGGTGTTTATCTCTAGTTTCAAAATAAAACTGTAAAACTTCACTGTCCAGAGCATCCTGAACTAACCGCTAACTCTGACTTTCACTTTTACCTACCTCCGGTTAGAGACTGTTCAAAACCATGTCTTTAACTGGTAGCTCAAAGGAACCAATGAGAAAAATTAAGGGAGTAGTTATTTCCTATTTCTCTCTGAAGACAGAAATTCTTGACTGCTTTTTGTACAATAAAGAGCCCATTTCAAAATTAAAAATGAGAAGAGTAGCAGGTACAAAAGAAACTCAAAACAAAAGGCTAACTGTGGTGCCTATTAGCACACCAAGGTGAATGCTCACCTTTGCTGCAGTGCCTCGGCTCCACTCCACTCTTCTCACCTCGCCCTACATTAAACAGCTCCAGTTCATATGCTTCCCCTCCCCTAGCTTTTCATTCCTATAGAACATTCTGCTTTGGCTTGGTTTGAGACAGGGTCCACTATGTGGCCCATGGTGGCCTCAACCTCCAATGGGCAATGCCTCCTAACTGCTGAGCTTACAGATGTGCAGCTCCATGCCCAGAAAAATGTATTTCTTCAGTCCCAGGTATCGGATAGCAATGCTATGGAAGCAAATCTAAAGAAAGAAAACCTGTGAATTAATTGAACTTCGGGGACCATGTATAACACAAATACCAAACAATGAGAATACAAATGAAGAATGCTTTATATTTCTAGAGAAAAATCAGCATTTCATTTTCCAACAGCCTTAACATCTGTGGACAAACTGACTGAAGCTAATACTAAAGTCACTCAGCAACCACTTTCCTATAGAAGACATGGGATGAAGCATTTTCACCCACTGACTTTTTTGAGACTATTTTAATAACTCAGGAGTGAGTCACACCATGTATGCACATTACTTTAAAATATCTATATTGGATTTTCTAAATATATTTAAAGAAAAAATAAATTTTCTTTATTATTATACCTTCAAATCTCATGCAGCCTTGTCTATTTCCTTTTTTTCTTTTTCTTTTCTTTCTTTTTTTTTTTTTTTTTTTGTGACCCACAAAGATTAACCAGACCATCTGTGTGACCACAGGTTTGGAGCTGTCCCCTGGAGCCTGGTGGACATAGCAGAGAATACAAAACTAAAGACAATGATTCCTTCTTTTCCAGGATCTGCGGGAGCCTGGTGAACCTCACCTGCTTCCTTGACTAATTGACAGTACTGGCCTTGTCTGGACCCAGTAGGAAAATTGTAGTTGATGTGAGTTACAACAGCTGTATCCAATACAGGGAATGGCTTTTCATAGCCCTTCCCCCTATCTTCTGGTTCTTAGAGACTTCCTGTCCCCAATTCTGTGATGTTCACTGAGTTTTAAGACAGGTAATAATAAGAGTGATCTGTTTAGCGTCGGGTACTGAGTACATGTAAGTGCTTTATTTTCTACATCCTGGGCAATCAAGAGACTCTGTAGGCTCCTGTGGTGTTATCAACAGGAATGGCCCCCAAAAGCCCATAGACTTAAATGCTTGGTCACCAGGGAGTGGCACTATTTGAAAGAATCAGGAGGTGAGGCTTTGTTAGAGGAAATGTGTCATTCGGGCTAGGCTTTGAGGTTTCAGAAACCTATGTGAAGCCCAAAGTCTCTCTCTTCCTACTGCCTTAGGATCCAGAAGTAGAACTTTGAGCTACCATGTCTGCCTGCATGGCGTCATTCTTCCTGCCATAGGGTAAGGAACTAATCCTCTGAAACTTTAAGCGAGCCCCAATTAAAGAGATCTTGTGGTCATGGTGTCTGTCTCTGCACAGCAAGAGAACACTAGGACAGTGCCAACGCTCACTGTAAGAAGACACTTCTCTGACTAGGGCTGGAAGTTGGCTAAGAAAAACTTAATTTTTAAGTGTATAGAGTCAAATATAATAGAACATGTCTGAATTTTAACTAATATTTTTAAAGTTAAACAAGGAACACTGTATCCCTGAGAGCCACAGAATCTAAAAGTCAGGAAGTTTCCTGTATCATCTACTATAAGGTAATTCTTCAGTCAACAAAATATTGAACTCATCTTTGGTTCTTCATAAGCAAACAGGCTGCCTATAGCAAAATGAAAAACTTCTCTTGAGTTTCCCAAAACCATTTATTTTGATATTTTAAAAATCTTGGTGGCGCACGCCTTTAATCCCAGCACTCGGGAGGCAGAGACAGGCGGATCTCTGTGAGTTCGAGACCAGCCTGGTCTACAAGAGCTAGTTCCAGGACTGGCTCCAAAACCACAGAGAAACCCTGTCTCGAAAAACCAAAAAAAAAAAAAAAATCTTATCAAACAGGCTCAAAGACATTTTCTTCATAAATTAGTCAAAAACTGCTAATGAATTAATATATTCCAAATGGTTCAGAAATTTATTACATAACTAAAAAGATGTTCTAAAAGTTATTTGAAAAGGATTGTGAGTTGATTTCTTTTTACACATTTATGTTCCTTTTTTCTTGTAAAGTTTTTCCTTTGTTTCAGTATAATTTACTTTACTACATACAACTAAAATGAAATCTATCAAACTGCCAGCAGAAATGCATGTATTATATAGGTCTCTTTTCTGCCTTTCTGTATTAGATTTTGTTTGTATGTTGTTGTTGTTTCTGAGACTCACTATGCTGCCCAGAATGGGACCCAAACCTTGGGCTTCAGTAATCATCCAGGACTGGGCTTCCTGGATGCTGCATGCCACTGTGCCCAGCTGCTGCATGTTATTTTTAATGAACACGTAAGCACTTTCAAACATGGGGAAAAACACTAATTTCCTACAGCAGTGTTCTTTCACAAAACTGTAATATGGTAATCTGGTGGAAAGTGGTATGAATTTGAATATACATTTTTCAGACAAAGTTACAATAGGAAAGTGAGACAATATAGCTGATAGAAAATACAACTATAAAGATACTTAAAAATTGGGTGTTAAGATAGCAACTTAAAAATTAAGCCAGGCTCTTTTAAATTCACTTTTCTTCAATGAAAAAGCAGATTCAGCTGTCTAAAGTCTAATTATATTTGTTTTGTAACTCACTTAAGTCAATAAAATAATCTCAAGTTGTATCTACTACTATGTAATAAACTGTAAATAAATAAATATATATATATATAAATAAGATGCTTTCAGACATTTGAAAATTTTCTAATATTGAAAGCACTGAACACAATTACTTAGCTAATAAATACTACAAATAACCACCCAGACCCTCTCACCAATTTCAGCGGGAAGCTGTTTGATTTTGTTCTCCCGGATGCTGAGCGTGCTGAGCTTCGGCAGGTTTCTGATGTCCTTTTCCACAGTAGTAATACGATTAAAGCGAAGGTACAGAGTAGTCAGAGAGTCTAGCCTATATACCACTGAAGGAATTTCTCTCAGTTTATTATGCCGTAAATCAAGCATCCGCAGCTTCTTCAAGTTATCAAGAGAGTCAGGCAAACTAGTGAGTGAATTCTCACTGAGAGCCAGTGTCATGAGATTTACTAGACACCCTACCTCTGCTGGGAGGGACTGCAATTTGTTACTGTATAAATAAAGTTCTGTTAGTTGAGTCAACTCTTTAATCGATGGTGGCAGTATATGTATAGACCGCTTGGATAAGTCCAAGCGCATTGAGTTCTCTTCCCGGCATTTGTTAAGCTCCTTAATTACCTCAGCATTGCTGGATTTCTTTCTAGTCCCAGGTGCTGGATTTGGCCTTTTGATAGTATTGTCAACTGAAAAAGCCACCCCTGGTTGGGCAGCACTGGAATCCTTCTTTCCATCTTTGGCATCTTTCCCTTTGGTTTTAGGTTCTTTTTCTTTGCTTTCTTTCCCAAAACCTCCAGAGGCTTTTGCCTCTTTTTCTCTTTCCTTGGCAGATGGCACTTTGGGATCTTTCTCTTTAGAGTCTTTTTCTTTACCTAAACTACTACTCATGTTGACTCAAGCCTAAACAAAACACTACATGAACTCCTTTTATTTGCCAGCAATCCAAATCAAAGATGAAGAGACAAAGATCCTATACAGTCAAAAGAGCGTTGGCATGAAGTGATCGGCTTGGAGTTGCATCCATCTGTTACATGTTGACTCTAAAAGCGCTATGCCCATTTCTGATAACTCATTCCAACTGGTAAAATGGTGCTGATCAGTCAGTGATTCATTGAAATTCCTGAAAAACAACAAAGACAGCAGCAAATTACCTTAGGTTATAATTTACATTATGCAAAGTCTCTCCAAGTAATCACTGTAGGATTTGCCAGTTTCCTTATATCTTATATATTATTCAAGTCCGTCTATCAGGAAACATCCCCCCCTGCAAACTACAAAAGCCAGAAGAACACATAAGACCTCCCTGCACAAAACTTATGTATATTAAATGACTAAGTATTTTAAAGTCCTTGGAACAATTATACAAAGAAAGTACTTAATTATTAGCTATTGTGATCTGGTCTACTTTTAAGCTCTCAAAACTTTGTATCAAGCCAGGCAGTGGTAGTGAGCACCTTTAATCCCAGCACTAGGGAGGCAGAGGCAGGTGCATCTTTTTGAGTTCGAGGCCAGCCTGGTCTACAAAAGCTAGTTCCAGAACAACCACCAAAGCTACAGAGAAATCGTCTCCAAAAAAAAAAATAAAATAAAATAAAAAAAAAAAAAACCAACTTTGTATCATAGTTAACTTGGATTCATTTTTTTACATTTTCCTATGAGGATGTATAGGAATAAATTGTTATCCCCAACTAAACAGACACAGAAGCACAGAAATAGCTTTTAGCTTTTTAATCTCTTTGGAGTGATGACAGATTAAGAATTCAAATAAGGTAGTACATATCCATAGTCTGTATTTAACAAATACACTGACTCTGCTTTACCTACACTACTAATCAAATGGCTTTAGATAACAGGAAAGACCTCAAAGCTGACACAGACTAAGGAGCAGTAAAGAACAAGGACAAAATGAATGAAGTGAGATTTGTAAAGGGAAAAGAGGAGAAAGTTCAGATGAAAGAGTCCTAATAAGCATACTGGTTGATTCTGATACATGGAGATATGAGGACAACCTTTGGAAAACAGTGACTAAAAGTAATCTCCATTGCTATTTATATTTTAGGAACTAAAAATGAAAGACTTATGACACCGAGAATCTTTTAGATATAAAAGGAGCTGGGGAGATGGCTCAGTGTGTTAAGTGCCTGTTAAACAATCATACACACGTGAGTTTAATCCCCAGCAACCATGTCAAAGACAGGCATGATGGTGTATACTTGTAATCCCAGTGCTGAACTAGGAACCTCTAAGACTTGATAGTCTGCCAGCATAATCTCCAAAACCAAGGTGGATTTGTAGCTGCTTAGGAACAACTGACCTTTGTAGTACACACACACACAGTTTTGTAGTTTAAAATAAGTCTTATTTTGTGACTAATTCTTATCATTGGTAATATTGTTAGTACTATTGCTTAAAACTTAAATTACAGCATCTTATCTGATTAAGAGACTTTTACTAAAAGTTCATCAAGTAGAAGTAGACAAATGGAGAATATTTTTTAAAAATTTTCTTTTAGGGTGGATTACAGTTTGGTGGTACAGCACTTGTCTAGTACAAAAGACAGTCCTACAGTAAATCTCATGCAGGGTGAGGGGTGGGGGTGGGGCCCTGGGTGGTGTCGGAGGTATAAATGGGATATAGGCTTCAATCACATAACTTTATGGTTTAGGCAACCAAAGCACAAGTGCCAACTACTGGTTAAAATAGCCTATTAATGTCAGATTAGTGACATAAAATATATCATTTTAGGAAAAAAAATCAACATCAATGCATTCTTTAATTTACAAGGCTAGAGTGGCAAAGTAGAATATTATGGAATGTAGAGAAATAGGGAAGTTCTACCCAGAATAAAGAACAGGCTTGGTTTGTACAGGGCAGTGAAAAGATAAAAAGTTCTGCTGCAGCCATATGCATAGATTGGGTGAAGTAAATGACCTCAATATAAAATTGGAGAATATGGGAATATACTGACAAATTTGGTGCTGCAATTAAATAAATATATCATAGTTTGCTAGCACATCTGTAAAAGCCTAACTCCCATTAGCTCATACCACTTTAAAACATGAAGAACACTAACTAAAAATGTGTAATAGTGAGTAACTAGAAATATAAACAGCCAGGAAAAATTTCCCTTAAAGATATCAAGGAAAAGACAGGCAAAAACTGAAAGATATCAGTAAATCCCTTAAAGAAAACCAAGAAAGCCAAGAGAAAAACAAAACAATCAAACAGGTGATAGAAACAGTTCAAGACTTTAAAACTGAAATACAATTAAAAAAAAATAGAGGGAATTCTAGAAATGGAAAATCTGGGCAAATGAATACAAGTAACCAACAGAATACAAGAGGTGGAAGACAGAATCTCAGGCATCGAAGATAAGAATGTGGGAAATAGATGCATCAGTCAAAGAAAACGTTAAATCCAACAAAGTCTTAACACAAAACATGCAGGAAATCTGAGACACTGTGAAAAGACCAAACCTAAAAATAAAAGGAATAAAAGGAAAATACCAGCTCAAAGGCACAGAAAACATATTCAACAAAATCATAGCAGAAAACTTTCCCAACCTAAAGAAAGACATGCCAATAAACGTACAAGAAGCTCACAGAACATGAAAGGGACTGGACAAAAAAAAATTACCTCTCCATATAATAATCAAAACATAAAACATACAGAATAAAGAATATTCAGAGCTGCAAAGGAAAAAGACAAAGTAACATATAAAGGCAGATCCATCAGAATAACACTCGACTTCTCAATGAAGACTCTTGAAAGCCAGAAGGTCCTAGACAGACATTATACAGATACTAAGAGGCCAACAACGCAAGCCCAGGCTACTATAACTAGCAAAACTTTCAATCACCATAGATGGAGAAAACAAGATATTCCATGACAAAACCAGATTTGACAATACCTATCCACAAATCCAGGCCTATAGAAAGTACTAAAAGGAAAACCTCAACCCAAGAATTCAGCTGCACCCACGAAAACACAGGCAATAGATATTCCCACACCAGTAAATCCCAAAGAAGGTAAACACACACACTATCACCAACAATAACAAAACAAAAACAAGAACTGGTTCATTTTGATTCGTCATGAGTTTTGCGGTCAAAAAACAAAAATCAACCTAACCAAACAAGTGAAAGACCTGTATGACAAGAACTTTAAGTCTTTGAAGAAAGAAATTGAAGAAGATACCAGAAAATGGAAAGATCACTCATGTTCTGGGATAGGTAGGATCAAAATAATAAAAATGGCAATACTACGAAAAGCAATCTATAGATTTGATATAATTCCCAATTCTTCACAGACCTTGAAGGAACAATATTCAACTTCATATGGAAAAAAAAAAACAGGATAGCTAAAACAATCCTGTACAATACAGGAACTCTGGAGGCATCACCATACCTGACCTCAGACTCTATTATAGAGCTACAGTAATGAAAATAGCTTGGTATTGGCATGAAAACAGACACATGGATAAATGGAATCAAATTGAAGACCCTGACATTAATTCACATACCTATGAACACCTGAAATTTGACAAAGAAACCAAAAATATACAATGGAAAAAAGAAAATATCTTCAACAAATGGTGCTGGCATAACTGAATGTCAGCATGCAGAAGAATGCAAATAGATCCATATCTATTGCCCTGCATGAAACTCATGACAAAGGAAGTGATCAAAGACCTCAACATAAATCCAGCCACACTGAAACTCACAGAAGAGAAAGTGGGAAGTGGTCTTGAACACAATGGCACAGGAAACCACTTCCTAAATATAACACCAGTAGTGTAGACACTGAGATCAACAATATTAATAAATGGAACCTCCTGATACTAAAAAGCTTCTGTATGACAAAGAACAGTCAATAAGACAAAATAGCAGTCTACAGAATGGAAAAAGGTCTTTACCAACCTCTTATCTGACAGAGGACTGATCTCCAAAATAGATAAAGAAACTAAACATCAAAATACCAAATAATCCAATTAAAAAATAGGATACAGCCGGGCGGTGGTGGCACACGCCTTTAATCCCAGCACTCGGGAGGCAGAGGCAGGCGGATCTCTGTGAGTTCGAGGCCAGCCTGGTCTACAAGAGCTAGTTCCAGGACAGTAACAAAAAGCTATGGAGAAACCCTGTCTCAAAAAATAAAAAAAAATAAAAAAAAAATAAAAAAATAGGGTACAGACCAAACAGAGAACTCAACAGAGGAATCTCAAATGGCTGAAAGATATTTAAGAAATTCTTCAACATCCTTAGAAATCAGGGAAATGCAACCAAACGACTCTGAGATACCATGCAACCAAACGACTCTGAGATATCAATATCAAAAACACCAATGATAACTTATGCTGGAGAGGATGTGGAGTAAGGGAAACACTCTTCCACTACTGGTGAGAGTGCAAACTTGTTCAGTAGCATTATTCATTATAGTCAGAACCTGGAAACAACCTAGATGCCCCTCAACCCGAAAATGGATAAAGAAAATGTGAAACATTTATACAATGGAGTATTACTCAGCAGTAAAATATCAACAACATGAAATCTGCAGGCAAACGGATGGAACTAGAAAAAAAACATCCTGAGTGAGATAATCCAGACCAACATGGTTTGTACTCACTCATAAGTGGGTATTAGACATAAAGCAAAGGATAACCAGCCTACAGTCCACAACTCCAGACAAGTTAGGTAACAGGGAGTGTAGGCAGAGGCTGCTTGTTTGTTACCAGCCTCCCAGACCCAAAATAATCCCACAGAAACTATATTAATTAAAACATTGCTTGGCCTATACACTCAGCTTCTTATTAACTAACTCTTACATCTTAATTTAACCCATTCCTATCATTTTATATTTTACCATGAGGCTCGCGGTTTAACAGTAAGGTTCCAGGGTGACAGTCTCCTTAGGCAGCTATGTGGCATATTCCTGACTCTGCCTACTTTCTCTCTAAATCTCTGTTCAGATTTCCCACCTGGTTTTACTCTAATAAGCCATTGGCTAAAACAGTTTCTTTAATAACCAATGGTAACAAAACATATTCGTAGCATACAGAGGGGAAATCCCACATCAAAGCAGGACCCTAAGAGGGATGTATGAACCACCCTGGGAAGGGAAAATAGATGAGATCTCCTGGGTAAACTGGGGGGGGGGGGTGGCATGGGGAAGGGATGAGGGAACCGGATGGATGAGTTGGGGGAGGAACAGAGAGGGAGAGCAAGGTAAGATACCTAGATATAGGGAGTCTTTATGGTGTTAGGGAGAAAACTAGTGCTAGGAAAATTCTCAGGAATTCACAAGGATGACACCAGCTAAGACTCCTAGCAATAGTTGAGAGGTGCCTATACTAGCCTTCTCCTATAAGCAGATTGGTGACTACCCTAACTGTCATCACTGAACTTCCATCCAGTAACTGATGGAATCAGATGCAGAGGCCCACAGCTAAGCACTGGGTAAAGCTCCAGGAGTCCAGTTGAAGAGAGGGAGGAGGGATTAAATGAGCAAAGAGATGGGTCAAGATCATGATGGTAAAATCCAAATAGATAGCTGATCCAAACTCATGGGACCTCACAAACGCTGGACCGATATCTGGGAAGTCAACATGGGACCAAACTAGGCCCTCTGCATGTGTGTGACAGTTGTGTGGCTTGGTCTGCTTGTGGAGCCCCTGGCAATGAGACCATCCCTAGTGCATGAGCTAGCTTTTTGGCTATGGTGGGATACCATGCTCAGCCTAGATTGGGTTGGGGGGGGGGGGAGGGACAGCCCTGCCTCAACTTGATGTGCCAGGCTTAGTTACCTCTCATGGGAGGCCTTACCCTTTCTGGAGAATTGGAGGAGGTTGGTATGTGGTTGGTACATAAAATGAATAAAAAATTTTAAGTAAAAAAGAATAAAATATTTCGGGAAAAGAAAAATGCTCCAACAAATAACTATACATACACTCTTGAAAGCAAATATTTAAAAAGTTTCAGAATGAAAGATACAAGGAAATAATCAGAAAAGGTCACAATTACAAACTTAATAAATGAAAACTACAAAACTCACTGAACTGGTCAATTCAAGAAAGCTTAATAAAATCACAAAGATTTTTAAAACTCAACACCTCATAGAAGCTCAGGGTCTGTATAAAAACAAAACAGCTAGTGCTAGGTTCTCACAGACCAAAGGCAGAGAAAAGGAATATAGGGCTAAAATTCATATTTGAAATTTGAAAGAAAATAAACCTATTGAGAGAAAATACTGAGCAAACTCTGCCAAATCAAATTCAAATTCAAGGAAATCTATGCATAAACATGAAAATCAGATTTACCAGCCAGTGCAAACCTTACAGTACAATAATGACTTGAATAGCAGTGAACTTTCTCATCAGAAATGACATTGACCAAAATTAAGTTGAAAAAACTTTCAAGTGTTACAAGATAGACCTGTAAACCATGATAGCACACTCAGTAGAAACAGCCTCCAGAAATGTAAATAAAATGAAAACACACCCAGATGAAGCAAACTGAAGAGAATTATAGACTATAACTTAGACCATAAAAAAGGAAAGAAACAGGTAGGCTACCCACAAACCTCTTCCACACTGTTCCCCCAGACCTAATTCCCAGGGTAGACCCAAACAGAACACCAGCTGTAACCTCCTCCAACCCCTCCACACCTCTTGTGGATCACACAAACCATCCACCCTCTGGCCTCCCCTCCCAGCCTTATAGCTGTATCCTGGCCCCCAACTTGATCCAATACCCCTGCTCAACCACAGGCCACACCTGCCTGAAGCAGGCTGCTTGCTGATCGATTATCCCAAAACCAATCCTTAGGGTCACCCCTAGTGCTGCAACAGGCCGTTTCCCCCTGACCTCCCCTTTTCCCAGCCTCCAACACTAGCAAGCATTCCTTGTGAGCACACCAGCAGAACAGGCCAGTAAAACAGGCAACCCATAGTAAACACACTCTGAAAATCCAGAGAGAAAACAGAAACCAAGGAATAAAACGCCCACCCAACAAAGACAAACCCAGAAATCAGTTCCTCCCAGACCTATAAATCACCCAAAACCCAGACACCCAGGTGCCAGCATAAGAACACAACAACAGTCAGGGTAATATGTCTCCTCCAGAGCCTAGCTAGCCTAACATAGAAGGCCCTGAATGTCCCAACAGAGCTGAAGCACCAGAAAAAGACCTTAAAACCTAGAGGTCCTAAAAAAGAAAACAAATCCCTTAAAGAAAGCCAAGAAAAAACATAGAATTGAAAGAAAAGAATGAAACTGTTTGTGACCTGAAAATGGAAATAGAAGCAATAAACAAAACACAAATTGAGGTCTTCTGGAAATAATAACTGTAGGAATGAGAAGAGGCTAGTTTCAGAATATGAGAGATGGAAGACAGACTCTCAGGCGCTGAAGATACAATAGAAGAAATGGATAAATCAGTCAAAGACAAGGTTAAATCTAAAAATTCCTAACACAAAACATCCAGGAAATTGGGGACCCCATGAGTGTCGCAGGAGGTCCTCCCGTTCCTCCAGCCTATAACTGCTGAGATACCAGCCCATTGGGGCGTGGTCTCTCTCTCTTTAAAAAAGTGGCCACTTCCCTCTCTTCTCTCTCTTCACTTCCTGCTCCGCCAGTGACTAGACTCCCTTCCTGGTTGCACAGAGGGCTGACAGTGATCTGTAAGTTTTTTCCCCCTTAAATAAATACCACCCTATTAATCATAATTCCAAACTGGTGTGGCATTGTTTATGACTTACGCCTTCAGTTGGCACCCCACGTTTGCTGTTAGGACCTCTCCTTCCCCCGCTCGGCTGCCGGCCGCGAGTTCGGCTTCGCACGAGCCTCCCTTCCTCAGCTGCTGCAGCCGGCAGGCGGCCTTGTGGCCTGTGTCTTGTGCATGGAGCCAGCAGCTTAATATAAATCATCACGCACTGGCTTTTATTGCTGCAGTTCTTTATATTTTCTCTTTAGACACCTCAGATTGACTTCCAGTCCCCATGCACCCTATCGTCTGCCTCCCCACGTGGATTTAAACTCCACAGGCATGCGTAGTCTCTGCTCGCGTGGTTTGCTCTTTTCTGAGTCATTTTTAAATCCCTTGCAAGCACAGCTCTTAAGTGGCGCATACCAGAGCACACGGTTGCTGAAAGCTGCAACCCCTCAGGGTGACTCTGTCACATGGAGGCATAAGCGGCTTCCAGGTTGCTCTTCTCTACCCCTGGATTCTGGGTTTCTGGTTCCGTCTCTGGAATTGATTTAATTACATTTACTTTGTTGAGCAACTTACATTTTCCAGTTCTTAACAAATACTAGGCAGACTCTGAAACAGGACCCTGTTTTCGTCGCGACTTGGCAACAGTGCCACCTGCTGGATAATAGGTAATGTGGCAGTTTTTGTTTCCAACGTGAATTTTACTGTTCTGGTTACCAATACAATGGGTTATATCATGCAAGTTTTATATGACTATGGGGATAACTTAATTTACTGGTTACTAGGTTTCAGTATTCTTTTGCATATTCTATCATTTAGGAAGAATATGGCACTCCTAAGAACCATACAATCTTTACTAGAAACTCATGCAGGTCAAGAGATTCAGGATTCAAAAGAGACAATAATAAAGACAATAATAAAAAGACTTGAAATGATTGAAGAAATGATTGGAGCTGATGAACAGAGTACTAAGGCACAAGGACAGGATACAATGCCAACACCAGCTACTAGAACTGGCATACCCAAGGTTTTAGCCGCATAGCCTATACTTAATTCTGACAAAGCGTCAACTTCTAAAGGCTCAAAGGGAGTCAGAGAAGCTAGATGGACGCCAATAGCAATGAATGATCTGAAAGAAATTAAGCAAGCTATTGTTAATTTTGGCTTGCACTCTGCATATGTAAAGGAAATGATAAGGACTTGGGCTTCTAATGCTAGAGCTACCCCCCATGATTTCCATCAGTTAGTGTCTGCAGTTTTAGATAATGGACCTTCCTTGATGTTTGGAATTTATTTCAGAGAAGAATCCAAACATATGGAACAGCAAGGAAGAGCAAAAGGTGTCGAGGTTTCCCAAGATCAAATTCTTGGTGCAGGAGAATATGCTGATCCACAGGTCCAAGCTCTTTATGAAGAAGAAGTACAGTGTCTATGACACCAAGCAGCTTTAAATGCTTGGAATAGGATACAAGATCCAGCAAAAAGGGTTGAATCATATACCAGAATTAGGCAGGGACAGAGAGAACCCTTTATTGACCTTTAGCAAAGATTAATTAAGGCTCTGGACATAGGGGTAACATACCCAGAAGCTAGACGAATACTTCTTGAATCTCTAGCTTTTGAGAATGAAACATAGAATGCAAAAAGATAATTGGGCCTTTAAAGTCTAGATCAGCACCTATGGATAAATGGATTCAGCATACGATGAATGTTGAGATGTTTAGCTATAACGATGAATCTTGGGTAGGAGAAGCGATTTCCACAGCAATGAGGAGACATCAAACTATCAGGTGTTTTAATTGTGATAAAATAGGACATCTGAAAAGGGATTGCAGGCACAGAATTCCTAGGAATAATATCTCCTCTGGGAATGACAAAAATAGGAGACCTAGGCATTCAGGTATATGTAGGAGATGCGGTAAAAGCCGACATTGGTCCAACGAATGCAGGTCAACAACAGACAAACAAGGCAACCCCATACCGTCTGGAAATTCCTTGAGGGGCCTCTCGAAGGCCCCCAAGCCAACAGTGGCCCAGTCATTCCCAGTCACAGTGGAGAACGTGCCTCACCAAGAAAATTAAAAGCTCCAATTTCTGCTGTAAAAAGTAATACTGGTCTAAATGATGAATTACGTGTGGAGGATGAGTCAAAAAACCCAATAGGACAGAGTAAACGTATATTTTGGCAGACTTCTATTAACGACCAAAGACCAAAGCTAAGAGTCTGTATAAATGGCACTTTTATTGAAGGCTTATTAGACACAGGTGCGGATGTAAGTATCATTACCCCAGAATCTTGGCATCCGAACTGGCCTCTTCAAGAGGTAGATGTTCAGTTCCTGGGAATTGGAACCCTATCTCATGTAAAACAAAGCACAAGATGGGTTAAATGCATAGGGCCCGAAGGACAAATAGGAAGACTAAGGCCATATATAGCCAATATTGCCATAAATTTATGAGGCCATGACCTGCTACAACAATGGAATACCCAGATTAACATTCCTGTAGTTCCAGGAACTCATAATTCTGGGAAGGATATGATGAGGTATTATGGAAAAAGGTCACCAGCCATTCAGGCTGTACAAGAACATACAGCAAATACCAAACCTTTAGAGGTACCTTTAAAATGGCTAACTGAGAAGCCAATATGGATCAAACAGTGGCCTCTAGCTGAAGATAAACTACAGGCATTGGAACAGCTGGTGCAAGAGCAACTAGATGCTCACCATATTGAAGAATCAACCAGCCCTTGGAATTCTCCTGTGTTTGTTGTAAAAAAGAAATCTGGTAAATGGAGAATGGTGACAGATCTAAGAGCTGTCAACAAAGTAATTCAACCTATGGGCCCACTACAATCTGGAATTCCTTTGCCTTCTCTGTTACCAAAAGGATGGCCTCTTATAGTTATTGATTTGAAAGATTGTTTTTTCACTATACCGTTACAAGAAAAGGATAGAGAAAAATTTGCCTTCACAGTGCCTACTTATAATAATTCTCAGCCTAATAGGCGATATCAATGGACTGTCCTCCCACAGGTATGCTCAATAGTCCTACATTGTGCCAATATTTTGTAAGTAAGCCATTGGAAATAATTCGTAAACAATTCCCCAAGTCCATAATTTATCATTACATGGATGACATCTTGTTATCTGATTCAAATATACTTTAGAAAGGATGTTTGAAGTAAAGAAAGTCTTGCCTAGGTGGGGATTACAAATTGCCCCTGAAAAGATTCAAAGAGGAAATTCTATTAATTACCTAGGTTACAGAATAGGGTTAGAGAAAATTAAAATGCAAAATGCACAAATTAGGAGAGACCAGTTAAAGACTCTTAATGACTTCCAAAGATTGTTAGGAGACATTTCCAGTCTACAACCGGCTGTTGGGATAACACCTGATCTAATAGTTCATTTAAACAAAACCTTAGATGGTGATAAAGATTTGAATAGTCCAAGAAAACTGACAGCTGAAGCAGAAAAGGAACTGACAATGATTGAGGGAAAATTACAGGAGGCACATGTGGATAGGGTGAACCCAAATCTTAGCTGCATCCTAGTCATATTGCCTTCCAGAATTTCTCCTACAGGGATTCTAATGCAGAGGGAAGATATTATTTTAGAGTGGATATTTATACCTAATAAACCAAGTAAAAAAATTAAAAACTTATGTGGAAAAAGTCTCTGTATTAATTATAAAAGGTAAGCTGAGACTTCGTCAACTAGCAGGTATAGACCCAGCAGAAATTATAGTGCCTTTTACTACTGAAGAAATAAAAAAGTTATGGGAAGACAATGAACCGTGGCAAAGAGCTTATGCTAATTTTTTGGGAGAAATGAATAGCAACTATCCCAAAAGTGGTAGACTTAACCTCATAAAATGAACTTCTTGGATTCTTCCTAAAATTGTACGTGATGCTCCAATAACTGGAGCCCGTACGTTCTATACTGATGCAAATAAATCAGGGAAAGCAGGTTACAAGTCAGATGAATTGAGTAAGGTGGAACAAAGCCCTTATAATTCTGTCCAGAAGGCAGAATTATATGCCATTCTTATGGTGCTAAGTGATTTTAAAGAACCTCTTAATATAGTTACAGATTCACAATATGCAGAAAGAGTTATCTTGCATATTGAAACCGCTGAATTTATACCAGATGACACAGAGTTGACTTCACTGTTTATCCAGGTACAAGACATAATCAGGAACAGGCTTTGTCCGATGTACATAATACACATCCAGTCCCATACATGTCTGCCTGGTCCTCTAGCCCAAGGCAATGCTGACATTGATCAATTATTGATTGGAAGTGTGTTGCAGGCCTCAGAATTTCATAAGAAGCATCATGTCAATAGTAAAGGCCTAAAGAAAGAATTTTCCATTACTTGGCAACAAGCTAAGGACATTATAAAGAGATGTCCTACTTGTTCTTTCTATAATCAAACACCGTTGCCTGCAGGGAATAACCCAAAGGGTACTAAGAGAAATGAAATCTGGCAGATGGATGTGTTCCACTTTATGGAATTTGGTAAATTAAAATATGTACACCATACCATAAACACGTATTCAGGTTTTCAATGGGCTACTGCCCTGAGCTCAGAAAAGGCTGATTCAGTAATCACACATTTATTGGAAGTTATGGCCATCATGGGTATACCTGCACAAATAAAGACAGATAATGGTCCAGCATATGTATCTAAGAAAATGAAACGCTTTTTTGATTATTATAAAACACATTACAGGTATACCAAATAATCCTACAGGTCAGGCAGTTACAGAAAGATCAAATCACACTATAAAGGATATGCTGAACAAACAGAAAGGGATTGAAAATACCCCCAGAAATAGATTACATAATGCTTTAGTAACCTTGAATTTTCTTAACGCTAATGAGAAAGGAACGACAGCAGAAGAAAGACATTGGATAATGGAAAAGTCTGATGAACTAAATCAACCGATTTATTTCAAAGATGTGCTGACCTCTCCATGGAAGCCAGGAGATGTGCTACATTGGGGAAGGGGTTTTGCTCTTGTTTCCACAGGAGAAGAAAAATTGTGGATACCATCAAAATTAATAAAGTTTCTATTTGAAGAGGAGAAACCTCTTGGAAAGGAGAAATGACAACTCATCCACAATGATGATATTCATACAGGTGGTAAGAAAAACATAAAATGGGGGCAGGGTTCTGATCTTATCTGCACAGGAAAACACTCATCTTTGAAAAATTCAAGGGACCCTGGAGGTTTGGATACTGACAGATGGAAAAATACCTGCCCAATAGCAAATATCAAAGAAACTGAATGAGTTGTGTAAGTAAAATATATAAAAACATATTTCTAAATTTATAAAGCTGGTTTTGAAGTTGGACTCTGGCTCAGTTCCACTCCAATTCCAAGCCTGTTGGTAAGAGAAAAACCCAGAGTTTCTGGAGTTTCTGTCTCATATCAAGAGCCATGATATGGGACAGAAAGAAATATGAGTTTAGAAAACATCTTTGCTTTTCTTCATATCTATCATACTTTTCATTGAATATATCTATCATGCCTTTCATTGAATATATATATATATGTCTATATATGTCTATATATGTCTATATGATTAATGTTTAAGTTTTTCACAATGAACAATGAGTTTTTCCTGAAGTGACATTTGAAGTTTCCAGGAAGAAGATGGGGCCCCATAACAACAACTCCACCTGGTTGATATGACGTCATGATACTGATAGCGCTACTACAAGACCTGCTTTGGGTACCAGCTGCACAAGACAGTTCTAACTTGGTTAGCTGAAATGGATCCCCCAGAAAGAACATCGCCCCCATGACAGCTGGAAGTAATTCTAGAGGTCGACGTCCCCTCTCCCAGTAAAGTTTGTCCTTGGGTTTAGGGACATCATTTAGGGGTTGATTATAATTAGTATACGATTGAGGGTTGGGGGAGGAATTTTATAAGCTCAGAGATCATTTTGAAAAAGAAAAAAAGAGGGATGATGGGATAATAGATTTGTAATTGTGAGTTACTGTTTTTACACAAATATATTGGTATAGATACTTGTATATTGGTACAAAGTTAAATTATATTGACTATTGTATGCATGCATGTTTCTACCTCTGTTTAAAACATTTTTATGTACTGACATATATGTATTGATATATATTGTATATATTTACCATATTGCAGTGTACATTTCTACCTCTGATTAAGATACTTATATAATGTTTGTGTATTGATATATATTTACCTACTGCAATGTATATTTGTACATTGTTTATATTTGGAGGTTATTGTCCTCATTTGTTTCACAGTCGTTTATTGTCTTAGTCTTTAAGTTAGATAGATATTGAGAATTATATAGACTAATAGTCATCTAAGTTTGTCATTTATAATTAGACTAATCAGGTTCTTTAGATATATAGAGATTATACTCAGTATAGATAGATAATCTTCAACTTCTTCAAAGAGCTGTAGAAAATGGCCTTTAATCTAACTCATAGAGTTTTGTGGTAGTGAGACACAATTGCTCCTGGCAACACCACTCTATTCCCGAGAGAATGTTGAGCACCAAAGACACTCCACCTGGAGCCTTTCTTTTTGGCAGAACTGGCCTTGGGGCAAAGAAATGCCCATATCTCAACCACTGACAAAGATACAGAGCGTGCATCAATGGATAAAACAGGACTG
The DNA here is from genome assembly GCF_018167655.1 of Microtus oregoni. NCBI lineage: Eukaryota > Metazoa > Chordata > Mammalia > Rodentia > Cricetidae > Microtus > Microtus oregoni. Next base: position 7,384,284 of record NW_024543071.1, read on the forward strand.
TCATATCCTGCCAAGACAGGGTAAGATAGTTTTGAAAAGTTGCTTGCCTTTGAAAATGGTATGTCAGTTATGTTAGGCCTTAGCCAAAGTTGGTTGCTTCAACACTGCTAACGTGACTTTGGGTGATTGCCCAGGTAGCTAGTTGTCTCTGTGATTTGTTGCATGTTTTGGAAGTTGTTTTACTGAACTTCCTAATTACCCAGGTAACATTATTTCCCTTCTCAGATCTTCGATGGGGTTGAAGACTATATAAATGTAGTTACTTTCTCTCATGACTTGGCCAAGTTATTTATTATACAAGACCTAAGCTAGTTAGAATAGGATATTTGTACTTATTGTATATAATTTCATAGTAGGTTTAGAACTCTCTTATTTAAACAAAAGGGGGAGGTGGTGCGGGAGGTCTTCCCGTTCCTCCAGCCTATAGCTGCTGAGATACCAGCCCATTGGGGCGTGGTCTCTCTCTCTCTTTAAAAAAGCGGCCACTTCCCTCTCCTCTCTCTCTTCACTTCCTGCTCCACAGGCGACTAGACTCCCTTCCTGGTTGCGCAGAGGGCTGACGGTGATCTGTAAGTTTTTTCCCCTTTAAATAAATACCACCCTATTAATCTTAATTCCAAACTGGTGTGGCATTGTTTATGACTTACGCCTTCACATGAGCAGACAAAAACTACCAATAATAGGGATAGAAGGAGAATTCCAGCTCAAAGGCCAAAAATATTTCAACAAAATCATAGGAGAAAATTTTTTCAATCAAAAGAAGGACATGCCAAAGAGACTGGACCAGAAAGAATGTCCCCTCCTCACATAATCATCAAAACACTATAGGTATAGAACAAAGCATGAATATGAAAAGCTGCAAAAAAAAAAAGACCAGGTAAAATATAAAGGCAGACCTTTTAGAATTACACCTAACATCTCAATGGAGACTCTAAAAGCCAGAAGAACTTGGACAGATGTGCTACAGACTCTAAGAGATCACAGGTACCAACCAAGATACTATTCCCAGTAAAACGCTCAAGCATCATAGAAGAAGAAAATAAGATATTAATCAATAACTATCTTCAAATACGGCCCTTTATATGGTACTAGGAGAAAAAAATCCAAACTAAGGTTAACTACACCCACGAGAACACAGGAAACAAGCCCACACCAGCAAAACTAAAAAGAGGATGCCCATGCACACACACAGGACAACAACACAACAACAACAACAAAAGAACAGGCGTTAGCAATCATTGGTCACTGCTATCTCTCAATATCAATGGTCTCAATTCCGCAATAAAAAGACATAGATAAATAGAATGGATACAAAAACAGGATTCAGCCTTCTGCTGTATACCAGAAACATCAAGAATAGACATAACCTCAGGGTAAAGAATTAGGAGGAGATAGTCCAAGCAAATGGAACTAAGGAGCAATCTAGTATAGTCCTGTTAATTTCTAACAAAAAAGATTTCAAACCAAAAATAATCAAAAGAGATAGGGAAAAACATTACACACACATCAAAAGAAAATTTCAAGATGACATTTCAATTCTTATTAACATCCGTGCCTCAAACACATTGACACTCACTTTTATAAAAGAAACACTGATACAGACTAAAATCATTTATTAATCATCACACACTGATAGTGGGGGACTTCAATACCCATCTGTCAACAATGGAAAGGTTATCTAAATAGAAATGCAGGAGCTAATAAATGTTATAAACCAAATGAACCTAACAGATTTTACAGAACATTCCACTCAAACACAAAAGAATATACCTTCTTGTCAGTACTGTAAGCTGAGACTACATGTTCATTTCCCAGCCACCCAGATCCGAATAATCACACAGAAACTATTATCAGCACCGTTTGGCCAACAGCTTAGTTGTATTCCTAGCTAGCTCTTACATTTTAAATTAACCTATTTCTACTCATGTGTATATCACCACGAAGTTGTGGCCTACCAGTAAGGTTCCGGCATATTCCTCCTTTCGCAGCTACATGGCATCTCTCTGACTCTGCCTTCTTTCTCCCGTTTTGTTTAGTTTTCCTGCCTGGCTCTATTCTGCCCTGCTATAGGTCAAAGCAGCTTTTTTATTAACCAATAATAATAAAACATAGTCACAGCATAGAGAAGGGAATCTCGCATCATCTCCCCTTTTCTACCTAAATAAAAAGGAAGGTTTTAAGTTTAACATAGCAAAATTACATTTAAAAAAAAACAGGTATCAAGAATTACAGTTCTAATATTTAGTCTATTTGTATCTGACAAAATTAAAGAAAATATTCTAATATCTACTTTGTCTTTGTGAGTCTAAAGTTTCACATCTAATTTATCTTTTATTATAACTAAGGAAAAATGTATAACTATCTAGTCTTCAATTCCATCAAAGGCCCCAGAAGAATATAATATTACCTAAGTAAACAGGAAGTGCTCTGTAAGCAATTTCCAAACACTAGAAACGACAGAAACATCTCGATGCCTGGATAGTCACCCAAAGTCCTTCTGTAACATTGGGGCATCCATCATCAGCCTACAGGCCCATAGTATATGGCAGACTTTTCCATAGCAGGAAATCTGAAAAGTCTTTCATCTATATTGGCAGTTTGTCAATCACTTTCTTCTGTGTCCTGCAGAATGTCTGGTAGACTCTTTCATGAAGCAGGAACCCTGAAGGACCATCTCACCTTCTTTTGATAAGTTCAGCATTTTTCTTGTCCAGTTCATACAGCATAACATCAACCAGTCTAGGCAAGAGCAGTTTCTTGCCCAAATGGCTAGCCTTGTCATACTGAAGACAAATTCCATAACAGGTTTCTTCAATGCCCATCAACCTCTCTGAAGTAATGGAAACTGCCAGAAGCAATCTCACTGTTGAGAAAAGTCTAAGTTCTTAAAACATTTTAAATGCCATATTCTGGAGGTCTTTGAAAGGTTTGAAGATCACCTATCCATCTGAAATATATCTCTGTACACCTAGAAAACCTAACTAACATGAATACAAGTTTGACTATTACAGATAACTATCTATTAATCCATAATTTTTAATTATACATTACATTTGAAAATGAGTTATATAAACATAATACATTAAACAAGAGTAGAAATATACATATAGCAAAATTGACCTTAAATTTCTATCAATAAACCAAGATCCATACCAATGCAAAGTATTCATCTCTATATCATATCCCACTTTAAATGAAAACAAATATTTATAAATAAGCATTTTGGGAATTTGGGCATTGTTTTCTCTAAGCTGTTTCCTGCTGTTTGCTAGACAAAGTATTTTTAAGGTTCACAGAGACCTCAGGGCGGAAGGGGGATTTGTTCCATTAAACTCATTAGCCAGGAAAAAAAAAAAATCCACAGGTTCCCATCCTCTGTGGAAACAAAAGCCAAACCTCTTTTCCAAAGTAATATACACTTAGACTCAAATGTTGAAGTCAAGATACCTTTAAAATATACATGTTAGTTTAGCTTAGCAGTTCCCAGAGTCAAATATCTCTTTGCAGTCAAAATTTCAAAGAAAACACAATATACATATCCAGATTCTATGTATTTTCCATCTTTATGTGGCTTTTTTATTACTCTATTACTTTTAATATTTATTTTATCTTTACTCCTTTAATCTATGACTATACTCTTTTATATTACTTTTACTGTCTCTTTAAAAACTTTGTTTTAGGGAGGGGAGCAAAGAAAAATATATAGCTCAATAAAAACAAACAAAAAATACTGTATTATTTAAACTTTTTCTTTCTATAACTGCCTATACCCATAATAAAATAGAAGCAGTTATTAAAAGTATCCCAGAATAATAACCCCTAATAAAATAGAAGCAGTTATTAAAAGTATCCCAGAATAATCTTCTTGATAGGCAACATTTACCAACCAAGTTAATCAAGATAAAATAAGCAATTTAAATAGACCTATAACCCCTAATAAAATAGAAGCAGTTATTAAAAGTATCCCAACAAGAAAATGGGGCCAGATGGTTTCAGTAAAGAATTCTACCAGATTTTCAAAGAAGAGTTAACTCCAATACTCCTCAAGTTACAACACAAAATAGAAGCAGAACATTGTCCAATTCACTTTATTTTTTAAATAATTTATCTTTATTTTATGTGCACTGGTGTGTAAGTCTGTGTACGGGTGTCAGGTCCCCTGAAACTAGAATTACAGACAGTTGTAAGCTGCCATGTGGGCACTGGGAATTGAACCAGAGTCTTCTCGAAGAGCAGTCAGCACTCTTAACCACTATCTCTTCAGCCCCAGCTCAATTCATTTTATGAGGTCATACTTACCCTGATACCCAAACCACACAAAGAAAGAGAATTACATACCAAGTTCCTTCATGAACATAAATGGAAAATTACTCAATAAAATACTTGCAAACTGAATCCATCAACACAGAAAAAGGATCATCCACCATGATCAAAAGTAAGCTTCATCCCAGAGATGCAGAGATGGTTTAACGTACGAAAATCAGAAAATGTAATCCACCATATAAACCAACTACATTTAAAAAACAATGACCATATCATTAGACATTGAAAAAGCCTTTAACAAAATCAACATCCTTTCATGATAAAAGTCCTGGAGAAATTAGGGATACAAGAGATACATTTAAAACACACAGCAAGCCTATAACAAACAAAAAATTAAATGGAGAAAAACTCAAAGCAATTCCACTACAATCAGGAATAAGACAAGATTGTCCATCCATATATACTCAATATAGTACTTGAAATCTTAGCTAGAGCAATAAGACAATTGAAGAGCAAGTGGATACAAAGTGGCAAGGATCAAAGCATCTTTATTTGTATAGGATATGATACTATACATAGGTGACCCTAAAAATTCCACTAGGCAATTCCTACAGCTAATAAATACTTTCAGCAAACTGGATACAAGATTAACTAAAAAAAAAAAATCAGTAGCTCTACTGTATACAAATGACAAACAGATTGAGAAAGAAATCAGGGAAACAACACCCTTCACAATCTCCTCAAACAATATATTTTGAAGTAACTCTAACCAAGCAAGTAAAAGACTTGAATGAAAAAAACTTAGATGGAAGATCTCCCAAATTCATGGATCAGTAGGATCAACGTCATTAAAATAGCCACCCTATCAAAAGCAGTCTACAGATTTAATGCAATCCCTATCAGAATTCCAATGCAATTCTTCTCAGACCTTGAAAGAAAAATTATCAACTTCATAAAGAAAAAAAAAACTAGTTTTAACTAAACAATCCCAAAGCAAAAACAAACAAACAAAAAAAAAACAAAAAAAAAAAAAAACTCCTGCAGGTCTCATCAGTCCCAATTTCAAGTTGAACTAGAGAGCTATGGAAAACACAAAACAAACAAAAAATGCACAGTAGTGGCATAAAAACAGGGAAGGAGAAATCTGAACACCAAACCAGCCCCCAAACACTCAACTACAATCTGTCCTGCATGAAAGATGTGCTGGGTAAATGGTGGGGCTGGCCAGCCTATGTCTTGAGGCCCACTCCACCAGAGAGAGCCAATGCATGGCCTACACTGCCTGGATGCCCAGGAACCAGAGATTGTACAGCCTAAAGTCCTAGAGTAGAACCAAACTAACTGGGAGAAAAAAAAAAAAGATTCCTAAAGATATTCTGCTATACTCATATATCAATGCCTTGTCCAGTCATCATCAGAGACTATTCCTCCAACAGTAGATGGGAACAAGAAATAGATCCACAGTCAGACATTATGTGGAGAGTCTAAATTGGAGGTCTCCATTGGATCCCTCCCCTCGGAGAACAGGAAACCCCACAGAAGAGTAGTAGGTAGGATTGTGGAAGGGGTGGATAGCACCAGGAAAACATGGCCCACCAAATCAACTAAGCAGGGATCTTATAAGCTCACAGAGAAACTGAAGCAGCAAGCACGGGCATGCAAGGGTCTGCACCCAGGTCCTCTAAGTATATGTTATGGCTGTTAGCTTGGTTTTTTTCGTGGGACTCCTAACAGTGGGAGTGGATCTATCTCTGACTTTTTTGCCCAGTATTGAGACTCTTTTGTTCCTATTGGGTTCTCTTGCCCAGTCTCAATATGAGTTGCTTTGCATTGTCTTATTGGGTCTTGTTTTTAGCATCTAGCTCATGTCTCTTGGTATCCTGCTCTTTTCTGAGGGGGAGTGAATTAGGAGAGAGGAGGCGAAGAGAGCTGGGAGGAATGGAGGGAGGAGGAACTATGGTAAGGATGTACTTGTATGAAAAAAGAATCCATTTTCAATTTTAAAAATTTATTTAATTTTAAAAAAAGAAAGGTAAGAGAATGTGGATAAATAAAATTGCAACGTTTTTCTTCTTCAGTTTGATAAATCATGTTTGACTTTTGAAAGCTAAGATGGCTATTAACACATAAACAGTAACAGTCAAGATGGCTGTGTCATAAAAATGAAGAGCTTCAACTATGCTAAGTAATGCTTCTTGCAATGCTAAAATTCTGATACAAGTAAGAGTGATAAATCTTGTTTTGTCTTTGTTTTCCAAGACAGGATTTCTCTTCTCTGTAGCTTTAGAGCCTCTCTTGAAACTAGCTCTTGTAGACCAGGCTGGCCTCAAACAGAGACCCGCCTGCCTCTGCCTCCACCTGGCAAGAGTGATAAAATTATAAGAACAGATACTATAAGTCATAAATTACTCACAAAGAGTAGACAATATAAAGAAATATAAATCACTACATATAAAATGAAATCCTTACGACAATGTTCGGTAGATGGTGGTTAGTGTAGTCACTAGTCACTGTGCACAGAATAAACAACAGTAGAGTACCCAACCCCAAATGAGACCCTGTATCATGCCTCCTCCCTGCTGGACTCAGGGAAGATAAAGATGAGAGAGTACAAATTTTAAGAGCCAGTAGTTGGAGAAGAACTACGGTGAAACAGCATTTTCTACGCCTAACAAGGCCACTGTACACATGAACTCACAGTGGCTGCCTACACAAGACCAATATAAAAGCAAGTCAGTATGAATGGGGGAAGGGCTCACAAATTCCCACCCTTTGCTGAGGAGCTATTGGTAGCTGACAGCTGGGGAAGGTAGAGTCGGTTTTCTTAACAGGTGCGCCTCCTGGCAGGCTGCCCATGGTCTAGAGGATGTCAATACACCAGTGTACTAACTGAACTGTGGGTTAAAAAAAAAAAAGACAAAAAGTTGGGAGGAAGAAATGGGAAGGGTGCTGGGAAGAACTGGACTGGGGAAGGGAGATATATAAAATTCTAGAGAATAAAAATACATTATAAAAACAACTATGGGAAAAGATACCATGTAAATATTAATCAACGAAAATCTAGAATGAACCAATCAGTATCAAAGTAACATTACCAGAGACAGAAAGAGCTGATATGATAGTCAAGTCTCCAAGAAAATAATACATCATTAAATACATAGTCTCAAAACTATAGAGCTTCAAAATATGTAAGTATATTCATCTGATAAAAGAAGAAAAACCTGAGCTGGGGAGATGGCTCATTTGGTAAGGTAACTGCTGCACAAGCATTAGAACTGGAATTCAGGTCCACGGCACCCACATAAAAGCTGGTAATGACAGCATTCATCTGTGACCCTGGTGCTGGGGTGGAAATCTTGAGGACCTGCTAACCAATTAGTCTGGCTAAAAGGATCTAGGTTCAGTGTGAGACCTTGTCTCAAAATTAATGTGAAGAACAACTGAGGAAGACATCTGATTACTGACCTGTAGGCCCCAGACACAACACAACACACACACACACACACACAAATAAATAAATAAACAAACAAACAAACAAACCACACACATATCTATGGGGGAATTTCAACTACCTCACTAGAGAATAACCAAAGTAAACCTAACAGGAACCAAGCGAATATGAAATAAAAGCAAAACGCATATATTTCCAGGGCCCATGCAATATATACCAAAATAGACTTAATCCTAAAACATAGAGAAACTTTAAATTTTAAAGAATTGAAATCATACAATGTATGTTCTCTGGCCATAAGAAATAAGGCAGTCACAAAAAGATAATAAAATTCTTCCAACATATGAAAATGAACACACCACTAAATCTATGGGTCAAAAAGGAAGTTAACAAGGAAAATTACTCATTGAGCAAAGTAAAAATGAAAGCGTATCAAAATCTATAGGATGTAAGCAGCAGATCAGTGGGAAATATTCACCCCTGAATGATAATATTATACTATACAATCCCAGTCATTTAAATTCCTACATCCAGATACTTGAGAAAAGCAAATAAAATCCAAAGAAAGTTGAAAGAAATAGACAAAAAGAAACCCATAAAATCAAAACTAAAAAGGCAGAAACTCAACTTTTAAAAATTCACAAAACTGATAAACTTCTATCGACACTGACAAAGATAAAAACAGGCAAATGGGGGATATATCACTGAAGATACCACATTACAGGGACAACAGAATACTGAAGACCGCTCTATAACAATGTTCAACAACAGATTAAAATGGGCTAAAAGCCTATAAAAATTCAAGACTCAAGATTAATTATATCTGAATAATTAGAAATTAAAAAGAACTTGAAAGCACAGTTTTAAACCTTCCCAAAGAGGAAACCATCAATCACAGATGTGCCAATGAATTGTGAGAAACCCAAATAAGAGTATGAATCAGGAGCATGCCATAAGGTGATGGTCCCACTCATGATATCCCAATAAAAAGTCCAAAAAATTAAAAAAGAGTATCAATTCTACCTAATCTTCCTTAGGAAATAATCATTTTGGAGAAATGTGTCCAATATCAAAACTAGACAAATGAGTTAAAGCAAAATCAGCTACATGAACAGCAATACAAAAATCATCAAGAACATGACTGAAACATTCTACAGAGTTGTGAAAGTCCTAGCTAGGCAAAAAGAAAAGGAGGAGGGAAAAAGAGCAGGTGCAGAATCACACTTATAGAGCAAATACACTTTGTTTTGTAGACATGACGGTCTGTATGACACTGAAGAATCTCCAAACTTCCTTTAAACTACTAAATGAGTCCACCTCAGTCCTAGAATGAACTAGAAACAAAAGATATATACATCAAAATTTAAAACATAATTTCATTTGCATTAGCTCCAAAAATACTTGTGTCAACCCCATGCAGCACAGAACCTGTCTAATTATAACTACACAACACTGGCATAAGCAGTAATGAACAAGTTAAATCCCTGTCTCAAACAAGGGGAAAGGTGAGGACCAACTGAGACTGACTTCTGGCCTCCATGAGCATGCTGTGGCAAGTATGGCACAATCACATGCGTGTGTGTGTGTGTGTGTGCGTGCGTGCGTGCGTGCGTGTGTGTGTGTACTGGGATGTAGTTCAGAGACAGAGTCATTACCCAGCATCTGTAACCCTAGGTAGCACAAAATAAAAGGCAAGAAGACCAACTCAGTAAATTCAGCATTTTTTTTTTCTTCATTTACAAACTTCCTTGTCTGGAAACTCTTCTCTTAGGATTATTTCCTTCTTTCATAAACTTTATACACAGCTTCAAGCACTACTGCTGAGCTATTCCACTACAATTAATCTAGCAGTTACTAGTTTCAAATTAAAAGGTAAAAGAAAGGGAAAGGGAACGCTGCTCAGTGGTAGAGAGTAATGACCTACCATTCATAAGGTCCTGGGTTCAATCCTAGTGCTGCAAATAAATGAAATTGGTATTTTTTAAACCCTTGTCCTAAAGCACATATTTTACACAAAAATTAACTCAAAATGAAATTAAAGACCTAAATGTAAAGAATAGCTATAAAACTTTTAGAAGAAAGCATAGAAAAAATTACTTAAGAGACATGGTTGGATAGAGTCAAGAGATTACACCAACAAGTAAAAGGCTAGAGAAAGAATGTGCCAGCCAAGTTCCTCCAGGTGGGAAGCATTATGTAAGTACAGATGAAACAGTCCTGTTTCCTACTTTCAAGGTGCTTATATATTCATGTATATGTATCAAAGAACTTTCCATAATGAGAAAACACATAAGGGCAGAAAGATCCAGGGATACTAAGACAGAAGACCTAAACAAAGAAGACTGGTTCCCGACTGTGAATAAGGGAGAAAGGGAACACTATAGCTAAGGATTTTTACATTATGCTGTAAGTTCCTAGGGTTTATTGTGTTATGATACAAAATCATTTCCCCCAATTTCCCTGTGCTCCATGTATTTTATTCTTCTCTCTTTTCATGAGCCCCAGCAAGGATATTTCAAATTCCTGAATCATCATTGTCACATTCTAAAACTATAGTTCGTTTATACCAAAAAGAAAAAAAAAAAAAGGAGCTGTTGCAGCTTACAGATGAAACTTGGATGGTGGCAAGTTTCACAAACTGTGGTTAGCCTTCTGAACGAATAAGCATGAAGCACAGTGTTGAGAAAACTGCATGCTATCCACTAAACTAAACTGCCAAAAACTGATTACACTGTATCATCGTCTTGGAAATATATCAACAGAAAATGACAAAGGTCTCATTTTTTTCTTTTCCTTTTTTCTTCCCCAAGACAGGGTTTCTCTGTGTAACAGTTCTATCTGTATTTTAAACCAAATACACACATTAAATATGAATTATTAGACCCACTTTAGGAGATGCCTATTCCTTAAAAAAAAAAAAGAACTATAAGTTAAACTCTTGTTACATTACTCTGATCTAGAGTTCTGAACTAGAACCTCTAATTCTCATTTTAACCTCTTCTTATCCCACTCCCCAACATCTAAAGCCACTGTTCTCTTTTACTTTTTGTTTTTTTGTGATACCAGGGACCAAACGTAGAAGGTTTCACACATACTAAACATTCTACCATTGAACTACATACATTCCCAGCCCCCAAAGCTGTTACAAGCATCTATTAAAGTACACATCAAATATGAAATTACAATATGTATTATATCAAAGCATCCTTCCTCTCCTTTCCCTCAAAGCACTCTTCCCCAAATACTATACATATATATATGTGTGTGTGTGTGTATATATACATATATATTAAACCTGAATTTTATTCGTTTCATACCTGTACCATTCCCTCTTCAAACTAGGACCCACTTGCTTAAAGTGGATCCATGTCTCAACTTTCAATTTTTATTCAAGGTAATTTTTCTGTCTGTTGCTCATACCAACACCAAACTTTGTTTTCTAACTGGATAACCACGAGTATACGGTACAGACTTAGTATAGGAGGCCTTACTGAAAATGCTTGGAGGCAGTAGAGGTTTAAACTTCTGAATATTCTGAATTTTGGAAAATTTGCATAAACTTTCCCATTTGAGCATCCTAGTCAAAACATCTAAACTGCATGAAGTGGTGGCAATCTAGAGGCAAGGCCAGGCAGATCTTTATAAATTCAAGGCCAGCCTGTTCTGCATAGCAAGTGATAAACAAACAAAGCATAAAATGCAATTTGGAGAATTAGAAGTGAAGATTTGGGGTACTCAAATTCTATAAAGGAAAAGAAGAAAAGGAACAGTTGATTGCTAGGTAAAAAAAAATGAAAATCAAAAATTGTCAGAAAGTCACTAAACAACACAATAAAATTGATAAGGAAAAACTTCCTTGTTATGACTAAAGGAAACTTGAGAAACTTATGGCTTCACCAGAAGCTTCTTTTTGCTCACAGACTGAGAGATTAGTGAGAGGAAACGCTAAGAAGGTAACAAATGGGAACACACTCCCTTCCCATTGGCTAAAACTAGAAACACATAATGACCAAAGCAGTAGATGAGACAGAATCCTTCCAACCTCCAATAGTAAGACCCTCAGGCTGTCAGCTATTTGAAGTAACCTCTAATGTAGAGGTAAAACTATTACTCTAAACTCTCATCACGTCAAGTAGAGCTAAATTCATTTTTCTAGATTTCCTCATGCATCCTTTACTAACTCACCTTCAATAAAACGGCTGTTTATATCTAGCATTATTTATAACAAAGTTCATACATACACACACACACACACACACACACACGCACACACACACATTGCTGAGCTACTAAGATGTAAAAGTCATCTTGTTTTATACTTAAGCTGTATTATGTAAGTCAAAATTCTAAAGTAACTGATCAATCCATGCTTAGTGGCATACAACTTTAACCCCAGCAGGCATGCATGTAGGAAGCAGAAGCAGGCGGATCTCTGTGAGTTCAAAGTCAGCCTGGTTTACACAGTGAGTCCTAGGACAGCCAGAACTACACAGTAAGACCTTGTCTTGACAACTACCCCCTCCCAAAGTAACTAATCAAAAAAAGAAGAAGGAAGGGTAACAGGAAGGAAAATATGGACACAGTACAATGATATCCTTGCATGAAAATGTCAGTGAAATCCATTTTTTTGTACACTAAAACATATTTTAAAGTAAGAATGATCAATTCATATAGTTTCACTTGTTAAAAAATTATCGGGGCTGGAGAGATGGCTCAGCGGTTAAAAACATTGGCTGTTCTTCCAGAGTTCTTGAGTTCAATTTCCAGCAACCAAATGGTGAGTCACAACCGTCTATAATGAGATCTGGTGCTCTTTTCTGGTCTGCAGGCAGACATGAAGGCAGAACACTGTATGCATAACAAATAAATCTTTTAAAAATCATCAATTATATATCAACCTAATGCCAGAAAAAAATATAAGATTATCCAGTACAAACCTTCCAACCATCTACTCACTCACGAGCTGTTTACTACGCACCTCTGAGTAAAATGCTACACTATAACTGGGGCTTACAGGAAAAGATAAAATTCTTACTTTCAATGATTTTGAGTAAGGAAAGAAATGGACAAAATACAAAACTGTAAGAACAGAGGAACTGGAAGTATGATGAGGAAGATGAAGTTCAAAAGGACTCACAAGTTCACACTATAGGCATCAGCTTCCTGAGCACTAGAGAAACCATGAAGTACTACAGAACAATAAGTAATTTTCCCAAGACTGGAAGTCAGGGCTCATGCTATGACTGGAAGTATATGTTGCCAAATCTTGAAAAGCTTGTTATACAAGTTTCATAATATGGATTTTATCTTGAAGACACCATGATCTAAGAATATTCTGGGAGCATAACATGGGTAAATGTGAAGAGTAAATATATTCATAAAAGGTGAAGGGGGTGTAAACACAGGCAGACTTTTAGATTTATATCTGATACAGTCCAAAATGGTTTTTATAAATCAGATGTTCTCCAAGCAGTGAAAGAGTTAAAAGAGAAAAAAAGTAATCCAATAATAAATTCTCAAATGTCCCATCAATGCCAATCGGTGATAATCATTTGAGGATTTTAACAATCCTAGGAATTAACCCAAGACTGTTAACCAAATGAGTGTGGTTAAGGAGTAATCGGTATGTTAAAGAGTGCTCCAGGTAATTCAAGTGTAGGGCCAAATTTGGAAAACACTTCGATAGCCCACGCCAAACATAAAAGGACACAATCCAATTACTTTAAATGTAGGAATTCCATAAATTCACTTAGGTTGTACCAATGTTTAGAAATTTAATGGACAGAATATACACATAAGAACTGCCTCGGTATACTATACAATCTTCAAATGCCAACTAGATGAAAAACTTTGTAATAATCACCTAGAACCTATTCCATTTTACCTATGAGCCTCAACTGTTTTTTTAATTTCTTAAGTTATAACTGGGATATTATTAAGTTAAACCACTGGTTTAAAATAACCAAATAAAATAGAAGATAGGAATATTTTACAAGATGTCTTAGAAACAAAAATCGAAGAAAGGATGAAAGACACAGACCCAGGGTTATGTCTGAGCTGATGGAGTGATGGCAGTAGACTTCTGCCAGCAGAAAGGAGTAACTGCCTCCACAGCACTGCCACTGTCCATGTTCCTGTGACTAGCTCCACAGCCATGCCCATGGGCTGTCCTGATCAATCCCAGTGGGAAACAAAATAACAAAATCCAAAACATCACCACAATAAAGATCCTAACTACAGTAGAACTAGCAGTAACACACTCAGCACATTAAAGACTACATGACACACACACAGCCAACCCTATGACAAATAAAGACTCAAAGAAAGCCCATTAAAAGTAGGAACAAAACATGACTGACCACTGTCACCACAATATATTTTTCAATATATTATTCCAAGTACTACCTAGCACAAGAAGGAAATTAAAGGGATATCGATAAAAAGTCAAATTACCTCTATTTGCAGATAATATTATATCAGACATAAAAGAGCCCCACATTTCTACCAGAAAACCTCTATGAATGATCAAGACTCACTGGGCATGGTGGTGTACACCTTTAACATCAGCACTCAGGAGGCAGAGGCAGGCAGATGTCTGAATTCCAGGCAAATCTGGTCTACAGAGTGAATTCCAGGAAAACCAGGGCTATTTAGGGACCCTAATACAAAACAAAGGAGATCAACACTTTCAGCAACATTGCAAGATACAATTATTACCCTGGATAGTTATTATTGCTGTGATCAAAGGCATCACCAAAAGCAACTTGGGAAGAAAACAGTCCCAATTACAACACTGTGAATAAACCTAAGGAGTTGAAACACCTCTACAGTAAAAACTTTAGTTAAAGAAAGAAACTGAGAAAGACACTAGAAGGAAAGACCTCCCAGGTGCATACATCCATAGAAATTGTAGAAATAACCATCCTACCAAAAGTCATTTACAAATTTAATACAAGCCCAACAAAAATACACATGACATTCTTCACAAAGTAGAAAAAGAGAAATCCTAAAATTTACATAAGAGTCACAAAAGACCCCAAACAGCCAAAGCATGAAGGACAGGGAATGCTGGAGGGATTCTTATTCCAGACTTCAAGCTCTCTCACAGAGCTGTAATAAGAAAAATCGCATGGCACTGGCTCAAACACAGACATGTAGGTCAATGGAATAAAATAGAAAACCCAAAAGTGACTACACATAATTAATAGCTATCTCAGATTTGACAAAGATGCCAAAAATACACACTGGAGGAATACACACTGGAGGAAGACAGCATCTTCAACAAATGGTGATGGAAAATTTGGATGCTCACACATGTAGAAAACTAAAATTAGAACCATGTTTATCATCCTGCACAAAAAATCAATTCCAAGTGGATCAAAGACCTCAATGTGAAACCCGAAACTCTGTAACTACTGAAAGAAAGAGCACACAGTATCCTACAAGACACAGGTACAACAAAGGTTTTTCTGAAAAAGGACTACATCAGCAGCTCAGGAATTAAGGCCAAAAGATAGGACCTCTTAAAACTAAAATGCTTCTTTGTGTATAGCAAAAGAAAAAAATTGAAGCCCACAGAGTGGAATTTTTTTGCCAGCTATAATTCAATGAAAGATTAACATTCAGAGTATATAGAGAACTTCAAAAAACAGAATCAAGAAAATAAACCACCCTATCAAAGCTTGGGCTATGGACCTGAACAGAGTTCTCAAGAGGAAAATGAAATGTTAAGAAGTATCTAAACTGTTCAATGTCCTTAGCAGTGTGGGAGATTTAACTACTCTTGAGATTTTATCTTATAAATCATCAAAGTGAACACCAAGAAAACAAATGCTGATGGGGATGCAGGAAAAGAAGAAACCCCATTCACTGCTGGTGGTGTTACAAACAGGTATCATCATTATGGAAATCAGCATAGAGAATTCTCAGAAAGCTAAAAATAAATTTACTATATAATCCAGCTGTGCCAATCGTTGGCACATAGGAAGAATTGGAATGGGGAGAAATTATGCAAATACAGTAGCCATGCAAGAAATTCACAAAATATTAAATTTTTAAAAAGTGAAAGCAGGGTGGGGTCTTGGTGGTAGGAGGAGGAAGACTAGTGTGTTTGAAAAGAGGGGAGAGAGCAGGGTTACAAGTGCAACCACAGCATGTTAAATAAAGTAATAAAAAAGTATATACATAGAGTATGAATAAAAGATATTGGTACTTGTGGAGAAGGTAAACATTTTGGGATGGACAGATAAAGAAGGGCTCAAAAAGAAATAATAATACACATGAGCCAAGTAAAAATACTGTCAAAGATGCAATATATGAACCAGCAAGATGAGATGGTTATCAGTGAGTAAAGGCATTTCCCATAAAAGCCTGGCAACCAGAGTTGATTCCCAAAACACATGTAAAAGTGTAAAGAAAAGAACCCACCAGAGTGGTTTTTTGACCTCTATATTTGCACCATGATACAGAGCTTCTGCCCCTATCCAAGTCTTAATGCCGTCAGTTCAGCTACTTGCAACTTAGAAGGAACAGTGAAAAGGGTTCACATACAGCAAAAACTTGGTCTTGGAGGAAAAGGGTCATTTTCTTCTTTTCAAGTAGATTAGAATGGACTCAGAGAAAGCTTATTTATTTGGAGATAAGAGAAGCAGAAAGGAGTTGAAGTATTGTTGTTTCCAATTAAGCATAGTGGAAGGGCAGAAGCATATTTATTTGGTGACAAGAGTTTTTGAAGAAAGAAATAAAAAGGAACAGATAAAGACCTGAACCAAAAGCAAATAAATTTAGCATCTAAGTTCAGGTATCAACTTGTAACAACTAACTCTAAAACTAATAGATGTTTTCCTCAATCATATTTGGTAATCTATATTTTATTCCTAAATTAATTGAGAGAAATTAGAAGGCCAAGAATACAAAAAAAAAACAAAAACAAAAATATAAAGGACTAGCAGAGAAGGCTAGGCTGGAGGAAAAGAAAAAGGACAACAGTAAAGAGGGAACAGGAATGAGAGACCAAATAGGAAATTGGGTGTATTCTTTACTAAAATCTGATGTTCTTTCTGAAGGAAGAATAACTCATTTATCCACAATCATATACAAAATACCAACACAGCAGTTTATAAAAATGGTATCATCGCCTGGTGGTGGTGCCACACACACCTTTAATTCCAGCACTCAGGAGACAGAGGCAGGTGGATCTCCTTGAGTTCGAGGCCAGCCTGTTCTATAAGAGCTAGTTGCAGGTCAGCTAGACTGTTACACAGAGAAACCCTGTCTCGGAAAAAAAATAATAATAATGACACCTCATTACATATCTAGCAGAAACCTAAAGTAAAAACAAGATCACAGCAAAATGCTAATGAGGTTACAGAGAGAACACATGTTTCACATGTTTAGGGTGAAGGCAAAATAGTGTGAGTGCAGCTCCTCTAACAACAGTACATACTATACTTATATGCACTGTTTCTTGCAACTGCAGTTCTTGGCATTTATTCCCATAAAATTAAAAAACATGTTGGCACAAAAATCTGTCCACCACTGTTGATAGGAATATTAATTATGATGACAAAAACTGGAAATTAACCCAAATGTCTTTTAATGAGTAATGAAATAAACCCTGATACGTCTACATATGGGAACACTACAGAGCAATAAAAAGGAACAAACTACTGACATATGTAACAACCTGGATCTCAAGAGCGTCAGCCCTAGAAAAATATCAAGCACAAAAAAAAAAGGGTGGCATAAATTCTATTTATAGAACCTTCTTAGCATGATAAAACTACAGAAAAGGAGAGCAAAGCAATGGTTCCTTATAGATGAAATGAGAGGGGAGGGACAATTGGTTTCTGAACAAAAAAACAGTCTGTATCTTGACTGTGTGGTAGCTAAACAAATCTGTTTATGAGATAAAAATATGTAAAACTATACACACTCAATGAAAATACGAAAGAATATAAGCTGTTTATAATCTAATTAATAGTGTTACACCAATGTCAATTCCAGGGTTGATACTAACATTGTACTATAATTATGTAGGATGCCAACACTGTGAAAAGCCAGGTGATATGCTCTTTTTGTAATTTCCCATGAGTCTGTTGTTGTTTCTAAATAAAAAGCTGGAAGTAGCTCACTTATACAGTCTTACAAACAGTACATTAAACTTCAAAAAATTACTTCTGTCAAGTTTTGATGAAGTATCACAGAACACCTTCAATTACCTGATAAGGCTACTGAAAACAGTCTTATCCCTATGCACATATACGACAGGGGCTGGATATTAGCGTAATAACAAGTGGTCAACAGTTCATTCAATCATACCTATGTTACGAAACCTCTGTAAGAATCTCTAAACTACAGAACTTGCAGAATTTCTGGTTTGGTAAATATACCAAGATGCTGAGAAGGAATAAAATATTCATACCATTTTCCTCATATTGCCTAATACACCTCTTCCACTTGACTTTGTGCTACATACGTTATACCGAACCAATAATCAAAAATAGAATTTCCCAAGTTCTATAAACCCCTTTACCTAAGAATGGAGCTTGCAGCTAGTTGGCTAAAAATCTTTGTGGCCAGACAGGTGTTTACAGTGGGGGTAGTCTTTTGAAACTGAGCCTTTTTAACCTATAGTATCTGGCACTAACTCAATGTAGGTTCAAAACTGAACTGTAAGATTCCTATTTGGTGTAGAAAATAAACTAGAGAAAATTCCTACCACATTGTCAAGACACCAGTGAGCAAGAACAATTCAGATATATTTAAAGTTTATAAACACAGAAACGAAAGAGTATTTAGTGATGAAAATCAACAGATAGCTACAAATTCTTCAAGGAAGAAAGTGTGCCCTAAGACTATAAACCCAGACTAACAGGATTAAATCAACAGTTTAAAAACTAGCAAATTCGTAAAACTCAAGGAATACTGCCCTTATTAATCAGCGAAGCCAACAGCTAAGGCAAAAAAGGCAAGCTCTGAGCACTAGTCACAAGACTATAAAAAAGTGTGACAGCCAAACACAAAGTAAATGTTATAATCCCTGGAAATGTTGAATGATCAACAGAAAATAAGATCAAGGGATTGATCTATGCATATATCTTTATGCTGAACTGCTTTATACTTTTATATTTGTTACAATTTGTCTCAATCAGTTGTAAAGAAGATACCGTAAGTTTAATGTTCATTTTAAAAATCTCAGACTAGATCACATGTGTATTATCACACCCACGGGGGGGGGGGGAAGGGTCAAGAAAGGCAAGATAATAAGAAGGATGTTTGAAAAAGTGTAAGGAAACCAACTGCTTTATAAGCCATGAATATATATATATATATACATATATATATACATATATATATATATGGTTAATTGGAGTTACACAGGGAAAGTGCCCTTCCTAGAAGCTATAGGTTAGTAAACAAAAAGCCTAGTTTCAAGTGTGGAATACCCAGTGGGGTTGTAAGTCAGGGGAGGGTCCTAGAGACTCCCAAAATAATATTGGCTACTGCCATTACTCTTGGTTACTCAAACTTGATGGTAAAGACTCCTATGTTTTGATCACAACACAGAAAAATCAAACTGATCTGAAAGATTCCTACTTACTTTCTCAGTGCTAGAATATATTTTGCAGGCTACTGAGAATGAAAGCCACCAAGTCATACCCTGCTGTGTATTCTGGGAGCTACAATAATGACTAGCCTGGCAAGAATTGCCCATGAACGCAATATAGTGGCAAAAATGCTACAGGAGTAACCAATGGATTTTTATTTTAAAAAAAAATGGGCTTAAGGCCCACTGTACAGAGGGAACCCATATCTGGTACTATAAACCTCATCACAAACCCATGATTTGGGAGAGCACAGGCCCTAATACCATTGTTTTACTCAGGGTAACAGCACTAAACTGCCATCTAAATACTTATCCTCACTTCCAGATAATATAGTTCTCACCCCTCATCAAAGAAGCTTTTTATGCAGCAGACTGTAGTGCATCTAGATTCACAACTGGCCAAACACACAGAATAAGTGGCTGTGGAGTACTGGGCCCTAAATAGCACCTCCTCCTCCTCTACAAGGATCAGGGAACACCACAGAAGAAGGGGTTGAGGATTTAAAGAGCCAGATGTTGGGGAGGACTGCTACAAAACTACTTTCTGGACCTAACAGGATGCTATATTCATGAAGTTACAACAGCTATGGTTGTTTAGAAAAAGACCTACACAAGGCCTAACCAGTCAACAGTCCAGCACCAGGAAAAAAGTTGAGGAAGCCCAACCCCTCCTGGAGTTACTCTTGGCAGCTGCTGAGGAGTCTATTTTCTTCAGCAGTATAGGCTACCCATGCTCCAGTGGATGCTGCCCTATGCCCATGCCCATTTGGGCATCCCTAACTGAATTCAGTTAAGTTGAAAAAAGAGGGGAAGTCGTGGGGGAGGGGGTCCATGAAGATTTGGAGAAGAGGGAGATCTAAATACATTGTCATCAGGTATGAAATTATCAAAAAATAAACAAAATGGGCACTGAAGAGCTAGCTCAATAGGTAAGAGCTGTTGCTCTCCCAGTTCAATTCCCAGAACCCACATCTGTTTGCAACTTCAATTCCAGGGGATCTAATACCCTCCTCTGGCCTCCATGGGCACCCAGCATACACATGATACACATATATACATGCATGTAAGACACACACACACACGTATTATTTGGACTTAAAAAAAAGCAAAACTAAGCAGAAGTTTCAGAGTAGGAGAGAGATTTTATTTTTCTTCTTTTGAATATTGTGCTGACTTGACAAAAATGACTAGCTACCTTTAGAAACCTTAAGGAATTGGCTACTGAAAACAACACTACTAGGTATTTTTTATGACCACCATGCACAAAAGTGTATTTCTGTATTTCACAGGTCATATAATACCAATTCTCAAGCACAAATATATTTCTCCAAGTTATAAAAGTTCAATATTTAATATGTCATTATATTAAAAGGAATTTCTTACTGTGATGTGCATAGAAATACCAAAACACTGGAAACTTGAAGACACTAAAACACAGTATAATCCACTGGAATAATTGTAGACATTAATTATCATACACAGTATAAATGTATGATCCATTAGAATTCCATGCAGTAAATTCTGGACCCTTTCCATATAGCTATACTTCATCCTTTCTTATTGCTATGACTTGTGGTATGGTTATAGCAATTTATTCCTGTATCAACCCACATATGGGCTGTTTCTAATGATGTTTTCTTCATTTATATTAAAAAATATTTTTGCCACGACAGATAATGCCATTATTGGCCATAAGCGTTCATTCATCAAAACTAGTATTTCTGTAGGCACATTGCTACAAGTTGAACTAAGAACCAATATACATTTAAAATTTTTATAGGAGGTACTGTCTTCTTTCAAAGAGCCTCCATTAATTTATATTCTCAATCTTTCAAATTATCATCATCAATCTGAAACATACATAAAGTGCTATTTTAATCTACATTATTAATGAGAAAAATCTTTTCATTCTTCTACTTTTGTAATATTCAGGGAAAATTTAATACATAAAGCAGTTTTAATTTTCCTGAAATCACTACCGTTTAATCACTAAGAGTATACATTAAAAAGCTAGATTCCTACTTCTCATTAAAAACATCAAAACAGCCAGGCAGTGGTAGTGCATGCCTTTATAATCCCAGCACTTGGGAGGCAGAGGCAGGCAGATCTCTGTGAGTTAGAGGCCGGCCTGGTCTCCAGAGCTACAGAGAAACCTTGTCTCTAAAAACAAAACAAGAGAGAGAGAGAGACATCAAAACATCAAACTACTTGGGTTCACTGGATCCGCATTTCTCAGTGACAGCAGTCAACTGAGACTGAGAAGCTACCCTCTGAGTGGCCTTGGACCCACTGGCCTATAGCAAGTGCTGCCATGCTGCTACATGCACGTGTTTAGGTGATGTACCTGATCTCCTGTCAGAAATAAAGCTTAGGGCCCCTTTACTTCTTTTTAGATTTTTTTTTTTTAATTTCGCATCTGCATGAATATACACCCTGAGTATGTGGGTGCCTGCAGAGGCCAGAGGGTGTCAGACAGATCTGGAAATGGAGCTACAGTGGCTGTGAGTTCCCTAACATGCATGCTCAGAACTGAATTTGGGGCCTCTGGAAAAGCAACAAATAATCTCAACTACTGAGCCACCTCTACAGACCATAAGGGCTTCATTTATATGTAACTAAAGTAACCCATTACTTAGTTACTTAGCATGAAGGGCATATTAATACCCTGTTTTATATGCATATTATAAGCCTTCTCATCTGAGATTTTTAATCACTCACAAATATATATGAAATTTTAAAAGTCCAAGAAAACTCAACAAATGCTAGTGATATAACCCTTCAATTAAGGATGGTTTTTACTTTTATCTCTATATTGGACATTTATTAAATATAATAATTAGCACTCCTTTCACAATTTGTAAACAACAACAAAAGTAATTCAACACTGGCTAAGTACGTAAGTTTTTAAACTGACAAAGAAGAAAAACACGTAAAATTTAGGGAAAAAAAGCCTGATTGTATAAAAGAAGAGAGGTTAATAAAGCCTACAGGAACTTTATTAAAGAACTTAATTTATACAGCACTTCAAGTAAAAGCTATACACTTTCTACAAGTGGTATTCAAAGGTCATAAAATGATCTATTCTTAAGTAGACAAACATTAGCGATTTAAAAGACAATTTTATCCAATTGTGAACATTAAAATTTTAATTAACAAGAATATCTTTATTCAGTCAATATTTATTACATTATTCTTCACACACTGTGGTTGTGTTCAGTCACAGTACTTGTTACACACTTAAGACAAGCAGGTAAAGCCAGGCAGAAATGTGTTGGTAAGCATAGAGAGAAGATGATCAATGCAGACCTCCAAGTAGGAGATCAGGAACATCTGAGAGAGATCATTTATACAGAAATCAACCTCGGTCCCCTACATCTTAACAATTACCAAATCCTAGTATTTTCTTCTCCAAAAACTTCTGACTTCAACCTCTCTACTCCCAATGCCACGATCCACAAAGAAGACTTGGATCCTACTCACAATCAGGTATAAGCAATTCTCTCCTATGGTTTTCTTACCTGGTTTACCATATCCAACCTCATTCTGTTCTTAACATAATCACTGTAATTAGAGTGATCTTTCAAACAATAGGTTACTGTCCAAACTTAGAAGTAGCCCTCAAAATAAAGCCTACAAACATTTAACAGTAATTTGCAATCTTTTTAAGATCTTGTCCCTGCTCACTTTTGCCACAACCCTAGTATTTTCCAGTTTACACTCTGGTCACATAACCCTCTTTCACAATCACATCAGGGCCTACCATTTCTTTTAACTCGTACTTTGCACAAGCTCTTTCTTTTGTTACAAATACAGAAATAAATCTCTTCACTTGGCAAATTCCCTGAAATCCCTTATTATTGAAAAGCCTTTCTTCATATCTCTTCTGTCCTCCCACTTTAAAAAGCCAACTGTCAACCAGACTTAGTGGTCTATGCCTTTAATTCCAGAACTTGGGAGGCACAGGCAGGCAGAACTCTGTTGAGTTCAAGGTCAGTTTGGTCCACATAGGGAGTTTCAGGACAGCCAGGACTACAAAGTGAGACTCTGTTTCAAAAACTAGAAACAATAATTTAAAAACAAAAACAAAACCACTTGATGTGGGATTTCCCTCTGTATGCTGTGATTACCACTGATAAATAAAGGAACTGCTTTGGGCCTATAGCAGAGCTATAGGGGAACAGAGCTAGGCAGGGAAAACTAAACTGCATGCTGGGAGAAGGAAGGGTGAAGTCAGGGAGAAGCCATGGAGCCACCAAAGACAGATTCTGGGAACTTTACCCAGTAAGCCACAGCCACATGGTGATACACAGATCAATAGAAATAGGTTAAATTAGTATAAGAGTTAGCCAATAAGCTAGAGCTAATGGGCCAAGCAGTGATTTAATTAATACAGTTTCTGTGTAATCTGGGGCTAAGCAGCTGGGAACAAACAAGCAGCAGCCTCCTCCAACAACCACTGCCAGAGAACATCCTATAATATATTTCTCAAGTAAGATTCTTCCATTAAAAGGTAATAAGTAAACAGGAACCAACCTATCTGTTTTTAGCTATAACACAGTAGTTAGAACAATATCTCAGCAGTTGTATTTATTGAATAGTAATAATAGTTAATACATGTTCAACTTATGCTTTGCAATTCTTTTGCTATTGTTTTGTTTTGGTCTTTTAGGGCAGGGCCTTTTATATATTCCAGGATGACTTGGAATTTGCTATGCAACCCAGGCAGGAATCTAACTCCTGATCTCGCTGCCAGTCTCTAAAGTGTTAAGATTACAGATGTGTACCACAGGTGTGCACCTCCACATCTGGCTTTGTTAAGTTTTCATACACCATGTTGGAAATTTCACTCCTTACATAAAAAAGCATTTTTATAAGAAGTGCTTTATAATACAAGGCATTAGAAATTTATTTACCATAAATAAACATAGATCAATAAACATCTGCTAGATATGGTTGAAAATATAACCCTTATCTCCCACGTTTATAGGCAACTCTTCTTCACTCAGAATTTTATATGAATATCTAAAAGATGGCAAGACTACAGGTGTAATGTTTTGTTACTGTTTATAAAGATCTGAAAAGTTCTTTACTCTTTTAAATAATTTAAGAATAAAAATAAACAACTCTTGCTTCTAAATGACATAAAACTATTTTTCAAGATAAAGACTTTTAGAAGAGACTCTTTCAAATTAGAAAGCCAAAGTAGGAGTCCAAAGAACAAGAAAATATGAGACAATATTAATATGCTTAAGGAATGTAATCTTACATTCTTACATAATCTTACCCATTTAAGACAGCTAAGTGAATCTAAGATAGGACTAGTTCTTACAGGAGTTTAAAGGGATTCTTGCTAGTAAAGGTTTTCTCTATGTGTTCATATTAATTAGAATATCATGTACTCATTCATACAGCACCTTCAACATTACTTTTCCCCCATTCCTTGATAAGAAAGCAAGATAAAATACTAATAGTTTGGCAGATGTGGATACAGGATTATTTAGTTTATATTGTTATACATAAGTGGAAGTTTTCCCAGGAAATTTATATCACTTTATATGTAACTTAGATTCCAGACACACAAATTTAAAACAAAAAGCTGAAAATTCCTATTTAGCAACAAACAGCACAAACTTTAACTGGGACTACAACTCTCTAATTTACCATGTGTACAATCTCAACATCAAAATGTCTGGTGCCCACAGAGGACAGAAGAGGGTGATTGATCCTTTGGAACTGGGAGTTACAGATAGCTATGAGATATCATGTGGGAGCTGTTTTTTTTTAATTTATTTATTTATTAAAGATTTCTGTCTCTTCCCCGCCACCACCTCCCATATCCCTCCCCCTCCCCCAATCAACTCCCCCTCTCATCAAACTCCAGTCCTCTGCAAGAGCAGTCAATGCTCTTAACTGCTGAGCTAACTCTCCAGATCAATGGTTAATATAACATATACGGCATCTTTCGAATTTGAAAAACATCTGTGCATTTCCAAATATTTCAAAGCAAAACCACGCATATAAGATCAAAAGAAACATCAAACAGCCGTGACTAATTTGACTTAAGAGTAAAAAGAATTTCTCTCAGCTGATGAGACTCAAAATACCGAAAGACAGCAGACATTGTACTATCTTTATAATTTAACACACTAAAGCAAATCATAAATTTCCAATTGGATATGCTACCTTCTAAATGTAACCCTCCCTTCTAAGAACTGAACTCCTTGCTGCTATGGCTTATGCTTAACTCATTGTGATCATCATTAGAGAGGGAGCCTTGGGGTAGACGTGGGCTTTGATCAGATCACAGGAGGAGATGGCTGTGTGGATTGAGTGCTTGTTTTGCATGAGGATCTTAGTTGAAATCTGTCACACTCAAGTAAAAGTCAGCATGGAGGGTATACCTGTTATCCCAGCACAGGAGAGCTAGACAAAGGCAAGACATGACGCTCTGGTCAGCCAGAATACTTGAACTGGTAAACTCTAGATTCAGAGGGCAACCCTATCTCAAAATATAAGGTAGAAAGTGAGAGGGAAAAACACATGACTTCACCTTCAGGTCGCTGCACAGGTATATGTTACATACAATATTTTTATTTATACAGGTAAAATGAAAATTATTCACAGAATTTTTTAAGTACTGTAAACAAGATTGTGGAAATATTTGCATTTTAGTTACTGAACTTACCCTAGTTTTAAAAAAGAAAAGAAAAAAAATTTGGGGCAGAGCTGGCCTTGAATTTACTATGACTGTAACACCAAAGACAACACTGAGCTTCAGTTTTCCAGCCTTCACCTCCCAGATGCTGGGCACTATAGGCGCAAACCACTACCCCTGGTGTGGCAAAAAAAAAAAAAAAAAATTGAAAATTGTAAAGCTGTTTTGAAAATAGTGACTCTATTTTTAAAAAGCAATTTTATTTCTCAAGCTCCAAAATAACTGTTTTATTTAATGCATAAAATATCTACCATTCAATTTATGGCACACATTCATGGATCATCCTATCTGATTAATTCAGGTCTTTAGCACCCGAACAAGCCTGCTGGTCTGAGTCTTTGCACTCTCACACACTTGGTTCTTCACCATGCTCTGCACGCACAACAATAAGCTATTACACAACAGGCAGATGAAGGCTTTAAAACACTGTGGCACTACATGCCACTTAGCATGCCAAGTTCCCACAGGTGCTGGGTGGGTGTTCTGAATCGAGGCCATAGTTGCAGTATTAAGAATTCCAGAACACTACTTCCAAAGCACAGAAATAAACATCTTCAAGATTAAATCATAAAATTTACTATTTTAAACTTCCTAGTATATAAGGATCTCTCTCACTTCTATGAATTCAGAACTATGATTAACACACGGAGATAAGCCAGTATTTGTTTTAACAACAAAAGTAACTTTTCTTCTACATACCCATATATAGTCACAAAATTAAAGATGTCTTAATATTAAGATATAAATGCCAATATTTGAACTAGAAATAAAGGCTCTGAGTGAAATGCCCAACCCTCTATCCCAAATATACACAAACTAAAGCGTCACAATTATATATACTCTCTCCTTCAGGTCATCCAATCTCTTATTCAACAATAAATTCTAGTAAAAAAATAATTGTAATCTTAAACCTAAGCTTCCCAACCCAAATGACTGAAAGATGACAAGAGAAATAAAGCTTACTTCCACTAAACAATAAAAACAGTAACAACACTTTGGCCATTTTGTCATGTCACTGTAACAGGTTACATTTCCAAACACCACTGAACAAGGAAATTATGTTACAAAATTTTACATATTGCATAGCTAACCCAAAAAACTAGAGATTAAATATAAAATTCCACCTTAGAAAAGTTTTAAGGTAGTCTAGAGGCTACTGTACTATTCCAATACATACACAGGGAACTATTTGTTTCCATTTACTTTGCCCACTAAATATTCATTGGTGCCTATCATGCTTTACCTCATTAGGCAAAATTTTCCAATAACAAAATCTTAACACTAAAAGTTCTAAACCATATCATTCAGATTGGAGATCTTTCTGAAATACATTTTTTTAATCTTTGAAAAATTATACCAGTTGACTTCTTTATGATACTTGATTATCCCTAGATTATTCTATCTATAAGACACGCCTTGAAAAATTCCACATGCTTACAAATTAAGCTGTTATAAAATCAAACACTATCTTTGAAAAACTACCTTCCACTCAAGTGGTGGAGGCACATGCCTTTAATCCCAGCACTAAGAAGGCAGTTGTTGCGATTTTGAGGCCAGCCTGGTCTACAGAGCAAGTTCCAGGACAGGCTCCAAAACTACACAGAGAAACCCTGTCTCAAAACAACATAAATAAATGAATGAATGAATGTCTTCCGATTGCCCTTTCTATTTGTTATGAGACATGTTCTCTACAGCACACACTGGTCTGGAACTCATGACAATCAACTGTTGGATTACAGTCACCATACCCAGCTCTTTACAGCACACACTGGTCTGGAACTCACGACAGTCAACTGTTGGGATTACAGTCACCATACCCAGCCTCTCTACAGCACACACTGGTCTGGAACTCACGACAATCAACTGTTGGGATTACAGTCACCATACCCAGCTCTCTACTCTTTCCAGTTCCCAGGCTCTTGCTGTCAATTCTCTTACAGTCCTTAGGAGTAATTTCAGCCTTTTTACCATTTTCTAATTATTTTAATTGCATATTATGAGTTTTTTTAAAGGCCTAAATTAAACTCTGAAGGGTTCTAAGGATTTAAAAAAAATTGTGTATTTGAGTACAAAAATGTGCTCCTCTCTGTCGTTTTTAATAGCCTATTCAGTTTGTCTGGGGCTCTGCATTATTAGTAACTTTTAAAGTTACTTTCTACAAAGAATCTACAAGGTCAAAACATTGTGTTAATACATTAAAGAAACAGTAAAGAAAAGCAACCCATGCTCAACATGAATTGTATGTTTCAACAAAAAGACAATAAGCAAATCATTACAAAATGATAAATGTTACAATAGAGAAAATATATTAATATAGAGATTAAAATATAGAGATCAAAAGTCTTTCAAATGACACGATACCAACTGAGAACTGACTTTTGGCCCGAAAAGACACACTGGTAGTCCCAAAGCAGACAATATCAGAAATTCTTAGTTTCCTAAGAACTTTGAGATATATGGGATATTATATATAACATTGTAAGGTAACTGCTGAAATACAAAAATAAAAAAAAAACAGAAAACACCAAATTTCTTTAAGTTTCACTATATCCTTCAAGAAACATTAAATAATACTGTATAAAAAATTATTTAACTTCTAGATGTGGTAGCTATAATCTCAGGACTTAGGAGGGAGAAGATTGCTGATTCCAGGACAGTCTGTATGACCTAAGGAGACCCTTTCTCAAACAACAACGAATCCTTAGTCCCCAAGTATAGAAAATAAATAAAGCACACGAAGCTCCCCATCAGGATCTAACAGCTGACCACTGAGTCAGGATCACCTAAGAAATGGGCACTGTCAATTAAGTATAAATATAAGTTTTTATTATTTATACTCAGAAGGAATACGTTTATATAATAAAATTAACTGTATTCTAAGTATATAAATATCATCCTTTATTGCCTAAAAGATACTTAAATATAAATTTGAAACACATCATCATCAGTAAGCCTCACGTTTATCACAAACTAGGCTGATGCATTCTCTTCGTATTTCATTAAAATATTTATCAAAATTAAGTAAAACTTTTAAGCAATAATTTGAATGAATACTCCTTAACATTAATACTGGTCAATAGTTGAAGGCCCAAACTGAAATAGGTACGCAGGAAATAACCACTAAAAATATAAATTATAATAAAAATCTCAGTAGGGCTTAAAATATTGGGTGGCATATAAGAGAGATAGTTCAGTGAGTTTGAGTTAAAGCAAGTGGTCCCAGAGCCTGAGATACATCGTGGGACCCAGATGGTGAGGTTTATTGATGATGCATTTCAGACATACACTATGACATCCATTTGTCTGTACACATATATAATTCAAATAAAATTTTAGGGATTTTTATAAAATATTATTGAAATCCAAATAGCTAGTCCACATAATTTTCAAAATGAACCTAATGTATAACCCTTGTTCTTTTTCTACCCTTAAGCTACCACACACAGGACATATCCTCCAGTTACACAAGCAGTCTCAGCCTTACTTCATCTGCACTTGTCATGACAGAGCTGTTACCGCAACTGACACATATGTAAGTGTGACTTGACTAATTCATTAAATACTTATTTAATGAAAGTGGGAAACAAGGGGTATTTACCTCTGAATTCTCAGCACCTAAGACAAGTACGACATATGCAAATTATAACCCTTAAGAACTACCTAGCATAATAGAAAAGTTAAAGACTGAACTACGAAGAAAGGCTTGAAAGCCAAGTAGTCAATACAAGAACTGCAAAACTAGAAAACTTGAAATATTAACTGATAAAATTAATTTTATTAATTATTATTTTAAATTACCTGTATTAGAACAAGCCATTTACTCATTCCCTCTAGGACATTAGAAAAAAGGTGGCACTCCCTATACAATCCCAGCATTCAGGACACTGAAGGAGGTTTGATTTGCAGACCAGTCTGGTGTTTCAGGGTTTGAGGGCTATATAAGATTGTGTCTCACAAAGGTGGGAGTGCAGAGAGGAAGGAAAAATTAAAAGATCTTTTTGGTACGTGTGTGTGCTGGTATGTGTACGTGTGTGTGCTGGTGTGTGCGCTATGTGTATGTGTGTGCACATATACACAAAGGTCAGAATAAGGTGTCTTCCTCTTTTTCCTCTTTCATTCTCATACCTTTTTTTTTTTAAGAAAGGTTCTCTCAGCAGATCACGATCTCACCCCTTCACTATACAGAGAGCAAGACCAGGCCCTACCAATCTCTGGGGAGGCACAGGTCAATGCTGGGGATCCAAGCTCAGGTCCTCATGCTTGCACAGCAAGTATTTTACCTACTGAGTCATCTCCCCAGGCCCAAATAAAAGGTTTATCAGCTATAAAATCATATAATTAAAATGGTAGGACTTCTAAATAGCAATGGAGAATAAATAATATATAGAACCATTAGAAATTCATAGTGCTATAAAGACAGCACAAAAACAATCCATAAAAATCTCTCAGGTATACTTAATGGGCTGATTTCACCTTTCTAAAGACCTCCTTTAATGATTTAGACACCCACAGTATGTTCATTCTTGCCCATAAAGGAATCCCTTCCTGTACAAACTGCACTACCTTTTGTTATCATTTCTGACCTTCCTAGGTTGTAATTAGGTAGTATGAGATCTAACTGGTTTTCTTTCAAACCGGACAACAAGAACTATATAGTCAAGAAACACAGGTTACCATCTCAAAAGCTTAAGAGTTGCTTTAGAGTCTTTTTACATATTCCACCTTTATTTCACCAACTAACGACATTTTGCTAAAAAGTTGAGGCCAAAGAAATGCATCAAATAAAAACTATTTTACCTTAAGATAGGTACCTATTTTAAAATACAACCTTTTTTTTACATTGAACGAATGTTTTCTCCACCCTATACTGATTAACAAGCACATTTCAAATATTCTGCAACAGTCCAAGTTCAAGCACACTACAAGTACCCTGTAACTTATGAAACGTCAAATGTTAAGTCAAGATTAGACAAGTAGATAAGAATACTGGAAGCTTACTTCATTAAGAGGAAATACTTCTAAAAAGATCTATAGGGCACAGCTTTGATTTGGTGTAGCATGCGTATGAAAACTAAGCAGCTAAAAATATAAAATAAGCAGTTACGTTCATGCTTTAGTTCATTAGCCATAATTATAAAATGTATAATACAATATATGATGCAAGAAATATGGTAAGGCTAACAAGAAATAAATTATCTACCAACCTAATCACAACTCATTTCAGTATCACTTTACATACCATTCTGCTGCTAAATTACAAAGCCAATGTCAATTCACTTACGACAAAGCAGTTATCCATTCACTAATAGTCTAACAAAAATAAACACTGTCACTTCCTAACATCTAAATTCCCTCCCTGAATAATTTAGATAGCTTTATAAACAAGAAGTTTTACACCAAGTCTAAGTTACCAACCTCAGCACTCACTGAAGTAACTTATTTGTTTGGTTGCTTTTTTGGTTTGAATTATGTCTTATTTAAAATAAATATTGTTTGCCTCTTCACACATGAGAGACAGATGAAGGGCAGAGCAACTGAACCTGAGAGACATTCTTTCCCTCAATCTTCACCCTTACATCTACACATACAAGGTCTAGTTTTTGTTTTGTTCTAAAATACCAAGAGTTTTTATATGTGGATTACCTTTTAAAACACACTAGCCTTTCAGAAATATTATAACATACAAGAAATATTGGTAATTCAGCATATTTTAAAAACAAGTACGACTGAAATTCAGCTATTTGCACAAAACATCCCAATTTTATTCACAATTGATATGGATAATCAAAGACAAAAATATGCATTTGGGGTTGGAGGGATAGCTTGGCAGTTAACAGCACTGGCTGCTCTTCCAGCGGGTCCAGGCTCGATTCCCAGCACGCACACGGCTGCCCTCAACCTTCTATAGCTCAAGTTCACACCTGGCTGTTCACAGCCTCTGGACTCCAGTTCCAGGAATCTGAGTATCCCGGCCTCTGCCAAGTATGCATGTGCTACAGACACGTGTAAGCAAAACTCATACATATAAAATAAATACATTTATATCTCAGCAACTGTTCAGAAGTCACTATGAAATTATTTCATATAGACACTTTTAGTTTATATCTGGGAGAGGGAGAGCCTTTATGTCCTATCCCAGTCACATAAAGAACAGCTATTAATTATTTATTCATTTTATTTATTTATTACAGAGCTAAGAAAATCAAACACAGACCAAATACAACTCTACCACTGAGCTACATCCTTGACCCAACGTGACAGTATTTTAAAAGAATTTGTGCAAGCATATCAAAAATTCTAATCCTTGGTTCCTATTTATACATAAAGTACTTCAAATGTATGATTGGTCTGTCGTTCACATGATGATTTAGGATCTGTACTTGCTACAATTACCAAAAACAGCTCTGATCTACTTTCCAATTATGACATCTAAAAAAAAAAAACTAAAAAGCAATCCAGGTTCACAATATGAATGTATCTCTTTATACCATCACTTTTCTACCCATACTAACTTCTGAGTGAGAGAAAACAATGACGTATCACAAGACAAGTGCCAACGGAGACAAACACAGTTTCTTCAGGAACTGAGTAAGCACCTTGGGAAAATGTACTCTAAAGCGAGGCCAAGACCATAACTCCAAACTGAGATTTCAAGAGTGTGATTTCATGTTAGCTTTACATTACACTGACTCCTTTGAAAGGTACAAATCAAACTAAACCCTTGTCTATTTTACTTTGCAAATGCATACTCAAACTAACAAAAATACTTTACATCTTAAGTTTAAAAGGCTTATATATACACTTAAATTCTTTTTAAGCACTCAGCCAAAGTTCCATGTGTGGAAAATGATTATATATTTAGGTATTTATCTAAAAATCTTTATCTGTCACATGAAAAAAATGATAAAATATATTTGTAATTTACTTTGTAGAATGTTACAAATTGTGAATAGCTAAATCTCTAAATTTCTTCAAGTACATAGCAAAGAACAGTTATAAAGGCCATGCCAAGGTGGGGTGGCAGTGAAGACCAGGAGTGCACTAATAAAATTAAAAGTCTTTGTCAGTGCCGATGACTAAAACACAAAAACACTCGGTTGCACAAGTGTACCCTGGGATTCTGAAACACAGCAACCCCAAGTGTTTGATTCGGCAACCCCTCTGAGAAGATGTTGGAACTTCTGGCATGTATAAAGAGCGTACAAGATTATACAGGTGTAAGAGACTAATCATCATGCTGGAGACCACTTTACCACACAAGCCACGACTGCAACCTAATTTTTCCTTCAGCATCCCTAGAGTTCTCAAAATTATTACGGTCTAGATCGCAAAGCAGCGTTTCCTCTTTTACACAAACCAACAGAAAGAAAATCAAATCTGCAAGTGTAAAGGGGAGATGAGATGGGAAACACAGCCCCAAAGCATCTTCTTTCCAATTCCCGAAAAGACATGTATTCCACCTGTTTGTAAAGCCCTATTTGTACAGTTAACACAAACCCTCTGAAAGGGAATGGGGGAAAGAGGGAGAGAGGAGAGGGGAGAGAAGGAGGGGAGGCGGGCAAATGACTGCTTCGGAGTCCTTATTCTTCTACCTAGGCATGGGGGAGGGGATGGTACAAAACAATGGATACCGAGGGGCTGGGGGAAAATCGTTTTGCCCTGCAGCCTCCGGCGTTCCTAGCTGGGGGCGGGGAGTTACACTACTTTTCCTCTAGCCCTGAGAGCCAGCACGGAGATTGCCATCAGGCGTGCTAACAGGGCGGTCTCGGCGGCCACAACTCCTTCCACCCGGCAACACACCCAAAGCCAGTTCACCACTCCGCACGCAGGGTCTGCGCGAAGGCGCCCGCCCAGCGCCCGGGGCTTTGGGGAGGAGGCGCCGAGACCCCACCCCACAGCCCCACGGCCCCGCGGCCGCGCCCGCCCGCCCGCCCGCCCGGCGCCAACCGTCCCCACGACCCCCGGCGGCCCGCAGCCCCGGCCGGGCGGCGCAGAGAGCCGAGAGCAGCTCGAGCGAGCGCGACTGACCGTCTGCCCCGGGCCCGCGCCCAAGCCCCGGGGCTGTCCCAGCCGCCGTCTCCGCAGTAGGCCCGGCCCAATGCTGTCAGGGTCGGCCGGCTGCTCTCGGCGCCCCGCCCGCTGGTCCCGTGCAGGCAACGGCTCCGAGGACCAGGGGCTCCGGGCCGTGGCACCCCGGAAAGCGGCCGCGGCGCCTCCCAGGGCCCCGACCCCTCAGGCCTCGCCCGGCCCCGGAGGCTCGCGCCTGTCAGGACGTGTGGGGCCTCCCCCTACCGACAGCCAGCCGGACCGCCCGGCGAGCAGGAAGGCAGCAGGGCTGACCCCAAGGCGCCCCCTCCGCCTCGCCCGCCGCAGGTTGTCGTCGGGACCCGGACTCCGCCAGCACCGCTCACCTCCTTCCTCCTCCTCCTCCTCCTCCAACTCCTCCACCTCCTCCGTCTCGTCCTCCGCTCCCAGAGCGACGCTCCCCTGCCACCGCCCCCCCGCCCCTCCCCCACTCGCCCCGCCCCTCCACACACTCCGGCTCCAATAGCCCCGCCCCGGGCCTCATAGCAAGCCTGGCATTCGCTAGGAGGAATAGATGGGCGGAGCTAGAGCAAATGCAGTTGTCCAATCAGAGGGAGGTAGTGCTGCCAGTTTCCCTTTCCCCGCCCTTTTCCTTTCCTCCGCGGCTGTGAGCGGTCTCCCGCCCACTGGGCGCCGCTGGCTAGCTCGGCCACAGAGAAAGCCTCCAGCCGGGTAGAGAAACAAATCCCAGGCGGAAGTGACGATGGAAGGCCAGGCAGCCATAATTGATAATGGCAAGAGGCGTTTCCTGTCTCCCGTTTTACGTACACACGTTTCCTTCATTCCGTCCCCGTTACCCCGGGCAACGGCGGATCCATCTGGGAAGAAAGGAACCGGTAAGTATACCTACAGGAGAGATGACCAGCCAGTCCACGACAGACGAGTTAATTCATACTCAGGAACCGCAGGCTTTGTTTTCAGGCCTTTTACACAGATGCCTGATCACTTACCTAGAAGAAATAACTTAGAGCTTCAAAACTCCCTTGCGCCGGAAGTTGCGCTTGGTACTTCCTAGTAGGGTCCTAGCCAGAAGGTGGGAGTAATCGCCCCAGCCTGCGCCCCAGGGGGTGCCGCCTCTCCCAGAGTTGAAGAGTGAGGTGAGTGCGCCTCGTCACCAAGTGCGGGCCGGCCAGGCAGGATGAACCGCGTGCAGGGAGCTCTGAGAAGACTGGTAGGGCCTAGGGCCGCTTCCGCTGGCGGAGGGTTTTCTTTCCGGCTGGCAGGGCGGTGGCCAGTCTTCCCTCCGCCCCTCTGAGGTTCCCTGGAGGGCGAGGCTGCCCGATACTCCGCCAGGCTGGCCAGAAGGCCGACCCGGGAGCCTGGGTCCCTAGCAACTGCTTAGCTGAGCTCCTGACCACGCCTCCACGAGTTCCTATCAAGTACAGTACTCCCTGACCTTTAAGGACTGTATTTCAGGATCAAAAAGGAATCAATTCCCACCCCAACTATCAAAGAAAAAGGTGACTTTCCCACCGCCAGTTTTCATCTTTTTCTGCCTTCCCGTCCTGAGCTCTGTAGTAGTCGTGAGTGTCTACGATTTATCAAACAACTTAATACTTGTAAATATTCTTTTTAAAAAACACTTAAAATGTTGTATGTGTCTCCAAGAAACTATATCATGCAGTTCCTTCTGTAGACTTTTTGAGTCAAGAAGTCAGTCGTTCTGTATCTACAGATTGAATACTAAACTACAAGAAAAAGATAATTTTCAGGTAAATTAAGAATTGCTTGTACCTAACCAATGGATAACGAGAGTGCAAACCTACCTTCTCTACCTGTGTGCCAGGCAAAAATGAAGTTCTCTTGTCTTCTCTGAGGTTATTTAGTCTGACGTCACCTTTTGTGAGTTTTGTGCCCATGATTCTGTAATCCTTGGAGATGGATTTCCAAATTGTCTCCAACAGGAAATGATTTCCCCTAAGCTTATATAGCACTTTTAAAAATCATTTCGTTTTATGTGTGTTCATGTTTCACCTTCATGTATGTCTGTGAAAGTGTCAGATCCCCAGAAACTAGACTTACAGACAGTTGTGAGCTGCCATGTGGGTGCTGGGAATTGAACCTGGGTCCTCTGGGAGAGCAGGAAGTACTCTCAACCCCTGAGCCATCTCTGCAGCCTTTATATAGCACTTCTTGCATGTCTTATAATAGTCACTATTTAATGTATCCGCTGCTTACATATTTTTAACCTCACAACTGTTGTTATGCATGAATAAAATGGTTTGTGTGGAATTCGCCAGCTGGGCACCTAATCGTGCCCTGACATAGCGTCCCCTCGTTAGCTCTGTCCTGGATGACGGAGACAGTCCTAGCAGTGTCACTGCTCCTCGCTGTATTGAAATTGAGCGTAGTCCCCGGTACTGAGTGTTTTCTTAGGTCTACCCTCTGAAATCTTTACAGCATCGCCCCCCCCCCCCCCGTCTGTTTTATTGTGAAAATGTGCAGACTTTGCCAAGCTAGAAGAGCTAGGTGTGGTACACCCAGGAGGCTGAAGCAAGAGGATCTCAAGTCAAAGCCGCTGGAATACACAGTGAAATCTGATCTCCAAAAGGAGTGTGGGTAAGGGGGGTGGCTAGAGGCTGTACAGTCATGCACCATTTACTTATGTAGAATACTTGTTAACATTTTGCTATGTACACATTTCCTTCCTCACATTCCTAACTTATTACTATTTAAAAAATAAGTTATAGATCTGCTGTTCGACACCCATAAGATTTCCTATATGAATTTCCTAAGAATTTTGAAATAGAGAAACTGAAAAATACAGTATCATTACAACCAAGAAAATCTTCAGTTTTCTAAAGTAAAATACAAAGAATATACAAATCAAAATTCTGTCAAAACTTTGTAATGTACATGGACATTACCACTCTTTAACTTTAGAACTGTCCCGGGAATCTTCTTCCCCTCTGTGACATGGGCATTTTGAAGAAGTCAACCAGAAGTATTGTTGAAAATGGATACCTTTCCTTATTTCATGTGACCTAGAAGTTCAAGAATCAAGAGTCTTGATTAAGCTTGTTTCTTGTACATGACTACGTAACAGTATTATTTTTCCATTTGTGTTCTCAAATGCAACTACATGTACCCTTGCCATGTGTTACTAGTGAAGTCCATCCCATTTAGCATGCTGAAAGTTTGACATTTAACTTGCCTCTGTCTATAGAGTGCTTCCTAGTATTCTGGGCTGGCAATATAGACTGTCTCCCTTTAATAAATGTTGCTACTTCACCTATGCTTGAAGCTGATGCAATGAAATCTACAGCACAGTATACTGATGTCAGCATAGTTTCTTGAGTTTCAAGTCCTGGCACCCTGTGGACTGCTGTTGAAAAATTGTAGCTCTGTAATTCAAATACACAATCTTGATGTTATCACGGCGGATACCACAGCAACTGTGGTCCATCTGGCCACAATCCAGTTTAGGCAATGTTATTTTCTCCCTGAAATTCTTCTGCAAGATCTAATTGTTCCTGTTGTCTCTATGATAGCTTTTTGGTAGTAAGCATTGCCTATTAAAAATTGCAAAACCAAGATTGTACTTAACACTGAATTCATTAGTAACATTCTCTGCCCGATGGATACAGAACTGTGGAATTTAGTTGATAATCAAAAGAGAAAAACTCCCAAGAATGCACCCTACACTTTCTTTTCATCTTGAAAGTGAAAAGAAATCTCTTAGGTTAGTATAGAATGTTTTTAGCTATCATACTGAAAGTTAAAATAACATGTTTCAATAGTTACTTTCTTTGTATAGGAGGAAGTGTGCTCATATATGATTGTGAAACAATTTTAGCTTGGTACTAAATTCAAGAAGGCTAAATAATATAGTAGTTAAAACTAGGTTTTAGAATCAGACCTGGATTTCAGGAATATGACCATTCACTAGTAAGTGTCTGTGGGCCGTTTAAAACGAAATTTAAACATAATTCAAATATTATGTAAAGTACTTTAGCTTGCCTCATAGCTCACAGAATGTGGTCACAGTATGATTGTTATCTTCTAAATCAGTATAATTTAGGCACATATTAGGCATTAAATGTTTAAAGGTCAATGAGATAGACAATTCTCCAAATTTATATCAAAAACATAAAAGAGTCTAATTCATTGATTCTGGAGGACTTTAGAAAAAGTGCACATTTTTAATAATAAAGCAAGATTTTTATGCACAAAATCTGACATTTGAGGAATGAGCTTTAGAAAGCAATGTAAACTATCAAATAATTTTTTTCTTACATATTATGGAAATAGCTAACTAGTTATCTCAGCTACTAATTTTTTCACGAGACTAAAAATATTTTTAAGAAATATCACCTAGACCTGAATTTTAAAACAGGTTATTAAAGAACAGTATTTTACATGAGATGAATATGAACTTAATAGTGGTATATGCTATTGGAATCTCCCAGTGCTTATGATATCATCCAAATCCCCCAGGAGCAGTTCCTGTTCCAAGGCTTAGGCACATTTCCGAAACTAGACAGCACACATTTTATTAACATGAGTCTGAGTTAATTAGCCAGACTGAGCATGTTGCAGCACATCTATCCTAGCAGGTGCCAGCTAGCAAAGCAGAATAGAAGCTGCTATGTCTCCAGCTGTCTGATGTCTGATGTCAGTTGGCTTCTCCACATGAATGTTATCAGTCCACACTCTGCTGGCAGATGAGCATTTGCTTGAGTAAAAGTGGGTGTTACTACTGCACATCTACTTGGAAGCATTCGTTCAGGGCTCACTCTCACCTTTCCTTATTAGCTTACATTGGACAAGCTATATGAGACCGGAAGTGCAGCTCAGGGGTGAATGTCCAGTTAGTATACAAAAGGCCCAAAATTTAATACCCATTCTTCCAAAATCTGTTTTTGAAACCTCATCATTCAACTTCAACATTTGAATAAAACAAGATTTTTGTTATTGTTCCTACAATTCTGTGCCAAATTTCAATTCTGTGCACTTGAAACTGCACCAAACTGAATTTACTTTAAAAGAGCTAACAATGAGTATTTACAAAATAATTTATTTTAAAAGCCCTAACAATAAATATCCTTTGTATAATAGGATTGCTTCTGGTGGTTCAATATTTAGGATTTGAATCCTAGTTCCTAGCAGGCCAGAGCCGGTGGTTTTCACTAGTCGCACCTGCTCTGCTGGAGGATGAAGCAGGAGTATTACTTGAGCCCAGGAGTCGCAAAGCAACCTCAGCAACTGCATCCCAATCCTGTCTCAAGAGGGGGAGAGGAAGTTGGAGAAATGGCACAGACATTAAAAACTAGGTTTCCAACTTTAAAAAAAAAAATCAAACAAAAGTCAATCCCTGCACAACTGGTACAGTTAGACAATTGCAGTGGCTCTGTATTTAACTACAGGTCAATGTTAGATGTGCTTAACAGCTGAGCTGATAGGAGGAGGGAAGCAATGGGAATCCTGAGGACTAGAGAACTGGAGAGGACATGTTTATCAAATACTTCCAAATACAGCTAAAATTTGGATTTTATGTCAAATCTTCAGGTTTTCAAAATTGATTCAAACACTTTTTAAACATCCAGCAGACCATTAAACTAAATTAAAATTAAACTAGTCTGGGACTATAGGGCTCCAGCATTATGATGTCTATATTTCAAAAAAAAAGCAGTACGACTTAAAGAGTCACAAAATGCTTTAAAGCACTATTGTAGTCAGAGGCTGCTTGTTCGTTTCCCGAATGCTCAGACCCGAGGTAGTCACACAGAAACATAGTAATCGCAATACTGTTTGCCCAATAGCTCAAGGGTATTTGTAGCTAGCTCTTACATCTTGAATTAGCCCATTTCTGTTATTTTATATTTTACCATGAGATACGTGGTTTATCAGTACCTAGTGTCTTTCTCCTCCAGCAGCTACATGACGTCTCCCTGATGCCACCTACTCTCTACTCCTCTATCTGCTTAGAATTCCCATCCTGTCCCATTCTGCACTGCAACAGACCCAAAGCAGCTTCTTTATTAACCAATGGTATTCACAGCATACAGAGGAGAATCCCACATCACACTATTACTTCTCTTGGTAAGAATCAAGTCACTTGTCATCTCTGCCAAAGATTCAAGATAGATTTTTAACATACAACAGAATTCTGTTCCCTTGGTTACAGTCCGTATAGGTTTCTACTCTTCACTGCTCACTTAAAATCTTCCACGTGATTTCAGCCTTGAATTGTAGATATTATAAAGTACATTTGCTTTATCACACATTCTAAAAAACATATAAGGATACAACTTGGCAGTGCATGCTGCTTTAAATTTAAGTAAGTAAAAAATGTTAAAGAAAAACACTTAAATAGATCATGCTGTCATATTTATAGGGAATACAATGTCTACAAAAATTCAAAGGTCTTGGAACTTGGAAGATCCCTTAATGGCAGTGTAGAGCAAGTCCATCATGGCATAAAAATTTGACCTCGGATAGTAAACCATGCTGAATTTCTAGGCATTTGTCTATCTGCTCTTTATGTGGAACTTTTAATTTTGGATAGATATTGAGATTTGAAGTATGTTTTATATGAGGAAACCAAGCTGCATAATGGTTAAGGAATGTATTCAGGGTCACACAGCTAAGTTAACCATCAGTTTAACTTAGGTACCTCATTTAAAGTGGATCCATGAAACAGCAAAAACAGCTATACTAATTAGCATAGAGTACAACTCTATATGTAAATAAATTTACATTTACTTAAATAAATGAAATAGATTACTGAAAGAAAATTTTTACCTCAAGCTTGTTTTCCGAAAGCTTTTGTTGTCATGGCTTGTTTGAAACACATAGAACCCCTAAACTACTCTGAAGCATTCCATTTCATACTTTAGAGATGGGTTTTCTATAAATTAGGATAAGCTGATGAGTTTACTTAACAAGGGAAAGAGTGATAGTGAAGACCAAGTAACAGGAATGGTGAGCAATATAAGAAGACATTTTCCTATGGGAGTGACTTCTAATACAAAACCAAATATTCCTGTGAGCTAGAACAGTTTTAGAAATGGATCCAAATCCTGTCCTGGGTCTTGATTTTGATGTTTCTGATCCATATTCTTATAACTGGAGTTAGATCTCAGTAATCTGTCACCCCTTCTACCACTTCAGTGACCACAGCTTGCATTTCCCAGATAGCTAGACAAAGATATGACCTAAAGCGTTTAGCTCTGTCTAGCTATTTAACATATTGCATGTCTGCTCCGAATGTGACTGCTCTGCTGGAACATTCTTTTAAAACATACATTCTGCTCAACTGTCTTAATACATATGACTTTCTTCTAAACAGTGACATGAAGTTAAGGTACATATATATATATATATATTAATTTTTTTTTCAAGACAGGGTTTCTCTGTGTAGCCTGGCTATCCTAGAACTCACTTGGTAGACCAGGCTGGCCTTGAAGTCAAGAGATCCTCCTGCCTCTGCATCCCAAGTGCTGGCATTAAAGTCCTACAGCATCACCACCCAGCTAGATACATTCAAACTAATCTGTGTATAAGATCATTACTAAGAGTGTGACTTATAGAGAATGATGGGAGTCTATAGCCATACCACTGTAAAACACAACTGACCTCCGAAGGCAAGCAGGTTCTGACCTGGTTGATGGGTGATGAGTGAATAATTCTGAAATGTTCCTCCTTACTGGTATGTTTTTCTTTATTAAATATTAGTAATAAACCCCCATAACTTTTTTAGACTTCATTTTTTCTGAGAATCTAGTTTTATGACATTATAGCTGTACAGTACAGTATTGCTAATATTCATTGAACTCTTATTGCTAGGGATTGATGTGAGGCTTGATATGAATTCTCTATTTCCCATGCATTAGTATGGCATGTGTGCACCTACACACATAACAAAATAAGCAAAATGCTTTAAAAGGATGCTTCTCTTCACTGCTGTGTATTCCTGTTTTTACCACTAATCCCACCACCCACCATTTTCCACCCGAGTGATTTTGTACCTCTGTCATTGATACTGATGTACAGCTGACTCTGTGTACCTCAATCATTTTTATCTTCCAACTGAACTTACACACTTGCTGAACCTAAACCTGAATTGTGATGTTTTAAGTCGGTGTTATATTGCTGTGAAGAGACACCATGACCAAAGCTCCTCTTCTTTTGGTTCTGTGATCCAGCTGGTTGCCAAGACTGAAACATCCACTGCCTGTATTAGACTCTTTAAAGTGCCTTTCAGTTGTCCTCCTAAAACAGCTTTTACATCTGTGCAGGTCCTTTTGTCTTGAAGATACTGCAGTGATAGAGAACAGCGGCTGTCCACCCGCAGCACTCTAGGTCTACATGTGCATGCAGCACAACTGTCACCATGCTGGGCTTGTGTCATAGAATGCTATTCTGACAGCCAACAGCAAACAGCTGTTATTTTTGCCAGTTTCTCAAATACTCTGCAAGATATTTCTCTTTTCATGTTAAAGTAGTTCCTTTAAAAGACAGTGTTTTCCAAGAGTGTCTGAACTTTCCACTTACTAATGAAAGAAGATAAACCATATTGAATTGATCTTTATAAATTATTCAGGAAAAGGGTGATTTCAAAGTAGCTTTATTATATTGTAAATAATGGTGTTTTCCTTGGAGTGTGCTCCGCCTATCATGTGTCTTACCACACATCTACAGGCTGTATACCATGTAAGCATTTTTTAAAGGAGTCCAGGATCAAATAAGTTTGGCAAATAATACATTTTCAGTTCTCCTGCTGCAAATTCTACATACTTTATTACATTTAAGTTTCAAGAAAGTTTTGATGTTAAAAAGGAAAATAACTTTTCCTTCATAGAGCATCTCAAATTTTAGTTAACTATAAAATTCTCTCAGAAAATCTATTAATATTTCTAAGTACAACATAATGTGATTTTACAAATGAGTAGTATTTATGTGAGGTTACACATATGCTTCAAGACACCTACAGACAATCAGGGCAGAATGAAGGCAAGCAAGGCTAAGAATAGTGAACTTGTAGACCATTAACTTCCATGTGAAGTCTCTAAGGCTTAATTTCCTGTAAAAAAAAAAAAAAAGGAGCCAATAGTTAACTATGCTTAGTCTAATTTCCTGTACCTACCCCTGCCTTCACAATCACATAACAAAAAAGAAAAAGAAAAAGGCATTTTCCTAGCCAGTGTAGAATTTTACTGCGATGAAATACTTCAAGGACCAAAATCTCTTGAGTACCAGAGACAGTAAATAAAGCACATTTCAAGACTAAGGACTTGGGATTCTTAGGGAATGCTGAGCTTTCACAAAAGGAAATGCTCAGTGCTCAACTTCCAAAACTACACAAGGAAGTGTAGGTACTAAGGATGCAGCTCAGTAGTGAAATGCTAGCCTGGCATACACAATGAGGAAAAATTAATTTACTAATTTGTTATTAATAGGTCATATATAACAAGTTCAAACAAAAATTTTTCCCATTCCCATCTCAGTACTTATGCCTATATAAATGAAAAGTCAGATTCCAATAAATTCTCGGCCAAGCATATGTAAACTTCCTGAGGAAAAAAGTCCTAAGTAAAAGATGTGTGGTCAATAATTTTAACAATGTGTACTTTAAAGTTTTAATTTTATTAATTTATTTAAATTTTTGTAACCAGCTAATATGCTAGTACGATCAGTTAACATACCAAGTATGAAAATGTTACATTAGATTAAAATTGTGTTAAAAATAAAGAGATCTAAGCCGGGCGGTGGTGGCGCACGCCTTTAGTCCCAGCACTCGGGAGGCAGAGGCAGGCGGATCTCTGTGAGTTCGAGACCAGCCTGGTCTACAAGAGCTAGTTCCAGGACAGGCTCCAAAACCACAGAGAAACCCTGTCTCGAAAAATCAAAAAGAAAAAAATATAAAGAGATCTAGGGATTAAAATGAATAATATAAAAGCTCTAAGAACTTTTTCTTTTTATTAAAATGTTACTACCAAATTGCTGTTTACATTGGTTTTAAAAATTGATGTTAAGTATGTAGAAATCATGTCCTTTGTAACTATTACAACTGAAAAATATTTGTTGATTTAGAAACATGTCGTGATGAATTGCAGGTAAGACTCTGAAGGGAATGTGCATTCTTAAGGTAAAAAGGACACTTTGGTGATCTCCTCTTCCAGCTTGTCCAAATACATGACTGATTTTAAAAGCATCTTTCTTAGACAAGTCTTTCAGTGCTCCAAAAACAGTAAAATATCATATGACAAACGTTTTTCTTTGAGTTCTTTTGCATTCATTTTAGACATCCATTACTGTGGTAGGTTTGCTTGACTTCTCAGGATCTTAAAGTACACTGCCCATCAGAACTATGTTCTCCGAGAGATTACAAACTTTAAAAAGGGAAGGAAACAGCACAGTATTTTCCAGTTACCCTGTCTGAAGACAAACAATAGTTTAGTGA
Organism: Microtus oregoni; assembly: GCF_018167655.1. Taxonomy (NCBI): domain Eukaryota; kingdom Metazoa; phylum Chordata; class Mammalia; order Rodentia; family Cricetidae; genus Microtus; species Microtus oregoni. Next base: position 7,428,811 of record NW_024543071.1, read on the forward strand.
CACTGCACTTAGCAGTGTTAAACATGCCAGGTGGTGACAGCGCACACCTTTAATGCCAGCACTCAGGAAGCAGAGTTCGAGGCCATCCTGGTCTACAGATCGAGTTTCAGGAAGGCTCCAACGCTACAAGGAAACCCTGTCTTGCTATATAGATGGGTTCCAATATGGTAAGAATACATCTATTTCATTTTAATATTTGTCTTAATATGCCATCACAATCTGGGTCATTTTTTAGTCTGAGATAGCATTCTAGTCTGTGCATAACCCATAATTTATCTCTTGGCCAGTTGGTGAACAAGTGGGCTCAGTATTGCTGAACATGTTGCTCGTCAATGTCATTTTTAATGCAATGCTGAGTGGCCATCCCGACTCATAAACTTCTGCTGTAGTTTCATAAGTATGATAGCTCTGAGGTCAAATACTTGGTTTTAGTAGATAAAGCAAAGTAGCTCTATAAAAAAAAATTGAAAGAGGGTGCTCATTTCCATAAGCCTTGTTTCGCTGTGGAAGTTAACAGGCTTTTTGATTTGTCCACATTTCCAAAGTGTAGCACATAAACTTACACATATAAAAACAGTCTTTGCTTAAAGTGTCATCCTAATGATTTTCCTATTACAATTGGATTACCGTCTTCCAGCATTCAATTTAAACTTCTATCTGTACTAAGCTACTTTCTGTTGTTTCTCTTCCCTTATCCCTAGCTGTAGGCTCCAAAAGGCAAAAGATTTTTTTGTTCACTGATGAACACTGTCTGGCATATGGTAGGCCCTCATGGCAGTTTTACAATACACATTTCAGTAATATGTTTTTTTTTTTTTGATCCATCCATCTCTGGTTTTGTATACATCCCATCTGCATTGATACTCTGCTTAGAAGTAGCCACAACTCCTTAGAAATCACTACACCCTACAAAACACTTGTGTCTGGCGAATAGCAGACTGCTGTGAGAAAAAAGAAAGAAAAGAATGTTCCTTCTTACTCTAGACTCCCAGGGCAATTATCCAAAGTGCATATCCTGGCCAGCTAGCCATTAGATCTCCACCTTGCTTATTTTAGCCCTTCCCTTCCTGTTTCTCTCCTGTCAAGGCCTAAGGGGCCTAGAACAAGAATCAGTCCTACTAAAGCAGAAACCGCCTAAGCAAACGAGGGCACTGATGTTACCCTCACCAGTGTCAACACATTCTTTGCCAGTCCTTTAGCCCCACACCCTTTCCACTAACAATCGCTCAGTCAAACAGATGAATACCAAGTATCATTGTTTTCCTCTTGTATTTTGGATGTGTAAGAGGTAAAAACCAAAGGAAAACAAAGAGTAGTGATGTAATTATACAAAGCTAGAGTTGCTCTTTCTGTAAACAGCTAAAACTTAACCTACCATGATAGGCAGCATCTTGCTTGTATGTAGGAAACTAGTTACTGTGCTTTACTTTTCTCAGAGTAATGCCCATCCTTTTCAGTGGCATGTCAAATCTGATGCAGGCACGGGATTTTCATTGTGATGTTTTTAATGGAGATACAAGGGGGCTCAGTAGCTATATTGATTTAAGTAGGGATATGCACTGCTATCAGTCTTCCACCCTACATTGAAGAAAAAGGCTTGAGTATTGAGTTTCGGGCCTAAATAGAAAGGAAAAATGTATTTGGGGCTGTGCATTCTAAGGAAATTGCATGGTATACTTACCTCACACTCCATTTAGAGAAGAGTTGCTTTCCTGGCCTACTCCTTATATCATCTACTGTCCCTGATAGAACAGAGAGAGAACAGGAATAAAGTTTGAAGACAGGAGTTCTGAAAAACAGAGGTTCTCAGGAACCTAGACATTCCAGAGTAATTTGAAGGAGAAGATAATCAGTTGAAGAACATAAAGTAGAAAGCTTATATTAGGAATGTCTAAGGAGTGGAACAAGAATGACAAAGAACAAAGGCAGCTTCATTTGGTTATAATTAATTTGCAGTGGGTGGAAAAGCAGGCACAGAGCCAGCATCACTTTATAAATAATAAATCTTGGTAAGTAACATTGTGAAAGACATAGTAAGGTTGCCTCAGTGTAGTGAAACATCACTGAATGGGTGGCACTGTCTAGAAAACCGTATTTAGAAAGGCACCATCTACAACTTGATCCAGGAACTTAGAGCAGACAGTATATCTGTAATCTGCAACAAGTGTTACTGGCTTAAATAGCCATAATACTACAGGAACGTGTATCCTGGTCCTTTAGCATATAGTATCTCAGTGGAACTACTAAAGCATGCTTCATGTCTATTTCATAGCTTGCTTACCCACTATGTTGCTTCTTACAGGTTACAGCTGAGCAACCCAGAATTGAATGTTAGGAAATGTTGCCTATTACCACCTCGTCATCTCCGCCTCACCCCTTTTCAGTGGTAGATTGGTGTTAGTGCCTTCTCAAGAAAGAAGCTGTCAGTGAACTAAGAAGCCTTACTATATACCTTTTCTCAACTGAATGATTTCCTTTTTTAAAAAAAGAAAGTATGTCAGGCAATGGTGGTGCACACTATTAATCCCAGCACTTGAGAGGCAGAGGTAGGTGGGTCTCTGTGAGTTTGAGGCCGGTCTGGCCAACAGATGAGTTCTAGGACTGCCAGGGCTGTTACACAGAGAAACCCTGTCTCAAAAAACAAAATAGAAAAAAAATGTAAAAGCAAAAAGAGAAGTGAAGTTTTACAAATTTTTTCCTAGGATAAGAAGTTAGAATGCTTAGCATTCCAGTTACTATTGACTAAAGACTGACAAGATCTAGATACATGTAAAATGTCTCAGCCTTATTTCAGAGAACCACAGAAAACTGCTCAGGAAATCTTACAGGAAATCTTCACTTTCTGTAGTATTTGTTTCAGCTATGGTCGCCAGGAATTCTTTGGGAATTTTAATGTCAGTAACTGATTTCTCATTGAAGGAGCAAAAGCACCGTATCCAGCAGTTATAGATGGCAGAAGTGAAGTCGATGTTCCGGGAAGTCCTTCCAAAACAAGGTATATTTCACAAGTATTTCATTGTAGACTACTAGAGACTTATCAGGTGATGGGTATAGCACAGCAGAATAGCTAAGTGCCTACATCTTCCGGGTTATGACAGTCCACTCTCACTTATATTTTGTTTTCATGAGTAGGTTGTAAAAGAAATTCTCACTTTTCTCAACAAAGGATACCAAATTAAGTACTGTTTCTTGTAACTATAAATCTTATTGTACTGAGCTAGGCAGTGGTGGCACACACCTTTAATCCCAGCACTTGGGAGGAAGAGGTGGGTGCATCTCTGTGAGTTTGAGGCCAGCCTGGTCTTCTACCAGAGCTAGTTCCAGGACAGGCTCCAAAGCCACAGAGAAAACCTATTTCAAAAAAAAAGAAAAATCCTGTTGTACCTCAGTGCAGAATACAATGTGAAATTCTCAGTGAAATGGAATTTAAAGGAAGATTGAAAATATGGGGAAAGTAACCTAAAGTCATACTCTGGTGAGAAAAGCTAACCATTCCAGTTAAATAATTCATAATTTGAGCACTCACGTTAAATATTTCACCTTGCTGTATTTCTGTGTTGTGTATATATTCCTCCAATTAAACATTTGGTCCAAAAAGCTATGGTATATCGAAGTCCAGCTCTTGTTTCCTGACCCTTCTGTAGTGTTAAGAAATGTTGCTTGTGGGATCACTGCTTTGTCAGTCTAGGAACAGAAACTTTTTCATTGACTTACATTCTAGCTACAAATCAAAACCACCAAGCATCTTCCTCTGCTGTGGGATAATGCTCTTGTACCCTGTAAGATTTATTGGTTCAATAAAATGCTGATTGGCCTGTAGTCAGTCAGGAAGTATAGATTGGGTGACCAGACTAGAATAACTGAGAAGAGGAAAGGCTCAGTCTGCGGTCACCAACCAGACACAGAGAAAGCAAGATAAAAATGTTGCATTGAGAAAAGGTACCAAACCACATGGCTAAACATAGATAAGAATTATGAGTTAATTTAAATTGTAAGAGCTAGTTAATAATAAGCCTGAGCTAATAGGCCAAACCATTTATAGTTAATAAACGGTTATTTATCTGTGTTTATTTGTGACTGAGCATCTGCGGGACTGGATGGGACAAAAACTTCTGTCTACATTCCTCAAATTAATTTCTTATTTCTTATTAATAGGGCAGTTGTCTGTAGAAGATGTAACCACAATGGTGCTGTGTAAACCCAAGCTTTTACCCTTAAAATCTCTGACTCTGGAAAAACTAGAGAAAATGCAGCAAGCAGCACAGGATACAATCCGCCAACAAGAAATGGCAGAAAAAGAAGACCAGCAAATAGCCCACTGACTAGTACCACTTTAAGGGGACAACCCATCTCACCTGTTCGGGAACTAGAAACTATTCTGCATCTATAGGCTGAAAATACATAATCAAACTGGACATTCATAATTTTAAAAAATAAAATTTGGGAACTTAAACATTGGCTTGTATTAAAAAGAAAACTTTGAATGATGTTTTATGGGATCTTAAAAAGGTTTTCAAAATTATAAATTACCTTATTCAACCTACCTACTGTAGTAGTGTTAGAGATTAGATGTATCTTTTCTGGATGATGGATTCCTCATCTTTTTAGACACCTAAATCTAAAAATAAACTATTCTTGAATATAGTGTTACCCAGAAACAAACTTAACCAGTTATGTACCATGTCATCCTTAATGGTATGTAGACTGACCATAATGACAGCAGTAACAAAACTGGTTTCTTAACAAATTTGATTTTTAAAAAACTTTCAGCTATTTTGGAGTCAACTTAGCTTTTAATTACACTAATTTTAAGAAATAGAGAATTACAAAAGTATTGATTACCAAATACAAAAACCTAGAAATGCTTTATTTTAGCCATCACAGTAATAAACCAATAAAATAAATATGAGCTTTAAGAAACACTAGAGGGTTTTCTTTCTAAAAGACTACCTAGCCTTGTAACCAAGAAAATATTTTGGAAATTGTAAATATAATGGTTGATTGCAGTCACTAGACTTCTTCAATTGCCACAGACTTTGAAACCTTACTAAGTAATTAGCCTTTATAAAAGAGGCTAGAAATATGATCTCCCTTTAAAGTAACTTATTTATTGGTAATTACATATTGATATTTAGATAAATGTAAAGCTTTAAGTAGAATACTTGATTTAAGAGAATACTTCTTAATACTTAAGAGAATACTTTTTTCTTCCATGAGCAACTTTTATTTCTTACCTGAATAAACTCTCTGAAGTCAAGGAATCTAAAACCATAGTTAAAATATGCTTCAAATTTCTATACTGTAATTCTGTCAAGATATCCAGCTGTTCTATGCCCATCTTCTTGCCAATCAGTCCTGCCAGAATATGCTGAAGTCTGTTTCCTCATCCCTTTCCTCAAAGAATGCCTGGTCATCTTCCTACTAGAATCTCTTCTTTTTGCTTTTCATAAAGAGCTCATGAACTAACAGGAGGCTGGGGTATTTTGACAAGTTCTTAAAGCTTAAAGTCCAATCCCTGATCTTCTCACTGGAGCCTTGCTAACCCTCCGAGGTGACTGAAGCAGCACCCACTCTTACTTCAGAGTTGGGAGTAACCATCTGCTTTTCATCTTCCGTTTCTGACTGGGAGCCTTGCTCCCGGAGAGTGGACAGCCTCCTCAACCTTCCAGGATGCTTTGGCTTTTTTACAAGGTCTCCCATTCTGGGGGATCCCCTTCTGAAACAGTTCTTCTTGCAAAAAGCCCTCTTGGTCAGAAATGGAATCTTCCAACTTATTCCAGGTAAGGGAGCTAAAACCACTGTCTCCAGGTGTTGAAACACTGTCTCTCACTTCTGCTGAAGAAGAAAGCGTTTGGCTCCCCTTAAATCTAGTTTTTGATATGAGACTACTTATTGGAGTTGCATACATGGTTGCCTCTGCTCCAAAGGTTGTCTGGCTACCAGAGGAGCCCAGTTCAGGACATGTGTTCTCATCACTAACACAAACTGCTGTCACTAAAGTCATGTGTGATAGAGCCTTGGAAATCATTGCCTTGAATTGGAGACAGACATTCCACTCCGAATAAGCCACACTCTCCCGTGGAATCATCAACTGTGGAAGTCTTGTGCTGAGTAAAACTTAACCTCAACTTCTGACTGCTAGAAGTACCATCCTCTGTAACTAATGAGCTGAAGTTGTCCTGCTTTGGGAAACGCTTTTCTAGGCTAACAACGTGGCTTATGTTGCTTTCCAGAGACCAGCTTTGTGGATCCGAATCCCCTTTCAGAAGAGTGAAAGGTAAGTCGAGCCACTACGCAATGAGCATGTTTTCCTTCTGAAGGAGAATACTTTTTTAAACGTCAACAAAATTTAAAGATAAGAGCTGTTTATATATTAAACAAACTTTATTCAACTCCAGCTCAGATCAATAAACAAAGATAAACTGTGCATGTATGTCCCTAGTGTAACCTTAAAAGGCTTTTCAACTATTACACTGCTCTAAGATTTTTAAGTGTCTTGTGTTTATGCCACCTATATGCAGGTGTTCATAGAAGTCATAAGAGGACATCTGATACCCCAGAAAACTCAAGTTCCTGAAGGTTGTGAGCTGCACGATGTGGGTGCTAAGAATCCAACTTGGGTCCTATGAAAGAGCAGCAGGTGCTCACTGCTGCTTAGTGATCTCTCTAGTCCTATTTTTTATTATTATTATTAAAGTTTGAAGGTTAAAATAAAAAAAGAGTTTGTAATAACTTTAATTCACTAAGCTCAAGTGTACTTGTTATGAAAGCCAGGCATGATGGTCCATGCCTTTATTCCCAGCACTCGGACATGGAGTTAGACACAGACTACCATGAGTTTGAGGACACAGGCCAGCCAGAGCTACATAACAAGACTCTGTCTCAAGAAACAACAAAGCATTTTTGTTTGTCCTGCACTTTGGGAATGAACACAAGGCCTAATGAAGTTTAGACAGGAAACCTAAAAGACGTTTTCAACACACAAAATGTACTCCCAACTAAAGAATCAACACTGCTTCACGTTTTATTTTGTTGTACATTCTTGTAGAACCAGGTTCATTTTTCCAGTTTTGTAGAAAAATAGATGTTCCAGCCACCATTTACTTAACTGTCTAGTATTTAAGACCAATCAATATGTTCCCTGGAAAGATGAAAAAGTCTCATGACTAACTCGTCTTTTAAAAATTCTTCTTAAGACAAAAGTGTGTGTGGGGGTGTGTGTGTGTGTGTGTGTGTGTGTGTGTGTGTGTGTGTTAAAGATGTGTGTAGGGTGAGTATGTATGTGTGTGTTTATTCCCGAAGCACAGCATTTCCACAGCAGCAGCCAACATGGGGCTTAGTAGCTTCACTTGTCCCCTAACTAAAGCTTTGTATAAACCAGTGATTTTACTACAAAAAAAAAAACCACTGTCCTTGAAAGAAAGGAGTGGCAGTCAGACGTCAATGCAAAACCTGGAATGATTAGGTCATAAACATGGCACTTAGAAAAAGTAGCTTATCAGAATATTCCACATTTAAGTGGTTACTCTTCTGTCCCTCCTTTAGTTTCCCCTCAAAGAAAAAAAAAAAGAAAAAAAATACTTCCTTCAAAAATCCCCATTAAATGTAAGTTTATAAAATTTCACAAATGCCTTGTACCCCCCCCCCCAAAAAAAAAAAAACCTGCACTAACAACTCTTACAGTTCAGATCTGCCGCTATCCCAGCTAAGACTGTAAGAGCTCTGCCTTCAGTAGCTCTCTGGTTTAAGACGACCTCCATCTCCTTCACTTACAAATCGCTTTCTTCCCCTGTAAATGAAAAGGACAAAAACAAAAGCAGGTAAAAATCTGACTCGAAAAACATTAAAACCTTGACATCTATGTTTATACATTTAGACATAAAGAGTTCTGCTGTTTAAGGCCAGCGTGTCTGAATTCCTTTGAAAGGATGTTTTTTACCTACTAGAAACCTTAGCCTTAAAAATCATCAGATAAAGAGCAAGTATGAGGAGCTTAGAGAAACAATTACTAATGCATTTTCTGTGTCTATTAGTTGTAATTAAAGTTACATTTTACTTAGACTTCAGTATTTATTTTTACCTTATTTGAAAGCAAGTGAGCCAAACAGGAGGTGATTCAAAGAAAGTAAAGGCTCCTCTTGCCACCAAACCTGATCGATCCTGGGACCATCATGGTGGAGGTACAGAAGGAAATCCCAGAAGTTGACCTCTTACCTCCATATATGTACCATGATATGAACACACATGTCCACATAAACAATGTTAACAAATAATATCACCAAAATGTTTAATAACTAAATTTCCCTTAGCCTTAGAAAAGTCCTAATCTGTAGACAACCAAAGGAAATCTGATTTCTTTACCCTATATGCCCCATTAAGGGAAGGCTGACTGGTTTGGAAACTCAAGAAACTCTCCTCTGAGAGCCACTGCACTCCAGCTACTGCAGCAGCACTCTCCCCAGAGAACACCTGGCCAGCAGCCTACATCAGGAAGTGTAGGCAGACCTATCACCCAATTAGCCCCTGCTCTCTGCCCCAAGCATGCAAGATCACACATGCATGTGTACTTAACACACAAACACAAAAGCTTAATGATGACAAAAGTCAAAGTTGTTTGGTATTATATTACACAACTGTAGGAACTCTTCAATGACTCCAGAATTAAAGCCCCCAATAAAAATAACCAGACTTTCAAACACAGCTTTAAAAGAATCTTAAAACGCAACCATAATGTACTGGGACAGGAATCTGCTCTGTGTCCTTAAACTGAGGACTACACTAAGATCAGGGTGAGATGAAATGGTGAAGACAAAAGGTCTCGCTAGGGTTACCCGCTAAGGTGGCGGTTTCACTGATGCTATGTGACGTATATGCGGCATCTAGCCATGATTTGCATTTCCAGAGATTTCTACACCTCCACCTTCTCTCTGAGCCTATAAACTTTAGTAGTAGTTTTTCTGAGACTCTTCACAAAACAAAATTCAAAGCTTACATTTTTCAGACTTAAAAAGAACAAAAATGTATATAAAACATGTTTGGTTACAGCTAAGTCTTTAACTTGCTACACCTACTGCCTTATTAAGGGGAAAAGCCCTTATCAACTCTTTAAATTATATCCTAGTGGTACAAATATAATTCCTTAAAGAGAAAAACAGTCCTACAGTAAGTGTCTGTTCTTCATCACGTGAAGCAAAGAAAGCCACTGCCAAGTACAGGAAAGCATTTAGACCTTAAGTCTAGAAAGTCTAAATTCACACTTTGCCAATACAAGGCACTAGTCATGAGAACTTGAAGGTTCACTAAATAATCTCCAATTTTCTTGTGTTTCTGATGATAATATCTACACTGAAATAACGTTTACTAACATCCTGGTAAACATCTACACTGTATAAAATTAGCTCCCTCCAAATAGTAGTCCTGGCCACAGTTGCAAGAGGACAAGCAAGCTTAAACTCTTAAGGAGACAAGTAGACAGTTCTTGGCCTCCAGTCACTTCAAGAAAGACACTACTTCATTTTCCTGACAGCAGAATGACAAACACACACACAACTATCTTAGCTCCCCAACTATCTCATTCAGTATTTTACAATGAGAAAGTAGTATTTAAACACAGTACCTTGATGGACAAAGATCTCGGACTTGTTTGGAAATGATTCCAGCCTGAAAACATTCCTCCACAAATCTCTCCAGCACAGAGTATGAGTGTGGAACATCCAGATTGATATCTGGAATTTCATTGTAAATTCTCTCATAACCCTAGAACAAAATTACAATTGTTAACCCTGCGTAAAAATGATGTCATGAAACAACCCACCACTATATTATAAACTGATGCACTGCAAACTGGCAAAACAAGTCAATAACTGAACCTTGAAAATAAAGTATATTTGCTTTCTTTAAAACTTCTCTAAGAACACCAGGCAAATGTCAGACAATGAGCAAATTCCCTATCTACTTCTCAATCTACATTTACTATCTTGTATAAAAGATAAATAGTTTCACCATTTAAAAAACATATACAACTTAAATAGGAAAAGAAATGTCATTTAAATGCTTTTGTATCTCACAAACTGAACAATCATACTTTTAAAAAAGACTGAAGTGTTATCTAAGTTTCACATCCAAAAAATTTAAAAAGTCAAACAAAATCTCAGGCATAATACTACACATACACTAAAAGAAACCTTCATTAACAATACATAACCTTTATACAATTATATAGTTGAGGTATTATTTAAAATAATGTCATACATACTCTTTTCATTTGGTCTATGGTAATGGTAGAAGACTTCCACAAGGATTGTAATAAATCTAAGATCATCTTGAATGCACTTTCTCTAGTTGACTCTAAAACCATTACAATGGCCTAAAAATTGAACAAAAAGAGTAAATTAATTTTTAACAGTTCATGAGAAACTGCTCCTAAAAATGTATCAGATCTCTCATCTAACATGTAGTGATTATGTTTTTTGTAATGATTATATAAACATAAATTATTTTAGTATTTTTAAGGAAAAAAGCTTTGTATTATTAAATAAAACATTGGTCACTGTGATATAAAACTAAAAATCCTCGTGGGGGGCTGGAGAGATAGGTCAGCAGTTAAGAGCACTGACTGCTCTTCTAGAGGACCTGGGTTCGATTCCCAGCACCCACATGGCAGCTCACAACTGTCTGTAATTCACTCATACACAGACACACATGCAGGCAAAACACCATTACACATAAAATAAAAATAAATCTTTAGAAAAAAAGGAAAGACAATCCTCTTGGGTATGAGAATGTACTCTTACTTCATAGACAAGCTCGTGGTGAAAATGAGGTACTTCCAGTTCCTTAAGGCAGTGTTCAGCTTCAGAGATGTCTCCAGAGAGTAAGTACTCTTTAAGTAGCATATCAATCTGTTATATTTAAAAGTTACAATGTTAGGATTTCTAATTTTTAAAAGCTGTGTGCTTACCTAAATTATTTATTTACATTCACACCAATATTAGATATAGGGATTTGACAGGGTGTGTGTGATCCACAAGCAGGTTTTATAATGTAGATGCCCTGCCTTATAACTATAATGTTCCAATATATCCTATTAAAAATAAGGGATTTGCCAGGCAGTGGTGGCTCCTTTAATCCCAGCACTCTGGAGGCAGAAGCAGGCAGATCTCTCTGAGTTTAAGGCTGGCCTGGTGAGTTCCAGGACAGCCAGGGATGTTAAACAGAGAAATTCTGTCTCAAAAAACAAGATAGATGAATGAATGACTAGATGGAGTGATTTAGGGGCTGGAGAGACAGCTCAGCAATTAAGAGCATGCAGAGGACCAGACTATCTCTGAGGCTATCTCTGACCACCCATTACCGGCAGCTCACAACAACTTGTAACTCCAGCTCCTAGGATCCCACAACTCTGTCCTCCATAGGCATCTAACTCAAGTGCACATACCCACACATACATATAATTAAAATAAATCTTTGAAAAGGACAAAGGGTTAAATACCACTAGAGGGCACTAACATAAAGTCCCATTACTTTTTGGAATGCCACCAAGTATCAGGGTGGTCTAAATGCAATTGAGAACCAAAAAGTAAGAGATACTGGGACATTACTACAAGAACAAAGATTTCCAGTTTCTCTTCTCTCTAGAATTGAGAATTTGAAACTCAGTATCTCAAAACATTTAGTGAGGGTGGAGAGAAGGTTCAGTGTTTAAAAGCACAATGGCTGTTCTTCTGGAGGACCCAAGTTCAATTCCCAGCACCCACATGGTGGCTAGCCACCATCTACAACTATTCGCTGCCCTCTTCTGGCCTCTGAGAGCACTGCATACATGTGGTATACATACTCTATACAGGCCAAACATCCAAACACATTAAAATATTACATTAAAAAATTAACACCTTCAGTAATTGAGCTTCGGTCATAGCAAAAGAGACAGTATCATTTCTGGCTTTAGAAAAAGACGGGTAAATTTTTTTCAGCAAAAGAGCTTTTCAAATAAAAAATAATGTTCTTTACAAATTTTCTGGGAAAAGCACTTGTTTCTAATGACACTAAGTGTATTTTGACTGGGTGAATACAAGAATGAAGACCAAAGTTCAAAACCCCACACTCACATAAAAATAATAATAAAGCCAGGCATGATCGTGCATAAATATGATTCCAGCACCGCTGGGCAGAGACAAAGGGATTGCAAAAGCTCACTAGCCAGTAAGTCAAGAAAAAATATCAAGCTTCTAGTTGAGAGAGAGACTGTCTCAAGGCAAGGCAGTGGAGAGTAACGGAGGAAGATGCCTGATGCCCAAGTATGTGCACAGGCACAAACACTTGTACCTCATATGCATGAGTGCACCACCATACCAGACACACATTATACACATACACAAAGTATTTAGTACAAACATACATATTACATACTTAACATATTTTATACCAATACTTAATATTTCAAGTACGTTTACTAAAAACTACACGCTGTGTGTTGTTTAAGTTGTATTTGCTATGCCACTGAGAAAGTGCACATGGGGCTGAGGAGATGAGTGCAGTGGCTAACAGCACTTGCAGCTCTTGTGTGGGGCTGGGTTCAGTTCCCAGAACCCACGCAATAGCTCACAACTGCCACAACTTAGTTCCAGGGGATGCAAAGGACTCTCTGGCACACATGCACATACACACACACATACACGTTACACTAAGACATACACATTACACATACAGAGAAGCAGGTACACACACATATACAGAAATATATTTTAAAAATTACTTCTTTTTTAAAAAATAAAAATTTACTTGAACCTTGCTTCCATTTAAATGAGTACCCAAAATAATGTAAATTTCAAAGTCATATACTGTTATTTCCAATCTCCTTTTAACTGAAAGATAATTCACATAGTCTAAGAGTTTGTCAATTTCTCAAAATATCACCTTCAGAGAGTATTATCATCTTAACGATATTGTCTTATAATCCATAAATGTGGCATATCTTTCAATGTTTTCAGTTTTTAGTGTATAAAACTTGAATTTCCTTTAATTTTGTCATATTCTAATTTTATGCTTTTATAAACAGCCACACTTTCATTTCTGTTATTGCTTCAATCCTAATGTATAAAGAACTGAATTTCATGTATTGATCTTATTATCATGCAAATTTGCTAAACTACAGGTTAAGTTTGGGTTTTTGGAGTTTCTCTGTAGATTCCCCTGGATTCTCCAATCTATGTATCATTCATCTGGGAATAGAGCTGGTTTGACATCTTCCTGTCCAGTTAGGATGCTCTTTATTACATTTCATTGCCTAATATCCCTGGGATATTCATATTTTAACTTTTCTTATAACTCTTCAAATTTTTAAAAGACAAATGCAGTCGTGACCTGACATATCTAATCTAACCTATGTTGTTTTTGTTTTTCGAGACAGGGTTTCTCTGTGGCTTTGGAGCCTGTCCTGGAACTAGCTCTGTAGACCAGGCTGGCCTCGAACTCACAGAGATCCGCCTGTCTCTGCCTCCCGAGTGCTGGGATTAAAGGCGTGCGCCACCATCGCCCTGCTCTAATCTAACCTATGTAAAAAGCAAAAAATGATCAACACTGTAACTACCCATTTGAGCTAGCTCCTTTCCACTTAAACTAGAGATATAAAAAAGACTGAGGGTAGAGGCACCAGCTCAGCCAATTAAGTTCTTGTCATGCAAGTTTGATGACCTTTACTTTGATCCTCGTAACCCACGTAATACACTGCACATGATATGCTTGGAATCTCAACATCAGAAACAGAGACAAGGAGACCTGTGGCTCACTATACGGCCAGCCTAACTATGGTTAGCACGAATTGTAATTGGTCTTAATAAATAAAGCCCAGAGTCAGATATTAAACAGTAAAAGCTGAGAGATCAGAGAAGCAAACAGCCAACCACTAGAATTCTTACCTCTACCAATGCTCAGACCAAAGGGGCAATTCTGCTCTCAGACTGCCTCCGACTGCGTCCTCAGACTGCACTGAGCTCCTGTCTCGCCCCCCTCCCTCGCCTTGTACTCCTCTCTCCACCCAGCCATATCCCTTCCTGTCTCCACCTCCCTAGTGTTATAATTAAAGGCGTGTGACTCCCAAGTACTGGGAATAAAGCTGTGAGCCACCACTATCTGGCTGTTTCCCTTTTAGACTGGATCAATTTTGTGTAGCCCAGGATGGCCTTGAACTCAGAGATCGGTCTGCCTGTCTCCTGAGTGCTGGCATTAAAGGTGTATGCCACCAATGCCTGGCCTCTATGGCTAATTAGTGGCTTAGCTCTGCACTCTGATCTTCAGGCAAGCTTTATTTGTTAGATTACAAACAAAATATCACTACAGCTATGTCATAAGTAAGGTCCCAGTGAAGACTGTCTCAAAAAGCAAGGTGACATTTCCTAAAAAATGAGACCTGATTTTGACCTCTGAACTAAAACACACACAAGACACATATGTATATATACACACACACACACACACACACACACAAACTAATTGAAAATCAAAATTAAAAAGAGTATACAAAAAAAAGTACTTAAACTACAAATCTTCTAACTGCAGGTCTCAAAATATGTAGTCAGACACTTACATTTTTCCAGTTGTTAAAGAGAAAATCCATAGGAAGCAGATCTTGCATTTAAATGAAATAACCCAACTATTAATTTTCCTTAGCAAATGTAATGAACATCCTTATAAATATCTACCACTCTGATTGGCTCTAATAGTAATGATCCCTAACTTGTAATCTCAGACTACCCAAATTGCTTATATATAATATTTATTGAACAATTTAAAAATAGCGTTTTAAGTAGGTGGTGAAGGTGCACGCCTCAATCCCAGCACTTGGGAAGCAGAGGCAGGCAGATCTCTGTGAGTTCGAGGCCAGCCTGGTCTACAGACAGAATTCCAGAATAGGCTATAAAGCTACAGAGAAACCCTGTCTCAAAAAACAAAAACAAAAAGGCATTTTAAGTTAAAACTAAATACAACTACAAAACAAGATTTTAGGCATTCACCAGATGTTCACAGACAGCCTCCTTATAGTTCTTCCTTCCTTAGATGTTCACAGACAACATTCTTAACATTCACGGAAGGCCTCTTAATAGTCACGCCATTAAGTCACAAAGCAGGGAATAATAGCAATTATGCAATTATTTTCTCTTTTGTAGATTATTCCAATTTTTTTTTACTTGCAGGTATACAATCACAATGAATTCTTACCCACAAAAATGTCATTTAGTAGTTGTCTTACTGTTTTCTCTTTCAAAGGACATATATAAGTTGAAAACAATGCTTATCAGGTACCTCTTTAACAAGGTGATTGACAGACTGCTGCCCGCCTCCAGATCCCCACACGCTGTCTTTGCGCTTTCCACCTTTAGACATACTCAGAAGCACAGTAGCTTTATCCAAAGCAGCTCTACCAAAGAGACGAGAAAAAAGAAAAGTAGAAAATTACAGATAGGCTGAGGTTTACTGAATTATCACTAGTTTGCAAAAGTGTCTATGTATTGACAACATTTGTGTAACAAAAAAATGTAATTTGGGGGAATAACTTTTTAAATTAAAATTAGCAAAATATTTAACATATTATGTTCCTTTACATCCATTTCTCATCAAGAACGACCAAAATACAGGACAAAACTACTGATCTATCACCAAAATGAAACATTTCACATACAACTTTATATAGATTCACATCTTCCCACCCACGAAAGTCATTCCACTAGGACCTAACGTAGGAAAATAAGTATCTATATCTAGAAAACCTGAGACATGGCTGTCTAAACCAACATCTCCAGGAAGCTTAAAAAAGTAAAACACCATGTTTGGCTTATAATTCACTAAATCAAAGAACAAAAGTGAAAAGCACATATTCTAAGAAAAGGTTTCTACAGAATTCTAAACAAGGCTCACTAAGTAGATCTTACTAAAACATGAAATGACTTCAGGAATCAGACCCAGAGGTATCCTGATCAATATACACTCAACACTTTCATTTTACAAGTAGGGAAATTGAGGTCCAAAGAAGGATAACTTGAAATGAGGGAACCTAATAAATTAGCTCAGAACTTTTGCATTTTATTACTGTCTTCTTCCTGTTATTCCATGTCAACAATCTTTTAACAACAAAGAGCAAATAAATGACAACATGTTCACAACATCTGATTAATGTGAGTATCACTGTAGAATTGCCTGTTTTGAAATTCTAAGAAGCAAAACTTAATCTACTTACCTAGCCTGTACACAATCTACAGTTCCTTTGTAACTATCAATATAGGTATTACATAAAATTCCATCTCCAACAGCTCTGGCAATGAACTGGCCCACCAACTATAATAAGAAAGAGAACTATGTAAAAAAAATTCGAAATAAACCTTTATTAGACCAAAGTTTTGAAATGGATAAATGATAGAAACTAGCTGAACTTCACAACAGATCAAATATGTGCTGGGTTATGCAAAAGCGCCCGTTTGTCATGTATGAAGTATGCTCCTTTACATTAACCTTCAAGTTAATGCCGCCGAGATCGAAATCAACATCTGTTTAGCTCACTACTTAATCCTCAATACTTTTTACACTGCCTCATTCTAAACATGTTACCAATAATATCTGTTAAAATGACTTAGTCAAGAAAAAAACACTCTTCATTTCTTAAATAAAATAGCCCAGAATGTTTTTTCAACCAATTATAAAACGTATCTTGTGGAGAAAAGTTATGCACAGATCTTCATTTGAAAGTATGACCACAGCATCATTTACTACAGAGACTGGAAACGACTTCAGGGTCTGACAATAATGGCATGGGTAAGCAGTGCACACAAACCAAAGTACACTGTGGGGTCATAGAAAAAGATATTTGATACATCTTGTAAGAAAAATCAAATCTAAAAAACAATGTATGTGTCACAATCCATTTCCTAATTAAGTTTAAAGGATATTGATAAATAACCAAGAAACTAGAAATAAAAAATGTTAGGTTTTTGTGGGAATTTTTTGTTTCAGTCTTTCTTCTATAATAATTATAAATTTCTATAATTAATATAACTTAGATGTCATCTTTAAATGTGTATATAAAAAGAAGATGGAAAATAAGTCTATTTCATTTAGAAACTCGTTATAAATTGAATTTTTATGCAGATGTTAATAAACAGCAATTGCATGTTTTCAAAGTGACAAAAGGGAGGTTATGATTTATTCTGTTTCAACAAATACTACTCAAGTAAGTCAATTGTCACTATTAGAGAAACATATATTTTAAAAACTCTTGGTAAAGCCTGGTATACAAGAGCTAGTTCCAGGACAGGAACCAAAAGCTACGGAGAAACCCTGTCTCGAAAAATCAAAACAAAAAAAAAACAAAAAAAAAAAACTCTTGGTAAAATAGTGTACATGTAATAAAAATGTCTGAGCAGAAAATACATGTATTATATATGTCTAAAAACGATGCACACCTGGGTGGGAAAGAGGTCAGACATAAAACTTAATTTCAAGACTGTTTGGAAATCAGCAGAAAGGCTGAGTAGGTTACAGCCCAGTGATAAAGCACTTGCCTAGCAGTGGGTACCCTTGGTTTAGTAGATAGTAATGAAAATATAAACAAAGTTGGGGGGGACATGAAGACGTGCATAGCTATTTTTTTCGGTCATTGCCTTCTAGTTATTAAAATTGCCAGGACAGTTTATTATTTCTACTACCAAAAGCACAGAAGGAAAGGACAGTAAATGAAAAGAGAAACGCACAAACCTGTGGTGCTCTAGGAGTGTCCAATGCTAATTCAGGCAGATCCTTCAACAACTTATCAAACGACTTCTCCACATCATTTGTGCTCATTACTGTACCACAAAGGTCAGAAAGTAGCTTCGATGTCATTTCTCGATGACTGGCCTTCCCCTCCAATGCTAAGGACACTGCCAACACCGGCACTCCACTTTTCATTTCACCAAGGTTTAAATCTCTTAACATTTCCTATTTAAAAGAATGAAAATAATTACCTGTCACTACAGTTAGGTAAAATTTTAGTTTTGTAGTCATGCTTTTTACCTATCATTATACCTTCCTTTTTTAGAAATATCAAAATAGTCATATTTAACAGGTTTACATCAGTAATATTGATATAACCTTTAAGTGTCTGAAATCAGTCCATTTAGACTGTGAAGAACACTGAAAACAGCTCATTCAACTACCTAATTAACTAAACCTCTGCTTTACAATCTATTACTATTATTTCTACAAATACTTGAACATCTGTGGAGAAATCCATTTTATATTACAGTCTGTTTACATATTCTACTTAAAAGTTTTCTCTTGAAGACTATGTTTCATAGTACAAGCTCTTCCTCTCAATACAATGTTCAACTGTCATTGCCTTTACTTGACTGATCTGCAGGAGGCAGGACATGGACCACACATTTCTCCTCATGGTGTGTGTTATGTAATGGTTTTCTCCAAGACTGAAACATATCTTCAGGCAAGGGAATCTCTCTTAACAAGAAGGTAAATCACTCAAAAAAGCTTCAGAAAGTACCTGAAACTGACGAGACTCACTAGGTCTTTCCAATCTTTCCAGAAGTCTTTCCCTACCAGAGTAAACAAAGCGAATCTGCAAAGAGGATGTTCAGCAAGACCAGAGCAGCTGCCTGGAAGCAGCAGAAACCAGATGAGCTGCCTACCAGAGATTTAGACCAACTGAGACACCTACTTACAGGTTGTGCAGTATGCTCCAGGTTCCCAGTTTTGTGAGTTGTCACCCATACTGGAGTAGAATTTGGCTATATAAACATCTTAAGAGTCATTTCCGCTCCTGCAACGAACCCTTTTCCTGTAAGTAGCCCCAATAAACCTCACTGATTCACCAAGTTGTAGTTTGGTGTATCTGTACTTTGGTCTGTTTTGGGTTCCCTTTCTGGGGTGAGTACATGTGTGTTGTGAATCCCTGGAAGTTTTGTCACAAAAAGAACATGACAGAACCAAAGATGAGTTGGAGAGAACTGAGTACATGGTCCCGACTACAAATAGTGTAACTGGCCCCTATCATCTCATTGGGAGTGACATTATTAAAAGTGGTCATGGTGTCCCTTCACAGCAATAAAAACCCTAACACAGAAGTTGGGGTATTGCTGTGATAGGCCTGATCATGTATTTGGAGGAGTCTGCACTTTGGTACTTGGGGTTTGGAAAGCAGTGGAATGCTTTAAGCGCTGCTTAGTGAGCCATACTAGCATGGAAGACAGAGGTGCTAAGTTATTTGAACTATTGGGAGTTTTGTATGTTGCCTAAAGATCATTCTTGTGATATTTTGATGGGGGAAAAAAGTGGCTACCTTTTGCCCTTGTCCAAAGAGTCTGCCTGAGGCTAGAGTAAAGAGTTCTGGATTAATTCCGTTGGCAGAAGATATCTCAAAACAGTCTAGTATAGACTCTGTCGTATGAATATTAGTGCTAACTCTAATGAAGATTTATAATGAAAAGGGGAAAGCTGAGTAAAGTAAATAACAAAATGTAAATTTAAAGGCAAAAAAAATACCAGGAAGTGGAATGAAGCTAAGTCCTATGTTCAAGGAGATAAATAGATTAAAAAATGAAATAAAGTGAGTGGTGACCTCACCACTAAGCGCCCACCCAACTAAGTTTCCAACTTGTGGAAGGAAAGAAACTAAAGAAAAAGAGCTGGTGTACAGGCTGCACACATTAATCCCAGCACTCAGAAGGCAGAGAGGCTGGTAAATCTCTGTTCCAGGACAGGCAAGGTTAGGCAGTAAAGAAAACTATGGAAAACAGAAAACTGATGAAGATGTAATTGAAAGATTGCTGAGTTTGAGGCCAGCTTGGTCTAGAGATCCATTTTCAGGACAGTCAAGCTTTGATATTGAAGGACAGAATGTTGGTGATGATGTAATTCAATGAGTAAGCAGTACGCAGCAGAACTTGACAGCTCTGGCCAAGTGGTTCTAGCTTTAGAGTTAAACACAGAAGAAATGGGTTATGGAAGGGGTGTCTCTGAATGTAGGCCTAGCAAATAGGCCATTACATCAAGCTGTGAAATTGGCGCCCAAAATATTAGATGACAGAGAGATACATGTCAAGGAGATCTGCTAACAGGGAATGGACCACAGCCCAAGAGAAAGAAGTACGTTGTAGGCCAAAACAAACAAACAAACAAAAAAATACTGAAAGGAGTTAAGAGACCTGAATTTGAGGAGCATTTTGATTTGAGACATGGAGACACACAGTTTGAAGTTTGCCCAATTGGTCTTCAGTCTTGCGTCAGTCCAGTATTTTCCCCTTGCTAGGCTCCCTTCCATGTTCTGGAGTGAAAATGAATATCCTGTGCCATTATAGGTTAAAAGTATGTGATCTGCTTTATTTTTATTTTTATAGGTGATGACAGTTAAGAGAATGCATGAATTTCAGAAGTAACTTTGAACTTTGGACTTTTAAGTACTGTTGAGAGTGTGACAGACTATGGAGACTTTTGAAGTTTAACTAAATGCATTTTGCATTATGATACTGTCACAAGTTTATGGGGGTCAGGGAGTGGAATGTGGTAGTTTGAATGTAATTGGTCCCATAATCTCATGAGTGGCACTATTAGGAATTGTGGCTTTGTTGGGGTGGGTATGGCCTTGTTGGAGGAAGTGTGTCACTGTAGGGGCGGGTGGTTTCCTATGTCCTGGATATGGCTCAGTGTATCAGTTAACTTCCTGTTGCCTGCAAGATGTAGCACTCTCAGCTCCAGCACCAAAGCTGCCTGCATACAACCATGCTACCCATCATGATAATGGACTGAAGCTGTGAGCTATAAACAAGCCACCCCAATTAAATGTTCCCTTTATAAGGGCTGCCATGGTCATGGTGTCTCTTCACAGCAATAAAAATCCTAATGAGGACAGAGATCAAGGCATGCAGCTGAGGCTGAGAAGCCTGAGTGAGAGAGCATCAACAAAGGACACTCCAATAGTCATCCTTTCCTTTAAGCATGTGTTAGTGCGCTTGTGTGCTATGGTTGTGCAAGAGGTTGCATGGTTCTTGCTATGGGTAATGAGATAAAACTAAAGCTGGGCCATTAGGAACGTCTGTGGAGAAATACCAGGATGACAGTCTTTCTTTATGGTATGGGGTGGCATGCCTGTTTGATGAGTCGGGTCCACCATGGGAATATGGAGATGCTCTAAAACCAGTTAAAAAGTTGCAACAGGAGCCAGGTGGTGATGGTGCACACCTTTAATCCCACACTTGGGAAACATAGGCAGGCAGATCTTTGTGAGTTTGAGGCCAGCCTGGTCTACAGAGTGAGTTCCAATGCAGCAAGGGCTACACAGAGAAATCCTGTCTCAAAAAACTTTAAAAAGTTGTAACAGGTTCTCAACTTGTGAGGTGCTACCCCTTTAGTGTGATATATCAGATATTTATATTATGATTCATAACTAACAAAATTACAGTTATAAAATAGCAACAAAGTGATTTTAAAGTTGGGGGTCACCATGCAATATGAGGAACTGTAGTAAAGGGCCACAGCATTAGGAATCTTGAGAAGCACTGGGTTAGAGGAAATAGTTGCAGTCTTTAAGATTAGCACACAAGGGTCAAGACTGTCAGCAAGCAGCAGCAGAGGTTTCCTGGCCACTCTATGTGTAGTTAGAGATGCACCTGAAGATGGTGGCCAAGCAAGAATGTGGTTGTGCAAAGAACAACTACAACAAGAAAGAGATGTGGCTAGCATCCTCTGTGTTTGCCTCTAATTTGGCTAAGAAATGAAACAAGAGGATGGGACTGAGGTGCTGGCTTGCCATTTTGTAAGGTTTGGGGTGAGAACGAAGAGAAAGAACAAGTTAGATCTGTACTCAAAAGCCCTTCCTCAGATCCAAGACCTTGGAACCCATGGAAGAGCCAAAGTGAAAAGAAATCATGGTAAAAGCAACAGAATATACCCACCCACCCCCCCCCCAAGCCAAACCTTCAAAACCTTCATAAAGGAAACCTTCAAAAAGGAAAATCCATGATCCAGAATATGGTCCAAGGCAAGAAACTAGGATGATCAGACAATACTCAGTGCTTGAACTGCTGGAATTAGACTTTTAAACAAGCAACGAAAGAGTTTGCCAGAGCCTGGATTGTGAGGCTGTGGGTCACAGGAGTGGATGTGTTCAGTCTGAGACAGGAACACTGACTGATATAACTTCCCATCCCTCCTTAAAGCCAAGGCTGCATGACCTGAGACAGTGTGAGGGGACGTCAGCCCCTAGAGAACTTACGAAGCCATTAGGAACACTAGGTTATCTTCACCTAAAGTCCCCATAAATATCAGGGGCTGGAAGACCACAGAGGGAGAGGCAGATGCTATCAAGGGCACTAGGAATAAGGAGCTGTGTTTGAACCCCAGTTCACTGGGCCAGATAGAACCATGTTCACAGAGGAGTTAATGACCTTGAGGCCAGTGTTGCACTTTAGTGGCTTTGTTTGAGCCCTTTGGCGGGACAAGATCTTTCTGTAGTGGGAAGAGCTTTGACAGATCTCAGTGACTTAGACCAGCACATAAAGTGCCTCTGTGAAGTGAGAGAGCTACTAAGAGGAGATAGGGGAAAAAAGCAGAGGGAGAGGTGATCTGGGTCGCTGGAAGACAACTGTGACAAGACTTGCGTGGAGCTGGAGTTCCTAGGGGACAAGTGATAGAAGCCAAACTGTGCTCAGGGGCTTCTGGATGGCTGCAGAGCCTGAGGAGCAAGCAGTTCACACAAGACACTGTGCAGAGCAGTAAGGTGAAGACCATCAGTCCTGTCCCAGAGGTGGGTAATTACCCCATCAGACTAAGGAGGGCACATTTCCCTCCAGCGAAAGGTTGTGCTAGGGGTGGAGATTGTTTGCCCAACCAGGAACTCCCCCAGCAGCCAGATATGGTGGATGGAGCGGAAACAGCTACAGTTACAGCCACTGTGCCAACCCAGGGCCATTTTGACCCAGGGAGCCCATAGGTACAGCAGGGGAAAGTAGGGTCCCATTCACTTTTAACCATGCAAGGGTTTGAGCAGATTAAGTCAGGCCCACTGAGCTCATCATGTTTGGAGAAATGCAGATAGGCTGCATGGAAAGAACTCCAAAATATGGAAATGCAATGGTTCAGAGAAAATGGAGCGAATTAAGTTAGTGCCTCCAATCATGCTTTTTACCCAACCTTGATCTGTGGAGGAAGCATCTGATGGAACCTTTCTGTGCTGCATCGCACATTGTTTGGGTTTGACCTTAGTGTCTTCTTAGCTGTGAACTTCTGGAATCACCTGACACTTCTGATAGCAGATGACAACAGACTTTCAGGGTGCTTCACCAAGGTTGTCTGTGTACTCTCCTCTCCACTGTAGGCTGGTGGTTTGTGGTGTTGCCTTGCCCTGCCAATCCTCTGGAAAAGTTTTCATTACACAGATGACATAATGCTAGCTTCTGAGTGTTTGCAGATTAAGAAATGCACTTAAGTGACATACAGGCACAAGGGCCAGGCACAGCTGTAAAATTCTGGGAGTATTATGGTCTAGTCAGGTAAGACACATAGATAGCTGACAACGTTACTGTCGAAATCCTACAACAGACTGTGCCTATAAATGTAAAAGAGGTACAGGCACGGGGTGGGGGCTCTTTGGATATTGGATTTTTATATCCTATCTTGCCCATTACTTGATAATGAAAGAAGTTATATGGGATTGGCATAGAAAGGCTCAGGTGGCTTTTGAAAGGGGTAAGATCTTTGCGGGACAGGTTCAATAGCTATGTGTCCACTAAGACCCAGTGTCCCTTCCTGTTAGAAGTCACCAGGAATTCAGAAGGCTATATAGTTGGGGGCTATGACAAAAGCAACCCAAGCAAACAGTTCCAATAGGGTTTTGGTCTCAGTCATAGGAAGGAACAGAAGCTCAGTGTACAACACCAGAAGAGCAACTATGAGGGTATATAAAGCACTGCACCAGGCAGATCTATTACTGGTTCATTTCAGTGACTTAAAATCAGCCTGCCCCATAAAGGGCTAGAGTAAAGACCTCCTGGCCAAACCCCTTTCTGGTGTGGCACAGAATAAAACTTCACAAAGGTAGCAAGCAAACTGAAAACAGTGAGGTGTGGTATATCCAAGCCCCATCACCAGTGCCATGCAGGCTGTTCTAAGACTAGTGTGCTTTGAGTCACTGAGCATCCCCCAGTAACTAAACCAACAGCTAAAAAGTTTAAATACAAATGGTACCCTATGAATAGAAAAGGGCAGGCCCAGAAGTCATAAGGTTATTGACTGAAAATCTCAGTGCCAGGGATGGAGCACCACCTTTTGAGCTGTTGGCCAGGAAAGCCCATGAGGTCCCACAAATCCTAAAATCTACTGCTACTGCAGCTGGTTATATGACCCTATTGTTGAAGACCATGCATGTACATGCTTTGACTACACAGGACATAGAAACAGTAAGATAGGGTTGACTGGAACCCCACCCTACTGGACAGCTTTCACAGTGCCTGTCAGAAGGGACCATGAAGGCTGCTGGTGGTCAACTGTCAGCAACATTCCTGCTTGACTATACCAAGATACTAAACAGGATGTTCTGTGTGTGCAATAGGGTCCTGACTATCATAGTTAAGAAACAGTTTCCCAAACTAAATTCAAGGCCTATGCCACAAAAGGGAGTTCATGTCTGGAATATAGGCTTCATCAGAACCTATAAACACATAAGAAAAATTATTTGAGAAAAAAACTATATTCTTTTTTTTTCCCCGTGGAAGCCCTATGTGGCCCAGACTGGCCTCAAACTGGCCTATCCACTTTCCCCTTAGCAGTACTCCAATTTTAGGCATAAAGCACCATGCCCCGTACAGTCCATTGTTGATTAAGAATTCTGCCCTTATAAAACAAAAACTTATCCAGAGTCATCAATATCACTCCAGCTGCGTTTCCTTGTCAGTGTTTGCGATCCCTGTAATGTCGAACCTACCGCGACTTCATTCGTGTCTCCGTGCTCAAAGTATTCCTGTATGATCGGTGTCAACGTCTTCTCAAACGCAGTCTCATCCAGAGGCAAAACCACAGTTTCATAAACACAGTTCTCCTGGAGAAGGGGGGATTATAAGTTAAATATTCAGGTAAGCAGACACTATCATTTCAGCCAGTTAGTGATCACCGGTGGACAGGACAAACCAGCTTCCTGTTCTAATCACTTACAGTCCGTATGCCGCTGCTTTCACAAAAGTTCAGTAAGCTGTTCTTACAAGTGAAAAGCCAAGAAACCTTACCGATGTTGAGTATGAAAGTAACTGATGCCTACCTGGTCATCATCGTAGTTCGGGTCTCTCACATCCACCTCCTCCACATCATACACCTGACCAGGTGTGCCCCAGACACCCTTGCCTCCTGCACCACCTGCAAGTTGTTGATAGTTTACACATGTTAACTGAAACCTGAAATAACTACAATGTGAGAATTCTTATGCTAAGCATTTTCCAGTTAAGAGCTACACTGGAAACTCCTATTTAGACCACTTTTTCAACAGCAGGTTATCTATTATCTATTTCCAAAAGCATCAAGTTGAAATAACTTGGTTAGAAACTACCAAGGCAGATTCTTTAAAATATTTTTTTTTAGATTTGAAAGAAACAGCAATGCCTCAGACCTCACACAAATTGACACCGTGAGGAAGCTCTAAGTGCTGGCATTCCTTAGAACCAGAAAGAGGACAATAAAACCTCAACCTATGATTCCACAAAGAACCATAATGACCACCATCAAATGCTTTAAGTCTAACACTCTTCCACATAAGTACACAAACTAAACTTCGAATTAACAGTATGTTAACAAATAATTGCTATTTAAGAATTAACAGCACTGACAACTGTTTCTTTTCTGTATACAAATCAAAGAGTAAACTTCAACTTTCCAAAATAAGATGCTTTTCCATATCAAATGTGACAATTGTATAAGGCCAAATTTGTCTAAAATATACTTTTTAAGTTTTCACTCTGTACTTGGAATATAATCCTTGGAATATGGCAGACCAGAATCAGATAACTATCATTCTGATACAATGATTGTGAAACTATTCACAAAAGTAATTTCTGAAAGACTACTATAGTATATATTGTACAGTCCAAATATTTCTATATTTATCTTTCTCTCTTCCCCTTAACAAAAGTTTCACATAATCATCTTTTTGTCTTGACATTAGTTCTAGGTTCACTAATAGAAGACGCTGAAATCCAATCTCCATTTTATACACCCCCCACACTTTACAAGCATGTTCATTGCCAGACCCATTTAAATTATCAGGGTCTTAATTAACTGTATAAATTGAAGCTCACATCATTCAAAATTCAGTCCAATATCCAAATTCCACCAAAATCCTTCTACAGACAGATGCTGGCAGACCCTCATCCAACAAATGTTAAACATCTATCAGTGTTCTTGGCACTGGATACACCAGTGAAATACATCAATCCACTCCACCATTCAAACAGCAAAGCTAAAGAGAACTCAGACCCAGAACCACAAGTATGCTACGAAATGTATTATAGTTACTACTTTTAATAATAAACCAAAATCAGATTCAATTGATAACAGTTATGATTAACCTGACTATTTTCATAGGGTGTATAAAATTCCTAACTAAAAGCATTAATGTGTACTATATTTTGCTGGGGGGAAAAGCTCTATTTCAAAAAAAAAAAAAAAAGGAATCAACCTTAAGAAAAAGCAATTCTGGGCCTTCAGCTCCACTACAAATACATAAGCAACCTGTAAACCTTACACCTGTCTGTACTTCAGTCCTCTTTAGCACAAGGAACTCCCAGCACAGGAACTGGGGTTTTTCCACATTGTTTCTGCGCACAGCACACACTAACCTTTCTTTGGCAGCCCCCTTCCTTTCCCAGATCTGGAACGCCTATCTAGCAACCTTCCTTTTGGACTGGTGGGCACAGTTACTCCGCTTCTGATTGCTTCACTTCCGTTATCACTGACTGAATCGCCTCTGCCAGAGTCCCGCGATGAGTTTTTCCGTAGCCGTCGTTTTGCCTTAGCATTAATTCTAGCTTCATTAATAGAAGATGCGGAAATCCAATTTCCGTTTATTTCATTCTTTATTTCCTCAGTGCCAGCATTTTCTTCATCACCAGAAAAGAGAGAGTCGCTTAAATTATCAGGATCTTAAAAGAGAAAACAAAGAAAGCAAACTAAGTATTTCCAACATCCAGTTAGTCAGGTACAATTTAATCTGATTACTACCCATGAAATTAACATTTTGTAGTTAGTAGTAGTCATATATTAGCAATTTCACATGGCTTAATCTAATAAAGGACAAATAAGATTCTTTTCCCATTACCAAGGAAACACAGGAAATGACTAAATTTTAATTAATAAGGTTTTCTGAAAAGAAGGAAGCTCACATCTGAATAATAAAATCTATGTTAGTAAAGATCATAAACTATAGATCCAAGAGCATGAAAATAGAGTAAAACAAAGAATATTGAGACAGTGGAGATAAACTACACAAAATATCTATTATACTTGTTAGGCTCTCTACTGGTCACTCTAAGTTCAGCAATTTATACAAATGAGGAAACCAAGGTTCAGAATGCATTTAAAATCACCACCCAAACATTCCCTATTCAGTTACAAATACTTAAAAAACATTAATAACTCCCAAAAAAGCCTGTAATATATATCTGACAAGTATGTAATCCCATGTAATTGTTGAATTGACTGCCTTCAACATAACAATATAATGAATATTCTTAAATCATCATCTCCAACTCTTATTTCCCCAAATTTCTATCTACGAAAAGTTCTCAGCCTAACAAGTTGGAAAATTAGCAACTAAAATCATCCCTACTGTTCCCTTTTTTGGAAGGTATTTAATTACTAATCTTCGATCTGAAAGGTGACTGAATTCATTCTGCTACAGCAGCTCTGTTCACAAAAGATAACTCAGTCAGAGCCACAGCACCCAAACTGTCGGGTGCCTGACCATAATTACGATGTGTAAAATAGATACGTATGACTTTAATGTGTTTGTGATAGTTTAAAAATCAGTGAATCAATCTCTAAAAACTCTATTTGTATTTAATCCTTTTCAATTCTTAACAAAAAAAGTACAGCTGTTAGTAAGAAAATGCTATGTCTCAGCTTCTGCAGAACATTCTCTGAACAGACCACTTTTCTAAAGCATGCCCTTACTTGAAACGCGATCTCTAATGAAGTGTGAAGCCTTCACTACGTATCATCACGTTAATGGACACGCTGCTGGAACTGCACCATACTCAAGGTTGACCATTTTTACATTCAAATAGTCAAACTCAGCTATGATATCTTTTTTTCTTTCAAAACTCTTCCCTAGTCTTTGCTCTTTTTGGAGAGCTAGGGTATCTTTAGCATGGATAAGGATGTACTTTAAAGTCTTACTATCATTTTTTTCACATAAACTATGGAATAGTTCCAAGTCTACTCAGACAGGGTTTGGAGTATTACTCACCAGCAGGGCTTATATTCAGGATCTGCTCATTTTCTACATCCATTTTTCCTCAATTTCACTTGCACTGATTATACAAAAATTATGAAATGGAAGTCCTCCTTTAAAATCTATGTTTAAAAAGGAAAAGAAAAAGTTTCACCATCTTCTAATATGACATAATTAAGGTATATTCAACTTACCTGAATACAATGAAGGGAAAAAAATGCCATAAGGTTGCTCTACTTTCGCTGGGCAGTGGTGGCACACGCTTTAATCCCAGCACTTGGGAGGCAGAGGCAGGCGGATCTCTGTGAGTTTGAGGCCACCCTGCTCTACAAGAGCTAGTTCCAGGACAGGTACCAAAAACTACAGAAAAACTCTGTCTCAAAAATAAAAAAAAAAAAATTAAAAAAAAAGTTGCTTTACTTTCAAAAGTAATCTAATTAACACTTAGTACCAAATTTCTCAGCAAGCTTTTCTGAGACAGAAAAAAAGAGAAAAGCTGAGATTAAAACACATCAGATATCAGTATGTGTCAATGAGTCCCTTAAACTGGAGTTAAAAACTATTACAACACGTGCTTCTTTCCATTAAAGAAATACATACACACCAAATCTCTTAAGATTTGCACACACGCGCGCACAGACACACACCTGTATGCTGTGCCACAGGTGGCCACAAGAGGGCACTGGATCCTCCAGAGCTGGACATTCAGGGAGCTGTGAGCTGACTGATGTGGGTGCTGGGAACTGGACTTGGATCCTTTGGAAGAACACTATGTACTCTTAACCCATGTTCCATCTCTCCAGACCACATTTAATACAGTCTTAAAATTAATCATACGTTTGCATATAGGAACATCAGTATTGGAATAGTTCTCTAACAATAACTTAAATTTATTCTAAAATATAAACAACAGTTGTGGCTAGTCAAGAACATCGCACGTGTTGGTCTTTCACACCATAAACTATCTGAAAGCAGAAGCAGCTGCCATTTCACGTGTCGTTTTATGAGGCACTGAGACAGGGAGACATTTAAGTAACCTTTTCTATTATGACATTTATTTGTAATTTATTTTTAGTGTATCTTTTTTACAATCTAAAATTTTCATTAAAAAAAACCCTGCTTTAGTAACAAATAAAAGCCAGACGTGGTAAAACAAATCCAAGCACAGCATCCTGGAAGCACGAGCCAGGAAAGTCGGAAGGGTAAAGCCTACACAGGAGACTGTTTTAGGGGAGGTGCAGACAGCTGACAGAACTGGTGGTAGCATGTGCACGAGCCCTCCAAGTTTATGCTCTTTTTCTCCAAAACATGTATTAACTTGTGAAACAAAAATAACACCTTATGCTGAAGTGATGCCATAATTGTTAGGCTACACCAAGGCTAACCATACCTCTAAAAAACACAACACAGTGAGAATACCATCCTCTAATTCTATTCAGAATAAACTGACAAGTGCATCGAAGGGATCACTTCCCCAATACTTTAATTTCAAACAACTTAGGAATTTAGATAAAATGAATTTTAAAATAGATATGTGGAGATTTATATAGCTATAGGACAAATATAGTCTGGAAATGCAAACATTTAGTACTTTCCACGGCTGAAAACGCCGTCTTCCACTTCCTCTCAGGGCACGAATGGCATGTTATACGAAATCTGTCATGCATGGTGTGGTTTCATTTAAAGCTACATTGTGAAGTTTCTTTTCATTCTTTACACAAGTACAACCTTTGAGAAAATGCCTTCTGCAGCATCCACCCAATAAAGGACTAAGCTTGTGAGTGCTGCCTATCGAACCCTATCTAATTCAAAATGAGTTCTATGTGCATTCCTTCATGCACTTCGTGTATTCACTCTGCATATGATTCAAGAGATGCAGGAAGAGCAGGTGATCTGTGCAAGGAGAAAGCAGCACAGCGCAGGCAGCACTAGCAGAATCTGGACCAGTGAACGCAGTTCAAGAACTCAAAATGCCCTACAGGAAAGGTCCGGGTCAACAGCAACAAAAAAAAAAAAAAGTTTATGACAGCCTAGACTTGCTACACCAACTGCTTTTGAAACACTAAAAGTAATTAATCTATGATACAGAAAACAGCTATGGAAATAACTATCACAAATAATAAACTGTTTATTAATTATAACCAAAAAAAAAATTTCCTTCTCCAGATCAGGATCCCAGCCACAACCCATAGCAGCACCGCTGTTCTGAAGGGTAGTATGTTCCAATATCTTCAGATTGGAAGGGTTTTTTTTTTTTTCAATTTAACAATCCTTAAAATGCTTACCTCAAACTTTAAAAAAAAAAAACAAACCCTAAACTCCACTTGCTCCACACTAATATACAGAATCATTTCCCATGAGGAAAACAAGCATGCATGCAGTTAGAAAAATTAAGGCTGAAATTAACTGTTCTCCAGTGTGTTCCCTAAATAACCCATAAATTATTCTGGCATTTTTGGAAATCAAGTTTAAACTGTACGTTAAGAATTAAATTACTTTAATTCTTCTCTGGGATACAATCACCGAATTAGCAACTTACAATCACCTAAAAGCACTCTACCACAGTACTGCAAAAGCAATCGCTATAGAAAATAACAGCGTACATTCATTTTTGTAGTCCTAACAAGTATTTTTCTCTTAACATTACCACACTAGACAAACTAACCGAATCACAATTCAAAGATGCCGCCGGATGTATGTATAACTCAGTAGCAAGCACTTAATGGGTTTAAGTGACAATATGGATAGATATGATAAACCTCTTTTTTTTTTTTTAAAGGAATGCGGGCTTTCCCAAAGCCTCAGATTCTTAAGCCATGGAGAATGTCACAACTGTGAATATACCAATATGTTTTCAAAGCACCCTGTAGGCCTCACACCCACCACTCGCCCAGGCCCATAGCTGCATTTGAATCCTAATGTGACGACAGTGGCTGGCTACCCAGCCCGCTCCCAGGAGGGCGTGGGGGAAGATTTGGGAGGACCTACATCTGCAGTTTTGAGGTTCGGGGGAACCCTCCGTGTACATCACAGCACTGGACAGACAGAGGCAGCGGACGCAGCATGCCTTCACAGAAAGGGGGCTCTCTTCTCGGCTTTGTTTTCTCTAGCTTGTAATCTTTTTCGTTTTTAGGGACCCTGTGCCGGATAGCCGGCGAGGAGCGGTTGGCGCAGGGCCCGGCGGGCGGCTATCCGCGTCCCGAGCCCGCCCGCAGGACCCCCACCCTCCGGCAGCACCGGGCAGGGCAGGCCGCGGCGGCCAGGCCCGGGAGGAGGCCTCCGAGCCCCCAGCCGACCTCAGTCCGGTCCACACACACCTCCCCTACCCGTCCTGTCGCCCGCGTCCAACTGCAGCACGCCCGCCCAGCCGCCGGGGAAGGCAGGGGCCACCGAAGAGGGGGCGGGCCCCGCGCTGCAGCCTCGGAGACCGAGCCCCGGGCGTTGGGCGAGCGCGCCCGGGCCTGAGGGCTTCGAAGCGGCTGCAGACCCGGGCCCGTCGCCCCCGACTGCCGCGGCGAGGCCTCCACGCCCCCTCCCCCTCCCAACGTGCGCCGGCCTCGTCCACAGACCGAGGGCGAGCGGGAGGAGGACACCGCCAGCAGCCCGCGCGTGCGAGCCGCGCCCACCGTACTGACCTCCTCCGGCCGCCCCCGCCTCGCCGCCGCCGCCGCCGCTCGCCCGGGTCTCCGACCCACCGGACTCCGCTCCTCAGCCTCCGCCGCAGCCGCCTCGGAGCGCCTCTGGCCCCTCTCGCTCTGTTTGTTTTTGTTTTGTTCTACCCAGTAACACGGGGGCGACAGCGTGGCGTCTATTGGCCGAGACGAGGAGGTCCGGGAGCCAATCGTGGCGGCGAAGCTGCGGCCGAGGCGGAGACGGAGGGAAGTGAAACGTGGAAAGTTGGGGCGGGGCGCTGGGGGGAGGGGGCGGGGCACCGACTGTCGGCGCACGCGCCCCGGGCTCGGGAGCCGCTCAGCGGGGGCGGGGGGGGGGGGCGCGGAGGCCGGAGTTGAAGCTGGGGTGTGGCTCGATGACCCGGCAGACTCGGACCCTCAGTTCCTGGTCGCGTAGGAAAGCCAGCCTCTACTTCTGTCGCCGGCCCTTGCTCCACGCGTGGCCTACTGTGCGTCCACGTGCTCAGAAGTTTTCTCATTGCAAAGGCCTAAGCCCTTTGAGATAAAAATCGTTCCCATTCCCTTTGCTATCCAGCCAGCCACTGTGGTTCTTGCATTCTGGATTTCAAGGCTGGGTTTCTCAACCGTGGCTACAGTTTCCGTATTGAAACGGCCTTCTACAGCTGTCTTGTGTCACTTTTCTTTCTGGCTGCCATCTCTATGGCTCTCATTTTGTCTGGGTGGTTATATCCTGAGACTGGGCAGTATCTTAGGCTCTTCCTGTGCCCTTGTAAAGGACTGACCTGCTTTTCTCTGGCCACGTTTACCTATAGTCTGAATGGCAATAACAGAATTAGTCTTTTCAGAACTGAACTGTCTCCTTGCTCAGTAGCAACCACCATCCCCTAAATTAGGCCTTACTGCCCAGTCTCCAGCCTGGTGTTTATAATGCTAACACACACATACACACGCACACTCCTTCACACGCATCCCACTGCCTCCCTGGGGTATCTGCTTCCCAGCAGACATCCTACAATCCACAAGGTGACCTACAGGATTTGAGGCCATATCTCCCACACCCTGCCTAGGCCATGGATACGCCACTTGGATAGCTCGCGGTCCACAACCTTGTGTCTTGCCAGGTCTTTATCGTATCATCTTGAAATACCTGGTACATCCTATCCACATCTCTTGACCTCCCTCAGTCTTTATCAAGTCTCATTCCGATATGATCCATTTTCTGAAACCCAATTCCTCGGAGAAAGTACTGGCCTGTTGTACCTCTGGAGGCACAGGCCGCCTTCTACCTGGCATTATTTTATCTGAGTCCCAGTCCAGGCTTGTCTCCCTAAGAACATGGCCTTTGTATTGTATGCTTAAGAAGCCGCTTTGTAGATTTATTAACCCATGCAATAAATATGCCTTTTATGAGTTCACAGAGAATCCCAGCCGTTGGTGGTGATCACCAGCTCTTGGTCAGGGACTCCTTCACATGGCCAGCATCTGAATTAGCCTCATGAGTCACGGTCATTATTATAATCAGAGCTTCCTAGCCACTCAGTTTTGTGGCTTTTTTAACTATCTGCAGCTGTCTCCTTTCTCTCCCCTAGTCTGTGGCTGCTGCCTTCTTTTTTCCCCATCCCTCTCTTGACTTTAGTTCTTGACTCTTCCATTCCCCCAGTCTGCCAGCAGCTGAAGACCCCTGCTAAGTTCTTCCTTTCCCTTCCCACACTGTGTAACACACAGGACAGCCAGGCTCGATAGGGCAGAGAGCCCAAGACCTCTCAAATAAGAACACAATATAATCCCCTGTTTTAAAAGCGCACCTTAGACCTCTCAGTGTTTGTTAGCAAATCTCCCAGCAAAGGGATCTAATAGAGACTAAAATATAAAACAGTATCTGTCAGCAAATCTGCCCTGGCAAAGGGACCTAATGGAGCATAAAACACTCACATCACCGTCTCAATCCTCGTCCCAGTATCTGAAGTCCCTAAATGCACCTTAGTATGAGGTTGACCAGTGTGGCCAAGGTAGGAACAATGTTCTAGTTATAGGTCCCCTACTAGCAAAAACAACTCCACTTCTTTCTCAAGACTTCTATTTCTTTACCAGTAAAATTCAGAAGGTATTTTCAGAAGCATATGAATTTTGCAATATTTTAATAGGTATCCTGAAAAAAAAAAGTTCTGGAGAAACTTTCATAGGCACATCTTGGAAAGAACTCTTAACTTTTTTTTCAAAAAAAAAAAATTAAACTTTCCTTTACTGCTGACTCTAAGCATCTTTGGTAGGCAGTCCAAGAAACTTGACATCTATGTATTTGATGCTTCAAGATATCCCAGAATATGTTGCAAAAACCAAGTTGTGAATATAGATGATGGCCACTGTCACCAACATTGCTTCCCTGATCAACTGTGCCTTTATAGCTAAATTTTTTAAAAGAATAAAAATCAAAGAATGAACTAGAAATAGAAAAACAACCGGGTGCCAAGAATTTTTGCCTAGCAGTTCAATTTACACGTACCTATTGGCCAGATAATCTTGAAAAGCAACGAGTTAATCCATCTGTGTTCTTGGCAAAAAGGCGTTTTTCTATAGTGGGCCAACTAAGGCCTGAAGCCTAGCACTCCCCATCTTCCGGGTGACTGTGTGGCCTTTCCTCTCTCATTATAAACTCTCGTGGACTTTTTGTTACAAAAAGCCCTTGGCCTACAGCTCCACATTAACTTTGTGTTAGAGATGAGGTTCCCTTCCTCTTCACTCATTCATGCCAGAGCAAAGGAACTATAGCTTCCATTTCCTTTCATAACAACTCCTGCCAGGAAAGAAAAGACCAGCAATAATCTAGGACAAGCCACCTGCTCGGAAGTGACGGCAGAATCCTGGCTGTACGATCAGATGGGCATTATATACCTCTTTTATATATCTCTGGCGGCCTCAGGCTCAGGCCCTGTTAAGATGCGCAGAGAAGGTGTATTTGGCTTGATGGGGTTTCTGAGAAGAAGGGTAATTAGTAGAGTGTCCAAGTTTTGCTTTTAAGTTATTGACTTTGTTCCTAACGGCACTGCTTTGGGCATCTCACCTTCTCTTCCCCAGAGCAATCAAATGCTCCAGTCTTCTGGACTGTGAGAGAAGGAATGGTCAACTCCAAGAGGTCTCAATTCATTCACATTCTCACGCTTTGAGATGCTATGCAGAAACCTTAGGCCGCACCACGGGAGTCCTGGAAGTGACAAGCAAGAGGGGACAGAATTTTCCTCTAATGTCTGAAAGGATTCAGTGAGGTGGAGATAAAGTAATTGTGACACTCAAGATAGGAGCTGACTGTCTACGGAGGGAAGGCTTTGGTAATACAATTTCCCTCCATCCCAAAGGCAAGAGTGATGGCCGAAGTCAGGAATAGTGGCAATAGCCATAATCCCAGCAGTTAGCAGAGAGGCTAGAAGACTGCCCCATGAGTCCAAGGGCAGCGTGGGAACCGCACGATGCCATCCCATAAACAGGCAAAGAAGAGAGTGATGCCAAGGTAGGCTTGGCATGCTAATGAGATCACATGAGTAAATGCCTAGAAATACACAGGTGAAAGGCAAAACTAAACTTCTGCAGGAGGTTGCGGAGCTCTTCAGAGCCCTTCATGTTTTTGACAAAGCCACATTTGTGATCTGAGGGCTCTGATTCCCAGCAGCACTGTGTAAGTCCTTGCAGGGAGCTGAGATGCAACCATCCTTCTGGGGAGTGAGTAGATCCTGCCCACTTCCTTCCAGAGACCTTGCAGGTGAGATTGTCATTTGCATAGGCTTCACTGCCTGCACTGAGCAGTCTTGGTCTCCTTTTGTGCAAGCCAAGACAATGAGAATTTCAACAAGAGGCCAGGTCTCCTTTAGCACAAATGGCAAAAGACTTGAAACACGCCCTGAAGAGGAAGCTGCAAAAAGAGCCCTAGTGATGACTGCTGATGCTTGCACTGTTTTAAGGTTTCCTGAGAACTCTGTGTACACTTTCCCCACCTCCCAGTGGTGTGGATAAGACTCTGTGCTTCAGAGGCGAGAGAAATGAAGCTTAAGCAAGTCACCAGTAATCATGCGACTTTTATGTTGAAAGCATATTTGGGAAAGCCTTTCATTTGATAAGTAGAGAAACAGATCCAGAGAAACTGAGTCAGTTGTTCAACCCTCATAACTAGTTAGAATCCACGCCAGGAGAGAAAATAAGGTTTCAGCACACAGGTTGGGGAGGCATCGTAGAGACAGGGGGACTCTGGATGTCTGGAAGCCAGACTGAACTAGATGCTTTCGGCGGCTCAGTCCTGCCTGAGTCTTTTCAGTGAGAGTCAGATACCTGGTCCCCAGCTTCTTCTGCTATCAGCTGACTCCATTTCATTTTAATGCCCTAGACATAGAAATGCAAGGTGGAATAGGGTAGGGGGTACGCACAAGGTTAAAAATGCTTCATCGACATTTTCAAGAATCTCATCCCTGGGATGCAGAGTGTGGTATAATCAGAAGCACAGCACAAGTTTGCGGTGCACAAGTAGATGCAGCATCTTAGCACATATAGACCAAGGAGTGCTGGGTGAGGAGGACGCTTCTACTGCACCAGGTCAAACCCGAGAGACTTTTGTGAGACTCGTCTTTTGTGGGACTTATTTACCAAGCCAGTCCTTCCCCCTTAACAAGTTAGAAAGAAGCTCAGCTGGGGATGAGGAACCCCAGAAAACACATCTCCCACACCTGCCCTGACCCCCAAGCCAGGGAAGCTCCAGCACCTGGGCCTTTCGCACTAATGGGTCTTGGAGCCCCATGCTCTCCTGAGCTGACTAACCCTGTTTCACCTACACTTTCTTAGGCGATTGGTGTCGGGCTCCTCTCATGGCATCTCTGGGGCTTTGTTTGCACTCTTCTGCAACGCTGGGTTCTTGGGTTCTCAGAATTAACCCCCTCTTCTCTCCGTTGACTGTTTGAGCACACGTAGTTGTCCATTATGCCCTCCTCCTCTCTATGTCCACACGGCTTCTGCCTGCCTCTCAAACCCAACTATGAGGCGAGCAGTGTCAAGGGAACCTGGGATAGAATCAGAGGCTTTTTCTCCTGATAGAAAACAGAGAGCCACGGATGACCTGGAGCTGTGACTAAAAGAGCCAACTCGACAAGGAAAACAGAGAAGGCTGCAGAGGATGCTGGGTCGGCTCCAGAGAGAGAGGGGGCAGCACACCAAAGAAATTCAAGTTAATTAACAGAATTAATCAAACTTCTATTTATTTTAAACAGAAAAATAAAATTAGTGACAAATCATAGAATGGGGAAAGCCAGAAATGATATTTCTAATGCATATTTGTGTATGTGTGGCTACATGTTTGTATGCATGCGTGTGGAGGCTGGAAGACAACCATGGTGTTATCCTCAGGAACGTCTTCCACCTTTGAGACAAAGTCTTTCATGGGCCTTGAGCTCACCAATTAGTCTAGACGGCTAGCCAGCAAGCCCCAAGTCCTCCCTTCTTCACCTCCCCAATGCTGGGAGTACCAGCTCACATCACCATGCCGGGCTTCGTATGTGGGTGCCCCAGATAGAACCGGGATCCTCAAGCTAGCAAAGACACCCCCCCCCCAGCCACACATAGTAGTCTGTGTTATTAAATGTTTATAACAGAAATGATGTCAACTCCGTGGAAGATGAGAAATAGTGGAAGGGCATGGCAGATGGCATAGTGAGGACAATTTGCCCAGATGACAAGAGAACAAACCAAAACTCAATGCAAAAGAAAGGGTGCAGTCTGGCTCCAGGCAAGCACAGAAGAGCCAGTGACGGACTGGTCTCCCTGCCTGCTGCTGCCTGCCTTTTCCCACACGGTTCTTTGTTTGCATCTCTCCTTCTGTTTGCAACACACACCTACATGCACACACACATACACGAACATGCACGCACATGCACAGACACACGCGCACATGCACACACACCTTTTTCCTCTTTCCCAAAATCTAGGAGGACCACTTCCAAAAGGGAAAGCTAGGTCTGACATTTTTAAACTACACCTCCAGAAAATCCCCATACTCTGCAGCTGAGCCTAACCAGGGACATAGCTGGCAGTCCTTCAGCACGACAAAGTTGTTCTCCAAACAGGACCTAGCAGGCAACAAGCGACCCTCTGAGAACTAGCAATGCAAAAGAAAGGTAGCTGCAGAGGGGACCATGTTCTGACCGTGTGTGTGTGTGTGTGTGTGTGTGTGTGTGTGTGTGTGTGTGTGTATGGTGGTCTATATAGTTCTCTTTGAAGGCAAGTAATCTAGGTCAATGATTTATTGGTGGGCTTCAAAGGATGTAAAAAGGTCCTAAAATTTATGCAGGTGTTATGAATATGCATCTGATGCCACAGCTGATTCATAATATTTTTCAAAAGATAACCAAAAGAATCATGTCACCCAAACAATCCAGTCTGGGGAGATAGCCTAACATTTGGTTCTGTGTTAAGAATAAGCATTCTGCCAGGATGTGCCATCATGTTCTCCTGTCCTCTGAAGGTCAAGCCACGTGACCTTCCCAGGACAACAGCTGCCCTACAGTGAGGACTGTCCAAGCTGACTAACCGATTGGTACCTCAGGGACTGTAGAGAGGCCTCAGACCACACTGGCCCCTTAAGTAGTGAATTATTGCCCACCTCTGTGTGACCTCAGATCCTGGTGATTATTAGGTAATTGCTTTGGAATGTACAAAGAAGCCCCTCAGTCCCCACCAACCCAAAGCTGCAATACCAGCAGAGAGCACAGCATGGAACTCCTAGGGCGGTGGCCCCCCTACTTCCCTGCCACCTGCCTACCTGAGGTACTCGCCCGTGTATTTGTAAAAGATTTTAATTTATGACCTTTGTTATGTTACTATAAAAACCCAAAGAACTGTTATCATTATAAAACATGGTATTAACAGTAACCTAAATGTGTGTTCTCTGCTCAAGGTTACTTACGGCTCCAGAATAAATTATCTCTTATCCCCTTTTGAGACTGGAATTGTGGGTTTTAGTCTACATCCTCACAAAGCGCCTTTTAAGAAACCACGATTTTAAAAATTGTGACTTCTAGGACAACAGTGGAAATGCCAACTTAGGACACCCTAATAGTTATTCTGTTATGTATGGCCACTACCTCCCCCTGTGTCAAAACACTAGCAATGTAAGTTGAATCTCCAAAAGTTTCCTAAACAAAAGGCACAGCCACAACACCCATGAACTTATTGTTAAAAGTCCACGAAGCTTTTGGAAAAGAAGTATCATTTGATTCCTCTGGAAGCGTGCCCTGAAGATGGATGCTCTCCCATTCAAAGGTGCTGGGTCCGAGGCAGTAAGCTTAGGAGACTGCTCGCCTTCATTCAAGGAAAAGCAGTGTTACTAGGAAGCCTGTTAGATTTTTCCATAACCCAGGGTTCGGTGAACTTTGTTGATCCTGGCACTCTTTGGCACACATTCCCTATTAATGTCTTACGGAACACATACTGGAAAACATGGATTTAAGAAGATGGAAGCTGATGTGGTTTCCAGGCTCCTTGCATGCGAGGCCCTAGGTCTCCACCCACACGCTCTTTTCTTTACACTTCCATTTTTAAGTGTGTGCATGTTTGTATGTTTTTGTGTACACACACGCATAAGCAAAATGGTCACAAAGGCAGAAAATAGCACTGGGGCCCCTCCAAGCTGGAGCTAGAGGTGGTTGTGAACCTCCTGACCAAATTCAGGTCTTTGGGGAGACCAGTATGCGTTCTTAACCATGGAGCCATCTCTCTAGTCCTCCCAAATAAACTCTGAGTTGGCAGATGACATAAGAGTTTGCTTCTTGCCAGCCCTTGTCCGTATTTACACACACTTACAACCAGGAGCTTTGATGGCAGGTTTTGTCTGTAAATCACCTTCTTCTAAACACCCTGTAGAGCAGGGATTCTCAACCTTCGGGGTTGAATGGCCTAAGAGCATTGGAAAACACAGACATTCACATTACAGTTCATAACAGCAGCAAAATTACAGCTATGCAGTAGCACTGAAAATAATATGGTTGGCATCACAACATGAACTGTATTAAAAGGTTGAAGAATTAGAAGGCCGAGAACCACTGCTTGAGAGGGTACTTGTTCTTTATATAGAAGACCAGAGTTTGAGTCCCAGCACCCACAAAGCAGCTCACAGTTGTACATAACTCCAGTTCCCAGGGTTCTGACACCAGGCACACAGGCGGTGCACATTCGTACACACAGGCAAAACACTTGTACACATTAAAAATAAATATTAATGATCCTTTAAGACAAGACAGGCACTAGAACTGAGAGGAACCAGCACTACAAAGTTCTGTCAGCTTTACCTGCGGTGGTGAATACCTGTGCCCAAAGCCACAAGCCTAAAGGTGACTGGCCTACTGGCCAGTGGCCATAGACATTGATGGAGCTGGTTTATTTGAAACTATACAACTGCTTTGAAGTCAAACTTACCAAGCATGACCACATGGCCTTAACAGGCAAACGCCACTTTCCCCAAAGGGTCAGTTGTTCCCACAAATGTTGCCACCCTCTAGAAGAGCCTCCTCTCTCAGCTGGGATGCTGACACTAGCTCTCTTTCAAAGATGCCTGAGTCAGTAACAGCCCTGACGGTGGCTTTCCCAGGGAATACTAGAGGCCTGGGAATACTTTTAAGTAGTGCCTGTGAAATCCCTCCAGCTCTTGCACAATCAGTGGGGAAGTAGCCCCGGGTAGTACATTAAGACTACGTTTTCTCCCTGAATCCTAAGCCCAGGAAGCCCTCATAAAATTTCTGCAGGCAGAGAGCAAGGGGATGACCTACTTAAAAGCAGAGGCTGCAGGCCTAGAGGGAGCAGGGTCAGCCACAAGCTAGGACATGTTCCATCGAAGGGCCTCTTTCTTCCCAGACACAGCGGTGGCAGTTTATGTGGCCTGACATCCAGGGAAGACCACATGTCCAAGCAGGCTGGGCTTGGCACTGCTTCTACCTCATGTAAGAATCTTTTGGGGGGCGGGGGGGATGGAGATGGGGCAGTTGGAGACAGGATTTCTCTGTGTAGCCTTGACTGTCTTGGAACTCACTCTATAGCCCAGGCTGACCTCAAATTCAGAGATCTGCCTGCCTCTGCCTCCTGAGTGCTAGGACTAAAGGCGTACACTACCACACTGCCACCTGGCACAAGAAACATTTTTAAAAAACATCCATCTTATCTTCTCTTGGCTCCTTAGCCTTATGAAATCTAAACGGGCTACTTACCAGATGAACTTTGCTCAACAAATAAAATATTCGCTTTGAGCCAGTTGCCTCACACCCCCTGGCCCTCAGTCTCCTGAAAACAGAGATAATTACCACACCTTTTGCACTAGGGCTATTGTTCCAATTAAACAAAGTAATATTTGTCAACTTCTTAGTGGGAGGCCTGACACTTTGTGACACCTAGTAAATAACGATGCTTGCTTGCTATTGGTATTTACTTCTTGAATACTGACTGAGCCTTTAGTTGAATAATTTCCCCTTGGCTCAGCCAGAGTGGAGAGGGTCCATCATCTGCTTGTGTAGCCTCATGCTGGCCTCTGGGCTCAGCTTTTCATTTTCACATTGATTCTGCCATTGGAAATGTGGATTTCTTAAAGACCAAACTTTGATGCTTGTAGGTGCTTGCCAACAAATGCTTGGTAAAAGAGAAAAAAAAAAAAGAAAGAGAGAGAGAAAAATCTAATAAAGTTTCTCTTTTCTGTGCAAGAGTCTATCTGGAGCTGTCCTTAGGGTTTCACTTCCTGGTTTGGTCCAGTGCAGCCCTGTCATTTGCTAGGCCTGCAGGGAGCTGTTCAGAAGAAACAAAACAAAACAAACAAAAAACCAGAGCAGGCAGCCATCCAGTGCTTGCAACTAAAGCCTTACTGTGCTGTGGACATGCAAAAGAAGGTCTGGGGGAATTCTGTCCTCCTTCAGCCCCAGCCTAGGAATGGCAGGAAACTGAGGTTCTCCAGGGCCCCCAGCCACACTGGATCCCAGGCTTTATGATCAAGTTGACACGCCCAGTCTGCCCTGGCTGAGGCAGACTCGAACGCTCTGGCTCAGTCCAGAAGTCAGTCTTATTCCAACCAGTGAGCCTGCGTCACTGGGGTAAGGCCTGCTTCAGAGGAAGAGCTGGCAAAAATAAATCTAGGGTGGCAACAAGCTGCACAGGAAGTGGCGGGCCTGGGAGCCAGAAGAAAGAGAGCACAGTTATTTAGGTGACTCGCCACAAGAAAAGCTCACGGAAGAGCAGATGCAGAGCAAAACCTGAAGTCTGTTTGCATTCGGGAGTTCCTTCATTCAGAGGTTAAGACAGCGTGCTGCAGGGTCCCCTCAGCCAGAAAATGGAGTTGGACATAAACAAG
Source organism: Microtus oregoni (assembly GCF_018167655.1). Taxonomy (NCBI): domain Eukaryota; kingdom Metazoa; phylum Chordata; class Mammalia; order Rodentia; family Cricetidae; genus Microtus; species Microtus oregoni. The sequence continues at coordinate 7,471,268 of NW_024543071.1, forward strand.
TTACCCTTCTGAGATTCACTTTCTTTATCTGGGACCCACTGGGAGAAATTTAAAAAAAAAAAAGAAAGAAAAAGAAAGAAAAAAGAAAGAAAGAAAGAAAGAAAGGAAGGAAGAAGGAAAAGAAAAAGATATGTATATGCCAAAAGTAATAGTTTACTAATAAACATTTTCTTCATTGTTGAGCATTGAAAGTGAAAACAACCAAAGGTCTCTACAATCTTATTATAGACATAACACTCCTCAATACACACACGCATGTGCACACACACAAACACACACCCATACATATGACATACAGTTACACACACTATACAGACACATATGCCATGCTCTCTCTCTTTCTCTCCCCCCCCTCACACACACACACATGCTCACGAGCACATTTATGAAGCAACAACAGCTCTACAGCTCTTCCATTGGCTGTTCATTGTTCATTCCCTAATTGGGAATAGATCGCCGTCCACTCAACTGCTTCTGGACCTGAGTTCCTCTAAATGCAGGTGGGTTCATGATGATTTTGTTTCCTTGTTTCGGTCCGTAGTCCATGGACACTATTATGTGGGTGTTCTCTGCAGCACTGGCCTGTTCATTGGTTCATAAATCTAGCAACCGAGAGGACACTTAAAAAATTTCAAAGGAACTCTGCCATTTCTCGACTGCTACGCGCCTAGCACACTACAGAGTGTCTCTTTGTCCTCACCAAATCCAGAGAAACGCTGCTGTTGTCCTCTTTGTACAACAGATAAGAAACCGAGGCTGAGAGGTGAAACACTCGCCTATCCCCACCCAAGCAGTAACAGGCAGGGCTAGGACCTAAGTCGCCTATCAACACTGAGTTTTCTACTGTCTTCTGCAGTCTTATGACACAAAACCCAGTTCATGCCCTCAAGGAATTCCTTATCCCTTGCCCTGAATACAGCCCAGACCATTTTTCTTCCTTGTTTCCACTTAGGCTTTGCTTGGCCCAAGCTCCCCCACTCCTCCCCTTTGCTCCCTTGGAGCAAGAGGTTCACTGGCAGAGAAAGCTAGTGACCGCCACTTCCTCCGCCAAGCAGCATGGCCAACACAAACCTTCACTAGAGAACCCCATGCCCTGCAGACAAAGGCTCTGTGTGATGTTAGGTTACCTGCCCTCTGGGTCGTCTGTGAAAAGTCCCAGCTGGGGTAGCTGGGCTGCCAGGGTTCACACAGGCAGAGTTCATAAACAGCTTCTCCTGCCGCAGAGCTGGGAGTGGACTGCCGCCAGCTGCTGCCTGTCTGGGTGCCTAGACCCTCCCAGGCCTGGCCAGCCAGAGCCCTTTTCTGGGAAAGCAACAAAACAGCTGAACCTTTGGGTGTGGGGCTATGGCTCCTTCATGGGAGAAAAAATAGGCTTCTGTGTCAGGGAGGGCCTCATTTAAATTCCAGCTCCCACACCTTCTACCTGACTTCAGAAAAATGGCTTCTCCTGGTCAACCCTCGGCTCCCTCAGCTATAAAAGAAGGGGTAACCACACTGACTATCCATTGTCAAAGCGCGGGCTTTGTTTTTTGGAGAAACTGAGGCACATGACATGGAGGTCCCTGTCTGCAATGTTCTCTGGGCAGGAAGTGTTCTTCCTGCAGTAGGGAATTTGGAGCCTGGCTGCACCGCTAAGGGTAAACTCAGCCCTGTGGTTATGTTCCTGGTTTGCTTCAACACTTTCTTGGGTATCCCACAATGTAGATCATATTAAGGCTTTGGGGTGCAAAGATAAGCAGAGGTCCTGCCCTTAAGGAACACATAGATTAGACCAGCAGGAAAGATACGACCCACAAAAGTAAGTATCATGTGTGGTTAGGAGTGATAAGTGCATTTAAAGGGGACAGATCAAAGCCGAGGAAGGCTGAGAGCAGAGAAGGGGACTCCATCTGGGGAGGGGGAGAGGGAAGGCCACAGCTAATCTCTCAGGAGCTTGAGAGATCGTTTGGACACAAGAGACAATGGTTAGCAGCTCAGGGTCATGGGAGCTGGAGTAGGGTGGAGCCTTTTGTTTTAAAAATAAAAGTTCCAATGGGCTTTTGTTCCCTGAATGAAATAGTTCAGGAATCTAAATACAAAAATGTGTAGCAGCCTGGGACTGTTGCTCGTGGCTGGCCTCTTTCCTCTCTGCTCTCTCAGCCAGCCATCTCTCTGTGTGAGGGAGAGAGAGGCATACAGGCCTGGAGACAGGCAGCTCAGGTACAAGGACCTCTTAGCGGACATACTCCTGTGGGCCCCGTGCTGCTTCAGCAGCTTGTCCTAGCCTAGCTCTCAGCCTTTGGGGACAGGATGTGTCAGTGAGAAGCAGCTGGCTCAGTTGGTATGGGAGAGGGGTGTGTGTGTGTGTGTGTGTGTGTGTGTGTGTGTGTGTTCGGGACTAGGTGTTCTGCAGCTGATTGCCATCTGGGTCTGAATTGTGCAGCTCTCAGCACATCTCTATCTAGAGAAGATAAGCTTGAACAGCTCCCTGCAGGACCCAGCTGCAACAAACCAGCCCTCTGGAGGTAAACACAGCTATTTGGAAAGCTCTAATCCCTGATGATACCGAGTCCTGCTTCATCAGCAGAGGCGATCCAGGTGCATCATGGGGCTTGCTAAGCCTCCTAGAGACAGGGTCTATATCTGATCTATGCCACTGGAAAAACAAAGGTCCAGGAAGGGTTCTAGGAAGCTCTGCTCCAGCCAAGTATGGACTTGAGGATGTTCATGGTTTGGAGCTTTATCTGTCACACGCTCACTTTGGGTTCGTAGCCAGGTCATGTCTCATTGGCATCCATTCTTTTGGCTATAAAGTGCAATATTTCATCATTGTGGAAACCAGGAAGAAAGTACCCTCCAAAACCTGTGAAGGAGGAGAGACGACCCCGTCACCTCGGTCTTTGCTCAGAGTCATGTTATTTTGCTCCTGGAGGCCTTGCTTTCTGTGTTTACATATTGACAACAGGCTTGGTTTTCAGGCTTCCAGCTAGGGCTGACATGGGATTATTACCGTGAGTTTGACTGCTAGAGATAAACACGCTGATAACTGATCGAGATGCTAAAAGGCAAAGGAGAGGAAAACAAACTGTAGAGAAGAAGGCAGAACCTTAAATGCAACAAGAGCAGGTATTCCTGGGACAAACATGTCAGTCACTTGGGCCATCCTAGTAGAATGATGGCTATAAGGGCTTTTAGGGCGTTTCCGATGGTGGCCCTGTGGAGTTTAACAAGGCAACGCTTTACAGAATATTATTTTGGGAAACATTATCTTCAAGTATGTCCAATTTTTAAAGTGTGAGTATTTAAAGGGGCCACTCTCCAAAGTGTTGACGTCTAGATCTGAGAAGCAGTCAGCCTTTCTGCAGTGTTGGGGCTGCAGCTATCTGCGTCAGCTGACTGCGGGTCAGCTGTGGCCCAGGGATCATGTAAAAAGTCAGAGACTGAGAAGTCACTTTGTCTCAGCTGACTGCAGCTCAGCTGTGGCCCAGGGATCGTGTAAAAAGTCAGAGAAGTTATTCAAAGGGCATAAAGGCAACCCAAGCCAACAAGGGGGGCAGCGATGGGCGATCATTTGTGCCAAACTGTATTTGCAAACAGGTAGGATGTTCCAAAGGAGTACACTCATTTATCAGTTGGCTTGGGGGGGGGGGGTCAAATCTGTTTGACCTTTACTGATGTTTTCAGAAGGTGAATTTCCTCCCAACACACATGGTTTACCCACTCTGGGAGGAGTGGGGGCGGATCAGGAAATAAGATCTGTGGCCGGACTAAACACCTGAGTTCAATGAGCTGATCTGCTGTCAGTACATCCGTGTGAACCCGTGGGGTTTTAGAGACTTGGAACCTACTGAGCATGGACCTCTGCTATCTGTAAAGCCCAGTGTTTGAGAACAAAGAGCACCTAGCTGAGCTGCCCAGGGCTGTCCTGGAGAACCACGAGGCAACCTAGGCCAACAAGGGCTCCTGGGCATAAAAACAACCCCATGACACCTTTCTCCAAACGTATTTCAGCACATAGATAAAGGTTTTTTATGTAGAACAAAGCAAAAATGCAATGAAAAGAGAGAAGTTAGAAATGACTGCAACGCCATCATAAATAACCAGCTATCACTTATATTAATAACCACCATTAACAGGCTGTCACATCACTCATATAAATGAGTGCATTAATAAGATCATAGTCTGCCTTTTTGAAAAAAACTAAAAAGATAAAAAAAAAAAATACTCCCAGAAGGGCTGCAAAGCGCCACAGCTTCAAGGCAAGACCGAGAATTCCACAATCACGCGCTCCTAGCAGATGCCTGCCCTGGGTCTGTAAAAGGATAAACCTATCAATAGACTGGAGGGGGGAGGAGTCTGTCCCGGGAGTGGGGGCGCTGCCCTCACTGCTGAGCTTTTCCTGCTACTAGTTTCAGGGAGAAGGAAGAGCATGGCCTTCAGTTGTGTTGCCATTAAAGATGCCACCAGGCCCTATTGGGCAGTTCTAATCCAGTGGCTGACAAAACAAAAACAGAAATCATAACCCTGGGGGGGTTGATTGGTCTGGAGAAGGTGACAAGTCTGGTCCCTTGTGGTCTCCAGGTTTTCAGGTAAAAAACCTCACCTAAACTGGGTAGCATTTTATCAAGGGAAACAACCCTGATAGAACAGTGGGGTGTCTCAGTGGCCACCCTGGTATTGGCCATGGAATTCTGAGTCTCCTGTAAGAGAAGCAGGAGGAAGAGCAGGTACGTAATAGGGATGGAGGAAGTAGAGAGAGGGATGGGGAGAAGGCTGCTTAAGCAAGACAGGAACCGCAGAAGCAGATTTGAACACTGGGACATTTTGAACTCCTGCATGATGAAAGATAGGGGCAGATACATTAAAAACAAAGGCCAGCCTTGGGCAAAATTGTTTCAGCTTTCAGAAGAAGTGGGATTAATGTTTCTCATCAGGCAGAGGCTTCTGGTACCCACTGCCTTCTGAATCTGACTCCCATCCCCTCCTGGGGATTAGAGGATTAGAACATTCTCTCTCTCTCTGTCTCTCTGTGTGTGTGTGTACAGATGTCCACACTTAGTACACAAAGAGTGCCCAACTTAAATAGGTGACGAATATAAACCAAGACTTCAGAGGAAAAGGCAAATGGTTAAGACACACAGATGTTCGGAGAGGCAGCTTCGCTTCTGCCTCTCTCCCCACTTCTCTGCTTCCCCCCTTCTCTGTCTCTTTCTCATCCTCATCCTCCTCCTCCTCCTCCTCCTCCTCCTTCTCTCTCTCTCTCTCTCTCCCTCTCTCTCTCTCTCTCTCTCCCTCTCTCTCTCCCTCTGTCCCCGCTTCACCCTTCCTCCTCCATAACCCCCTGAATAAACATTCAACCTCACCCTGAAAAAAAAAAAAGACACACAGATGTTCAAATTCACTGTTGTCAGGGAAAAACAAGAGCTTAAAAGTTAATAGAATTCAGTGCTCTCAGGATACACGGACACGAATACTCACACACTGCTAATTCGAGTTTAGATCAACACTCTTGAGAACAAGCAGATTTGGCAGATTCTTCTAGAAGTTTAAGGGCATCTACTTTTTGACCCAGGAATACCACTTTTGAAAGATTGAAATAACACAAATTCACAAGCATATTTGTCCATTGTGGCAAAATTTATAATAGAAAAACATTTTAAACAAGCCAAACATTCATCAGGAGGTTGTGTTATCACATGTCCATATTAGAAAATAGTGTTTAGTCAATGAGAAGGATATTTTGTGTGTGTGAACTTTGAAGTGATGCATATAATATGCTGTTACAAAGAAACAATAGATGTATCAGACCATAAATATTTTATAAAAATGTCTATATTTACCTACTTGTGTCGATATAAGCCTTGGGAAAAGTCTGGAAGGATCTAGAAGCAAAGTATTAAAGCGACATGTCTGGGATGAGGAGTTGGTTGGGGAAGAGAAGGATTTCTCTTACTTATCTCCTTAATAGGTTCGGTCATTATCTTGACGTTAGAAACACGTTCGCTGACATGTGGAGGAGTTATCATTTGTGGGACTTAGGTGATGGCATTGTGGATAAAGGGCTTGCTGTGCAAGCAAGAGAAGCTAGGTTTGGGTTCCCAGCACCCACATAAAAGCTGGGCATTGTAGCACACATCAATCCCAGGGCCTGACTGTCCAACTCACCTACCTGAACCAGTGAATGCCAGGTTTGTGAAAAAAATATATCTTTAAAAATATTCAAAATGATAAAGAAAGACATTCAGTGTTGACCTCTGGCCTCCACATGCCCACACGTGTGTATGTATATGTGCACGCATGAGGGAGTACACACAAGTGTGCTACTTGTATACATACACATATATACACACCAAGCTGTCACTTGCCAAGTGACAAACTACTAAGTGGCAAAATAAGGAATCTAGGAAACATGCCCCAAACCCCAAGCCTAAATTCATTCCACATTGCTAAGCTACTCCCAGGGTGGGTTAGCAAAAATAGCTTACAATATCCTGCCTTGTCTCTTAAGGACCTATTTAGGCAGGAGTCGGTCTATAATCAACCATGCAGTAATTTCTTGAGTGCCTTCTGGACAGGAGTGAGCTCTAATGTCCTTGGTAATGTTTTTCTAACCTGTCTCCCTGTTAGAGGACCCTCAGAATTCCAGGACAGGTGCTGGGGTGGTCACTGAGGCACCGAGATGTTCTTTCAAGGCTATGTTTCCCTTGAGAAAATATTACCCAGTTTTGGTGAGTTTTTCTACCTGCAAAACTGAAGACCATGAGGTACCAGACTCTCAACTGATGCTGCCTCAGAACCAGGGGTGATGGCTTCCATGCACTGGGACTCCTGTTTCTCCTGTGTACCGTTTCCTCATTTGGGGCTGGAAGTGGAAAAGACAAATGTGCTGTTATCCTCATCCTTTCTGGGAGGCCCAAAAGAGATTGCCACACACACTTCTGAAGGCCAGGGCCGTAGCAGCAGCATGCCCACAGGACGGAAGGCCTGCCTGTGCACTGTGTATGAGAGGGACACCCTGCACCCTGCTGTACTGGGATATTCCGGAGCCCAGGAAGCTGAGCCGTTAGCCATTGTCCTCAGCCATTCTCTAGAGAATGGGGGAGAACTACTGGCCAGGCCACGCTGCTGAGTCCCACACCGTGTTTCTCATAAGCTGCACCACCTCTGCCTGATTCTCTGGCCTCCTGCCTGAACCAATACCACAGGGCCACCCCATCCTGGTTGACATTCCGGACTTGGCTTCTTCTCTGCTGGTCTCATGCTGCTCACCTGATCCTATCTTCCTTGTACACCCGAAACTGTTCCAACAGAGTCCTTCTGGGAAGACACACGCTGGCCCAGATGACCCAATGACAAACTGACACATTTAAAGTCCCGAAGATGATAGAGGTCACCAACCCACCCACAGGCACATGAGGACTCAGCAGTGTTCAGCATCCTACCTGGGAGAGGCTCTCAAAGACAGGGACCGTGTTGTGTTTCTGCGCAGAACCCACAGGACTTCCTGCAAGAGCTACACAAATATTGGATGAGTCTACTTACACGCCCGTCTTCCTTGCCACACAGGACCTCTGAAAACACTACCGATGACCTACTTAAGCAGAGACTGGCAGAGTTTTCCCAAAAACAAGTAATTAGTAAATATTTTAGGTTTTGTGGGTCTTAAGAACAACAACAACAAAAAAATGATCTTATTATCTAGGTATTTTAAAAGCAAAAAAAAAAGAGAGAGAGAGAAAGAAAACAGATTTCTGTGAGTCTTTTCATATAATACAGGCTGCTCTTGAACTCAATATATAACCAAGGATGAACATCTGGCCCTACTGTCTTCACCTCCTGAGACCTGGGTTACAGGCATGTGCCTCCATACCCTCACCGTTTGTATGCAGCTGGAGACTGAACTTAGGGCTTGTGCACACAAGGCAAGTATTCTACTGTGTGATATCTACCTCCAGCCCTCTAAGAGATTTTATAGATAGGCTTAAAAGTATAAAAAATAATTGAGTATAGGTTTTTTGTAATACAGGTCTCCTAACGAGAAAAGCTAACTTCCTTTGTGAAGACCAATGTTTGGCCTAGCTAGGATTCAAAATGTTTTTTTTAATTAAAATCTACTTCAAATGTTTATCTCTGTGTGTGTATGTGTGTAACAAGATTTTATGGGCCGGGCGATGGTGGCGCACGCCTTTAATCCCAGCACTCGGGAGGCAGAGGCAGGCGGATCTCTGTGAGTTCGAGACCAGCCTGGTGTACAGAGCTAGTTCCAGGACAGGCTCCAAAGCCACAGAGAAACCCTGTCTCAAAAAAACAAAAAAAAAATTTATGTATTGTACTTTTGAACATGGCAACTGAGTTTAACATAATATGTATATTATAAAATATTCCTTTTTTTCTTTAATAATTTTTAGGTTTCAGGCGGTAAACTAATCTGCCAATTTTTAAAGAATAATATGGATGAGGTTATTTTGATTCTTTCTCCCATCTCTGTCCCTAAAATCTCCCATTTAAAATGTATTGTTATTTCATTTTGCATATATGTGCGCTTTGCCTGCATGTGTATCTACACACCATATGTAAGCCTGGTACTCACTGAGACAAGACGAGGATTTCAGTTCCCCCAGAACTGCATTTACAGATGGTTGTGATCTACCATGTGGGTCCTGGCAATCAAACCTGGGTCCTCGGGAAAAGCAGCCAACATTCTTAACTCCTGAGCCATCTCTCCAACCCCCAAAACTTTCAACTTTTTGCAAAATTCTTCAAGAAGGAAACAAAGCTAAACCTGAGAGCTCAGAAAAGCACCTAACAACATACATCCCTGCTGCCTGGAGAACTCACTACTTACTGCTCAACATCCCAGAATTGCAGGACAAGAGTTCCTGTGGTTTTTTTCCTTTTCCAAGACTAGCGTTAGCTCTTTTTCAACGACATGAAAACCAAAACCCACTGGTTCTTCTTTAGCCTAAACCACAGGGAGAAGAGAGGCCTCCGAGAGGCTGCATTTAATGGGAAACAGGTGTGCTTGTTGAGTCCTGGCCACTAAGGGAACAAATTTAAATCTAAAAAGTCTCATTGCATCTTGAAAAACATCACTGGGGAAGACAACTGGCCACAGTTCAGAGTCCACTGCTCGTAAAACAGCATCAAAAATGCACAGCAGGGACCTGGCTAAGGGGTTAGGGACGTGTGTGAAAGCATCTAGCACTCACTGGCTCATTATTAAACACATTTCTCAAAGGTCTGTGATGGGCTGGGCATGTATCAGGGCTTAGACATATAGAAAGTCAGACAGGCACAGCCTCTTTTCTTTTGGAGTTTATGGCATTCATCCCTTCAAATATTAATTTCAGAATACCCTCCTGGACCCCCAAATCTATGAGTCCTCAAGATCCTAACCCCTGAAGTATTGTTTCACAAGGTACATCGTGGAGCGCCGAGTCACAGAAAACAATTTGGAAAGCACAGCTCTCAGGACCACTGTGAACAGTCATGTAAGTTGTACAAGAGTAAAAGCATTCACGTAGATATATACATCCATGTGACCCTGAGGTTATAGGACCAGTAGCTATGACCTCTGCAACTGTAGGAGAAAGCCCATATGGGCAGCACAATATTCATATGGCCCAAATCCTAGCTCTTGATGGTTCCTACCACTTGTGTGACAAAACTTGTCCTGGGAAGATACTGTAGACAGAAGTTTCCGTCCCACCTGGTCCCACAGCTGTTTAGTCCCAAAGAAAACACACAGAGGCTTATAGTAAATAAACTGTTAGGCTTGTTAGCTCAGGCTTATTAGTAACTAGCTCTTACAACTTAAATTAACCCTTAATTCTTGTCTATGCTTAGCCACCGTGGCTTGGTACCTTTTCTCAGGACAGCAGTCTTGTCTTGCTTCCTTTGCATCTGACTGATGATTGTAGCTCTCCTTTCCTCTTCCCAGAATCCTCTTAGTCTGGTTGCCCCACCTATACTTCCTGCCTGACTACTAACCAATCAGCATTTTATTAACCCGATACAAGTGGCAAATCTTTACAGTGTACAAAAGCATTATCCCACAGCAAGATGTAATACACGTGTCTACACACCCCAAGAGGGAGCCCACAATAGACCAAAGTCTAACTTGGTGAACCAATGGTGTTTATTGAGGCTACTTAGAGGAATATAAGGAATACTGGGCTCCTTACAGGAGCAGATAGGACTCAAAAACATCTGAATCACCAAAGTCCACCCCAGCATGGGTGAGAGCTCAAAAAGTCAGGGAACCTGAGGCACACTGCATACTGCACAGCTTGCAGGAAGCCCAACAGGTTGGAGAGTGTCCTTTCCAAGTGACTGGTTGGTCTAAATCTCTTCCAGGCAGTTGGCTGGTTTCTGCTTCTTCCAGAAAGCTGGTCTGATCTCATACTCTTCCTTCCTTCCAGCTTGGTTTGCCTGAGTCTTTGCAGCTCTGCTTCTTTCACTCTGGTGATGCTTTTATTGCTTCCTCTGTCAAGGAGCAGTCTAGGGAACTTGGTCTGTTTCAGGGACTTCCTGAAGCCAATTTGAATTGCTTACCTTCATGTGTGAAGAGCTTCCCTGCAGGGTGGACCATTTCAGTATCAGAGGAAACTGTTAAGATAACACTGCTGTTGAGGGCGCACGTCTTTAATCCCAGCCCTCGGGAGGCAGAGGCAGGCGGATCTCTGTGAGTTCGAGGCCAGCCTGGTCTACAAGAGCTAGTTCCAGGACAGGCACCAAAAACCACAGAGAAACCCTGTCTCGAAAATCAAAAACAAAACAAAACAAAACAAACAAACAAAAACACTGTTGAAAGCAACTGAAGTTACTTGACCCTCAGTGCTTTCCCAGAGAATAGCAGAGGTACCCATGACTTTGTTCTCCACTGTGTTTCCCATGACTCTATTCTCGATTGCTTTTTTTCTGTCAGCATAAACGTCAACAAAGAGAAAGCAAATACAATCTTAATGAGTGCAAAACTAATTTTGACTGTATGCAAAGATCCTCAGTCTACATTCAAATTATCACAGACATAAACTGAGCAAACTCAGAATAGAACTTTTTAAATGTTCCTTTCCCACATCAATAATAAGGATGAAGTACGCCGATTGCTCAGGGTTAGAGCTGGTGAGAAGGATAGGACAGACCAAGCCATGAGGTTCAAACTACAGGGAATAGACTCTGCAAAGGAGCAGTGGCATCATCACAGGATAAAGAAGGAAGGGACACTCGGGCAAAGGCAAAGTCTATGTGGCTCAGTAGATGGCCTGACTGGGGATTAGATCCATTTTAGAGGGAGTCTGAGGCCTGCATTAGACAGGAGAGAATTAAGGCAGAGAAGGTTCCAAGGTGGGATCCTGTCCCGCCAGGACACCAGGTCCTGTAGCAAGTTTGGCAGATCGTGAACTCAACCCAGCACGCAGGACCCAGAGGCCAGAGCCCATGTTGGTCAGACCGTGTGTGTTTGCAGAAGTTGGCGTTTTCTTCTGCAGCAACTATCAGCAACGGTGGGCGTGACTGTTTGTACACCTCCTACCTTGGTCAGGTTTGGCTCAGGAACTGGATGCCAGTGAGTCTCTAGGGGTGGTTGGTGGCCATGGCAGAAAGGATTCCAAGGCCAGAGCTGAAGCAGCCACATGTAATCTTTTGAGTTTTGTTTTGTGAAAGTGTGTTCGCATACATACGTGTTCACATGCTTCAGATATACATTCACATGTGTGCAAGCCGCAGGTTGGTGTGTCTTCTTCAACTATTGTATTTTCTTTTACTCTAGCCCCACTTTGGACGCCAAAGTGTTTTTTATTTTGTTTTTTTTTTTTTTTGTTGTTGTTGTTGTTGTTTTACTTTTTTGGCTCTTGACTCTTTTGGCTTTTTTGAAGGGCCTGCCACCCAGCTCACAAATAAATTATACACAGAGTCTTATTCTTTCTTACAAATGTCCAGCCTACCTTGGCTTGTTGCTAGCCAGCTTTTCTTAAATTATCCCATCTATCTTTTGCCTCTGGGCTTTTACCAGAATATTTCTATATACCTTTTCTTTCTTCCTCCCTCTGTTGCCAGCTGTGTAGCCGGGTAACTGGCCTCTTCTTGTCTTGCTCCTTCTCTTTTTTGCTCCTTCTTCCCAGATTTCTCCTCCTGTTTCTCCTTTCTGCCTGCCAGCTCTGGCTATCCCATCTTCTTCACTATTGACTGTTCAGCTCTTTATTAGATCACCGGGTGTTTTAGACAGGCAAAGAATCAGAGCTTCATGGAGTTAAACAAATGCAGCGTAAACAAAAGCAACACATCTTTACATGGTTAAACAAATGGTCCAGAGCATAAACAAATGTAACACACCCTAAAATGGTTTCCCACAGCACTCAGTTGTCGAATGTCTTCCTCAATTGCTCTCTCCCTTACACATTGAGGCAAATTCTCACTCTTGAAGCCTGAACTTGTCACTTGGGCTAGTCTAGCGAGCCAGGCTGCTTGGGGGATCCCCATCTCTTCCTGGAAAGGGCTTTATATGAGGCATCTTCCCGTCCCATGCCCAACTTTTTAACATTGCCACCTGACTTTTTCATCTACAAAGTTCGTATTTAAGAACTGCATAATTAAATTACAAAAAAATCCATCAAAGATTTCATATTTTAAGCACACTTAATATTCTGTGTTGGACTGCACTCAGAGCCTTAGATACACATCGCTGATGGGAACCAGATTGGACATGCCTGCATCTACAAATTGATGAAGATTCTATCACCCAAGGCACTGTGGCTTTAAAATGGCCTTCCCTCAAATCCAGTGCTCCCTGTCTTAAGACTTTTCGCTTTTCCGGTTAGCCCTCTGCACAGTCCAGCTTATATTTAGAACCACAATGTGTCCAGCAGATCTGATCCCTCAGGAATACACCTTGACTTTTCCTGATGTCATATCTGCCCAGATTTCCACCTAACTTTCTGGTTGCCTCTTCTCAGACTCCTGTGTGGAGCCCTTAAGTGATGGTAGGCTTTGGGGCTCCACCACAAGTCCCCCCACCCCAACTTTCTTTTCTCTAAGGTAGTCTGACTGGGCCCTGTGTTCTCAATTTCTACCATGTTTCTTTTTTGAAACGACTGCAGGCCACCCCCACTTCCACACACACGCACAAATACGTTCTTCGTGTGCTCTTTTCTCTCTGTAATTTCTTCAAGACCCTGGGATAGTCAGAGCAATAGGCACTGCTGGTACCGAGAATGTCTGTCACAAGCCCAAACATACACTGAGGGCTGAAATCAAATCACTATGATCACCGTGTTGTCCAGGCTGTGGTGTGGTGGGGGCTGTGAGGGTGCTCGTGAGACTTGTATTCCCTCCATAGTTCAGATGGCCACTCAAATTTCCAAGTGCGTATGGAGACCGTGAGAGAGGCGGGCCTGAGAAGATGCTGCTGCTCCTTTCAGTGCCATTTAGTAATTGAGTCCACCCCGCATGCCAAGCATGCAGAGAAGGTGTTGTGAGGCAGGAGGAGAGGAGAAACAAAGCCCCACACCATCATCCATCGCCAGCACACTGTTGCCAGGTTAGAAGGCTGTGTTCACCTCCATGGAGACTGAATGTCACTCCTATTTCTCTAGAGTAACATTGGCCACAAAGGAGTGGACAACGGGGCTAGAGAGATGGCTCAGTAATTTAAAGCAATCGCTGCCCTTGCAAAGGACCTGAGTTCAGTCCCATGATCTACAGTGCAGCTCAGAAACACCTGTAGCTCAAGATCCACAGGATCTGACTCCCTCTGGTGATGCCCATAAACTCATTCAGGCAAATACCTATATGCATTGAATAACTAAGTAAACAAAATCTTTCTTAAAGTCTAGACAATCCAGGAGAAAGGAAAGAAGCGTTCTCTCAGTGGAGAAGGCTTCAGAACTGTGGTAGCGTGTAGAGTTGTGAGACAAGGGAGACGGGAAAGAATAGATGATGTGTTCTCAGGACCTTGGAGAAAACAAGGTCAAAGCGGAGAGGCATCATCTGCCAAGGGCTCAGAGGGAGTCCTAGCTTGTCCATCCTACTGAACCCTGAGTTTGGGTCCTCGGCCTCTCGGGTGGAGCATCGGGGCTGGCGATGGTCTGCGGGACTGCGGGACTGCGGGACTGCGGGAGAACGTAGGAGCTCCCTGACGAAGGGAATGGGCAGTCAGCCTGACAGGCAGGCAGGTTCCCGCTTTTCTGAGCTAAACGCTGTTCACCCGATAGCATAAGGCAAGAAGTCAGCCAGAGACACGCTGAGTGTGCCCTCCCCTTCGCAGGGTGCTGAGCACTTGGAGTATAAATAAAGGGAGCATGCGCTCGGCAGGAGCTCAGAGGGAAATACGTGCAGCTGAAGCCCTGTCTGTTCTGCAGATCTCACCACAGAGGGGAGCCATGCCAGCTGCACCCTAACAAGGGCCCAAGGCTTCTCAGAGTTCAAAGTCTTTAGAACAGTATAGAAAGATTTATTTGAAGGATGTGGAAACCTTAGGTAGACGAGCCAGAGGCCTCAAGACTCTGAGGCTTTGTTCCTTGAGGGCTTCACGAACTTGGCCGCTGCTGAGCCTCGGAGACTCTTCTCAGCCAGGTTCTGAGGAGTGCTGGTGCAGGTGTGTCTCTGAGAAAAACAAGCTTAATTATTAATCACCTGACCAATTCAATCAATCTAGACCATGGGCCCTCTCTGCCAAGGCTCTTCTACTCTGTCTGTTGCCCATCCGTTCCTCAGTGCCCTTTAGATGATTGGAGAAAAAGGTGCCAGGAGGTGTGGGCATTGGATAGGCAGGTGTGGTTCCAAAGGCGCAGGGTGAACCAAGGCCAGCCAGCCAGCAGGTGTGGTTTCAAAAGTGCAGGGTGAACCAAGGCCAGCCATCCAGCATTGACATAATTGTCACAAACACTGCTGCGCTCCAAGCTCTGCCTGAGAAGATCCCATGGGACTGGTGGGCCTGGCTAGGTGGGAGACACAGAGCAAGGTCAAACAGGTTTAAGAGGGGGATGCCCCCGGGGGGAGCACAGAGTGATGGAAGCTGCTGAGGAGGCCCAACTCTGTGGCTACAAAAGCTTATATTAAAAGTTGCTGGGTTTGGGGCAATGTGAGCAGGACCATGAAACCATCAAAGCCAATGGCCAGCCCTAGGGTAGGGGAAGCTAGAGATGGACGAAGGGGCAAAGCAGGGCAGGGAGTAAGCGTGGTTCTCCCGGAACCACCCTCTTACTGTAGCCCACTGGCTAGACCCGTGCTCATGGTGTCTGGTTGCTCGGCAGAGAGTGGAGCTCAGGCCTCTTGCTCCAGCAGGACCCAGGCATGGTGTAAGGGGGCCATTTAGTCCTTCTTCCAGAAGCCACTGATCCTGGCCCTGTGGTAGACACAGAGCATCAGAATGTGTTGTCTGCCGTGTAACTTCAGTGACTTCTGTCTCCCTCCTAGGCTTGTCGACAAATCCAGAACCATTGAGCAGTGTGATAATGGATATAAAGGAGAGGCAGCGTGTAAGAGCCTAGGGAGAGAATACAAAGTGCCCTGGAAAACAGCTAGGAAGTTGGAACTATGGGGAGTGGGTGGGGAAAGCCAGAGATAGTCAAGAAAGGCTTAATACAGGAGGTAACATGAGGGCTGGGGATGTAGGTCAGCTGGGATAGTTTTCCTTGCATGCATGAAGTCCATGTTCTACTTCCAGCATTGTATAAAACCAGACACATACCTATGATTCCGGCACTGGGGAGGTCTAAGCAGGAGGATCAGAAGTTCAAGGTCATCCTCCTTGTATACTGAGCTTAAGGTTATCCTCCAGGTATACTGAGTTCAAGGTCATCCTCCATATATACTGAGTTCAAGGCAATACTGGATGTGTGAGACCCAGCCTCAAATAAATAAAAAACAAACAAATGAAGAAGGAAGGAAGGGAGAGAGGGGGGAGAGAAAGAAAAAAGGAAAGAAAAAGAAAGAAAAAAATGTGGATGGAGTTGTAGTTGCCAAGTATTAAGAAGAGAGGCCCATGGAAAACACGGGCAAACTCAAACAACTAAGAAGGGGCTTTTTTGGGGACCAGTGAAACACGATCACAACGGAACTACATATTGGGGTGGCAGGAAGTGGGGCTGGGTGGGGGTGAATATGAACCAGAGTTAAGCAGAGTGTGGCGAGGGCCAAGTTAAGGTATATAAGGAACACACAAAACCAAGAGCTGCACCCCGGGATGTTGACTCCTGCGGACTCCTGCCCTAAGAGGCCTTTTGCCTGTTGCTGATAGCTGATCCCTCATTGGACTACGAAGCTGAGAGCAACCCTCTCCACCCTGTGGCTCAGAGTATGAGGCTATGACAAAGGAGAGGCAGGAAGCAGCCCCTACATCCTAGCCAGGTGGCTGTCTTGGTTGTATTTTCCAGTCTCCTAACAGATTTGCTCTCAAGGGTCCTAACCCCTAGGGAATTGTGCCCAGCCAGAAAGCCACCCTCCTGGGCTTGAAGACAAACCAAGGGGGTCCCAGTGCTACTCTCTCTGCAGGCCACACCTTATCAGCCCTGCAGGGTCTGAACTCATCTGAGGGACCCCTTACCTCTCAGTAGGCAGTAGCCACCCTTCCCCGGGGCCCCGTGAGTAATTGCTGGAGAAATGTTCTCCCAGAATTCAGATAGGCAGCTTCCCCACACAGGCTCGCTGTTGTCGCGTATGGCCAGACACAACAACCAGGTGAAGGATTAATGGCAGCCTCCTCCACACTGGTCCCAGAGTCTGAGGGACATTGGTTCCAGAAGCTCAGTTCATCCATGGGAGACATTTCAAGAAGAATCTGGGAATGAAACAGAGAAGCTCAGCAGATTCTAGGCAAAGTGGCGATCGATTCTCTAGGCTGGGGAGGCATGAGTCTTTGGATGCTGGGATGTTAACCTGGACAGTAAGGTTGCCTTAACACAGAGGAAAATACACCCTCCTGACCTCTGCAGAGGGGCTCCCATGGTGTTCTTCTCCAGCGGTAGGCGGGCAGTGTCCTGTTCCCCCGACACCACATGCACAGAGACTTCTAGAACGTGCTCAGGTGGGGCAATCCCCACAGAGATTCTGACAAGAGAGAGCCACTAGACCACACTTCCTCCTTTCCCTCCCAGTCGCTGGCAGGCCGCTTACAGTCACCTCTTACAGGTCACATCCTTGTTGACCCGAGCTTCTTCAGCAATCATTTCATAATCTGTCGGCTTAGTCTGCTCACGTCTGGGCCTTCTACACAGCTTCTCAGTTGACAAGGGGTGTCAGGGAAACAAAAGTTTTTGCTAAAGGAAAGGTAAACACTTTAAAGAACCCGCCGGCGCTCTGGGGCCAAGGGAAACCACCTTTAGGTCTAAAGTCTCCACAGCCTCCAGAGAGGAGAGCAGGTGCTTTCCTCCTTTCCCTGCCCGAGGTCATGCAGCCCCAGGAACTTCTTTCCTTTTGTCTAGTCCCTCCTGTGCCTACAAGACCCAGGTCCCCAGGCAAGATCTTCAGAGTGGGGAATAGGAAGACAATGGAGTTTCTTCCTCTCTCCTTCTTCCCTTCCTTCTTGTTTCAAGAAAGGTGGGGTCCTTTCTGGATCTCTCTAGGAAGAGGAGGCAGGAAGACACCGCTTTCTAGAATTTGAATGCAAAGACTTGCCATGAACACCTGTAGGAAAGCTCAGGGATGCCGTGAACTCAGCTGCACACATTCACAGTGCACCCAGAGCCCACGGCCTTTGGTAACAAATGCTGACCTCGAGATGGGCAGAGCAGGCAGAGGAGGTTAAGATCATGGTTTGAAGCCCAGTGGGGTGACGCATGCCTGTGATGCCAGGCAGGACTCAGGAGACTGAGGTAGGGGGCTCATCATAAGTTCAAAACCAGCCTGGAAGGCAGAGCAAAAGTTTGTCTTGGAAAAAAAGGAAGGAGAGGAGGAGGGAAGAAAGGGAGGGAGGGAGGAAAGGAAGGAAGGAAGGAAGGAAGGAAGGAAGGAAGGAGAGGGGAAAAGATATGAAATAAATATATGCTCAGAGTTCTGCACTCCTGCTCATGGCCTATCTGGTCCTTTGCAAACCACTTTGTCTCTCAAAGCCTCATTTTCATCTATTGGGGAAAACATCAGTATCTATGTCTCAGCTCTGTGAAGGAGCCAAGGGACACAGTCCCATAGAGTGCATACAGGTGACCTACAGAGACCTCAAGACTCAGCAGGACTAATGCTGGCTGCACTGTTCATGCAAAGCAGGAAAGAAAGGCACCCCATGGTTCCTGGTGACACAGACATGGCCCTGGCAATGCCGAACTCTGCTCACTTCAGTCTCCCCAGGACTATCTTCAGGGGCTTTGCTAAAGAGAGGACATTTGCAACCACTAACAGAAAGAGACCCCCCAAAAAGAAAGGGCTCAGAGGAAATGAGAGGAGATAACGGGAGGAAAGATGTGGTGGTTTGAAAGAAAGTGGCCCCCCAAAGGGAGTGGCACTATTGTTGGAGGAAGTATGTCACTGTGGAGGTGGGCTTTGAGGTCTCCTATATGCTCAAGCCATGCCCAGTGAGACAGTCTACTTCCTGTTACCTGTATATCAACACGCAGCAGCTACCTCTCCAGCATCACGTCAGCCTGCACGCCACCACATCCCGCCATGAGGACACAAAATGGACTGGACCTCTGAACTGTAAATGAGCCACCACAATTAAATGTTTTCTTTGTAAGAGTGGCCGTGGTCATGGTGTCCCTTCACAGCAATAGAAACCCTAAGACAAGAGGTATAATCAAAATATATAATACACATGTTTAAAATTTTAAGTTTGTAAAGCAACTGTGTGTCTATGAATCCCTCCAAATCCCTCACCCTGCCTCATGCCCCCTCCTGACCATAGCGCCCAGCAGCTCGTGTGCCACAGCCATGCTGCTCCCTTCCTCTGTGTCTCTCACAATCGTCTCCCCACTCCCCTGAATGATCCTCATTCATCGCGCCTGGTGAAAGAAATGCCCCTTCTATTCTAGGAACTGATGGGGAAGTCCCTAGCTGTCATAGAAGGCAGCTGACACCGCCTGCATGAATTCCCTAGAGACTTGCTAGAACAGAATGCAAATGCCCAGGCTTGACGGTCGCCAGGCTCTCCATGGTAGGACAGAATCGATCATTGTGGCACAGTACCCAGGTGATTTGGATCAGAATCTGCCTTCCATACCTTGCGGACTGACAGTGTTCAGCTAGAACCAGACGTGAAAAATTCTACACATAGTTTAACAGTGCCTTGTGGGGCCCAGCACCACCCCACTCCCCAGACTGAAATCTAATAAGCGGAGTTGATATAGGTGAGTCACTTCCCCTTTCTACACCCACCCCTATCTCTCTGTCTCTCTTGCAGAAAGAAAGACCACACTGGTACCGGAACCTGTGGCTGGAGGAGACTGAGGCAGGAAGGTGACTTGAGCTCTGGAGTTCACAGTCAGTCTGAACCTGTCTCAAAAATCCAATCAGTCAATAAACAAGCTAGAAAGGAAGAATGAAGACTTTGGGGTCTTTGAGACCATCCTACTCTTAAATGCTTGGGGTTCTATCTAGGACCAACATGGTGGAAAAGAAAATGAGACCTCTTGGGGATGAACCTGGATACCCCACCACTGCCTACGCTGCCCTTGCCATTGATGCTCAAAGGGGACAGAGCTCTGAGGCCAGGCAGAGGCAACAGCATCAGCATCTAAGAGTGACAAATGCGCTGTGAGGAGCAACCCCAGGCGCTGCGTCACAAAAGCCAGTCAGAGCAAGTGTGGTCCAAGGTGGCATCTGAATGTAAAGGCCCAGAACCAAGCTATGGGGCATCAGAGAGCGGGTGAGAACACCCGGTCTTGGGGAAGCAGCTGCAGCTCAGGCGAGGGAGGTCTTAACAGAGAATCAACACTGCACAGCCCCTAGACGTGGGCAGTCGTGGCATAGAGTGTAAATGGGTTATATTCTCCAGAGCTGTGCACATCCAGCAACAAGCTGGGACTGGATACTCGGAACTGGGAACCCCAGACATCCTGGGCCCTGACCGATGGCAAGAATACCCATTCCTGCCTTTGATCAGTTAAGGCACAGACAACAGCTCCAAGGGGACTGGAGGCCTGAGCTCAGCCCCAGGCTGGTCATCATGAGATGGAGGTGGGGGTGGAGCCACAACAGGCTCAACAGGAACTGTCTTTAGAACTGTAATCTGCTGCAGTAATTACAGACGGCCCCACTCTGCCCTCTGGGTCCAGGCTGCCCATCCCATCCTCATTGACTCAAGAGCACTGCTAACCAGGGAGTAGGGCACAGGGAAAGTTCTAGGCTATTGGAAGCTATAGCCAACCAGGCCCAGGAGATCGGTATAGCTTCACTTAAAGCAACCCATTAAAAGTGGGAGTTTGTGGTATAGATTACATATTGCAAAAACAAAGGAGATGTGTTGCCTTGAAGCATACCAGATGTTCTTCTCAGCAAAGTCCCTTAGCCCTGGAGGTAATTAAATCATCACTCTCTTTTATGACCAAGGAAATAGACCCAAGGAGCTGACAGAAATAACTATACAAAGAAAGGCCTCTGCTTGAGACGGTGTCCACAACAGCGCTGAGCACCAGATCTTTGTGGTCTACCATCAAAGACGGCCTGACCCCGGTTCAAGACAGAGGGGTTCAGTCACTAAAGATTGAGGAGCACTGGGTAACAATGCTACGGGTTTATGAGAAGCCCTTTGACTCCAGAAGGGATATCCTAGATCCCCGAGGCCACCGAAAACTCCGTTCTCTTTAGTTTCCTAACCAGAGTCCTAAGTGGAACCTGTTTTGTGATCGCTGCTCAAACCTTTGAGATATTTGAGAGCTTTGAAAATGATTAAGTTGGTAATCGAATGCCTGCCATGCCCACATAAGGACCTGAGTTTGGATCCCAGCACTTACATAAAAGTTTGTGACTGTAGAACCTAGACAACAATGACAACCCTAAGAGAGACATACATAGATCTAATCTACATGGGAAGTAGAAGAAAAAAAGATCTCCTGAGTGAATTGGGAGCATGGGGACTTTGGGAGAGGGTTGAAGGGGAGGGGAGAGGCAGGGAGGGGAGCAGAGAAAAATGGAGAGCTCAATAAAAAAAAATTGTGACTGCAACACTCAAGAAAAGGTAGGAGGAGAAAAGGGCTCCTTGAAGCTCACTCGTCAACAAGCTTACCCAAATGGACAAGCCTGAGGGAGAGACCTTGTCTCAAAAACTAAAGCGGAGGGCTAGCAAGATGGTTGGTTCAACCAGTGGGTAAAGATGCTTCCTGCCAAGCCTGATGAACTGAGTTTAATCTCCAAAACATATGTGGTAGGAAGAGAACCAGCTCCCACAAATTACCATCTGACCCTCTGGGAGATATTTTTTTAAATATTTATTTATTTATTATGTATACAATATTCTGTCTGTGTATGCCTGCAGGCCAGAAGAGGACACCAGACCCCATTACAGATGGTCGTGAGCCACCATGTGGTTGCTGGGAATTGAACTTAGGACCTTTGGAAGAGCAGGCAATGCTCTTAACCTCTGAGCCATCTCTCCAGCCCCTGGGAGATATTTGATTACACTACGTAAAGCTACATCACTGTGTTTGCTTTAATAAAAAGCTAAATGACCAATAGTTATTCAAGAGGTATGGGTGGGACTTCCAGACAGAGGGAGCTCTGGGAAGAAGGAAGGCGGAGTTGCCAGCCAGATGCAGAGGGAAGAGGACATGTAGGCCCATAGATTAATAGAAATGGTTAATTTAAGTTGTAAGAGCTAGTTATAAACAAGCCTAAGCTAAGGCCAAGCTTTCAAAATTAATAATAAGTCTCTGTGTCATTATTTGTGAGCTGGTAACCCAAAGAAAAATCTGACTACACTGATTTTTGCAGACACCATGACACATACTCCATAAATAATTGAAAAAAAAATTAGATAAGTAGAGAAAGGTCAAGAAAGACGCCTAGCATTGACCTCTGTCCCCCACATGTACTTGCCTATATGTGCACCACACTTACATGTACATATGCACGCACACACACATACATACATACACACGCACACACACACATACATACACACGCACACATACATACACACGCACACACACACCCATACCACACATATGCATGCACGTGCACACACACACCCATACCACACATACATGTACATATGCATGCACACACACACGCACACACACACCCATACCACACACACATGTACATATGCATGCACACACACATACATACACACGCACGCACACACACCCATACCACACATATGCATGCACGTGCACACACACACACATACATACACACGCACACACACACATGCCACACATATGCATGCACACACACATACATACACACGCATGCACACACACATACCACACATACATGTACATATGCATGCACACACGCATGCACATACATACACACGCATGCACATACATACACACGCATGCACACACACCCATACCACACATATGCATGCACACACACACACATACATACACATGCACGCACACACACACCCATACCACACATATGCATGCACACACACACACACATACATACACAGACACTCACATACACTTACGAAAGTCAAAAGAAGACCAAATGCTAGCATAGAGGCACTATGAGATGCTGTTCAAATACTGAAGGAAGGACCCCTGCATGACACGGCCACTCAGAAGCTTTCAAATTCTCTTTATTAAAAACCATTTTTTTCCTTTTGTAAAAACAAACACTTTGAGTCAGTTATATAGATCAGAAAAAAATGATGACAATTTATCTAAGACACTCAAAAATTCTAATATTTTATGAGTTCAAACTTAAAGTAACTAATAGTTCTGTTTCTCTCAAATACTCACAAAATAATCTCTGGTCCAGTTCAAGTATACTCTTACAGATCACCCCCTCAGACTGTCCAAGAATGGGAAACCTGAACACCAATGGCTGCAGCTCCTACTAACAAGTTCACCCAAGCCCTCACCAGGTGCTCAGCGTGACCGTAAGAGAACATGGGCCTTCCACACATCCACTCAGGGTGCAAACAAATCCTTTGTGTAAGGCAGCAACTGCTCATGAACGACCTTGGGGCGAGACATTTTAAAATGACAGGCGAAACACTGAACAGAAATTTTTAAAAAAAGAAATCAGTATTTTCCTGGTCGTCTTTACTACTGTACTGCGTGTAACACACATAGGAATAAAAAGTGCCAGGACCATGCCAATGGAGTTATATAAAAATAAATATATATGTATATATATACACACACACAAGTATAGAATCACCTGTGACTTTAAACTGAAGTTTGTGACTGAAAGTAGAGACTGCCTTGTCTTCCTCCCTCTGGAGGACTTTCTCCAGAGTGCTCTGAAGAAGGTCAAGTTAAAAACAAACGAGGGAGCCATCTCCCTGCCTAAGAACTGGGCCACGTGAATTCCCATAGAAATGCTGCCAGCGTAGGAGCCAGTGGTGCCGGTGAGGTCTGCCTCTCTCTGCTGAAAGATACAGTGTCTAGCCTCTTATAATGTACAGGTCTAGCCTCTGGTGGAGCTGCTAATGGATTTAGGGATGGGGCCAATAGCTGTTCTAGAAGCCATAGGTTTTCTGGGAAATGGGGGAGACTTTGCTGATGACCACAGTGTGATGACCACAATGCTGGGCTGCCACCTGTGGAGCCCACCAGGGGAACGGTGGGGACTGAGATACACTATTGAGTCTTAACTCTTTGGATACCACCTTCCTGAAGCCCCAACTCCCCATCACTCCTTTCCAGACTGGCCTGTCTCTGTCCTCTCTTTGCCTTACTTAACTCCTCTTTCAAAGGTTCCACAAGTTCTCTCCTGGCCAGGAATCATAGGCCTCAAGGTTTACATGTGGTCATTGTAGTGTCTGTGTTCATTTCCTTCTATGCCTCAGTTTCCTCACTGATAAAATGTTGGTATTGAGTTGAGTTAAATCACTTCTCCACTGCTCTTCCATTTGTGTAGAGCATAGAACAGCAATGTAAGAGGGGAAAGACATGATCCCTGTCCAGTCTGTTTGCCTTCACCTGGGAACATAAGCAGGCAACTCACACGGGCAAACCATCCACATGGAAGACACCTTCAGAGAGGCATGTCTACTTGTGGAGACAGCACCAGGCTCTCTCTGACCTGGGTCCATTCTATGGCTCAAGTGGAGCTCATGTCTTCTAGTACCCTTATCCCAAGACCTTCCACTAAAACCCTTCAGCCCACATGGGAGGGGAGTGCTGACCCCACCGGGAATCAGGGATCTGTTCTTCCTAGCATTTCAACATCCAAATCAGCATAAGCTAGGCCTCCATCCTCACCTGAAAGTCCCCAGAAAACCAAGTGTTTTGGTTTCTCCTTCAACTGGGGATCATTTTCAAATGATTCTAATACAGGGTACTCAAGAGTAGAGGCATCAAGGATGAAGCAAGGTCAGGTGCTAGTCCCTTGATGCTGACTTAGGCTGATTCATTGCAGAGACCAGCATGCACCCTGGCCCACACCAATTTCCTCCTCTAGCTGTAGGGAGAAGCCATGGTTGACCTCAAATTGAAAGTGAATCTATACCAACATCACCATCCTGAACAGAACAAATCCAGACCCATCCTTAAACCAAGAAGTTTGGATTGGCCCTCCCAGAGCTTCGACAATGTTAAGTTCTTTGCGCCATAAAATTAATATGATTTTACTTTAAGGCATTAGCCTGGTGGTTTTCTAGAATAACTGAAGATGAATGGCTTTCTGAAAATAGGTGCGTTAGGGCCGAGCACACAGCTCAGATGGTAGAGTATTTGCCTCTTTGCTGGAAGCCCTGGGTTTGATTCCAGTACCACAATGCTGACAGCCACAGTACTCAAGAGGTAAGGGCTGGAGGATCAGGAGTTCAAGATTACCCTTCAAGGCAATCCCTGACCTACATGAGAACCAGCCTCAGAACAAAAGCCCAGGGCTTTGGGGGCTAGGCATAAAGCTCAGTGGGAGAGCACCTGTTTAGAATGTAGAAGGTCCTGGGTTTGATTCCCAGCACCAGCCAGAGCACCAACCAGAAACTGAAAAAGAAAAGGAGCCTTTTCAAAATGGTGGGATCCCCCTGGAGGAAACTGTAACGTAACTGCTTGTACCTCCGCCAACTGATTCATTGATGACCCCTCTCGAGACGGATGAACCTGACTTAGCCCCCTTGGGACACACAGGACCCAGACTGCAAGACCACCTCGGGTTCACCAAAGTGACTCTGAATCCAGGGCAACTCTCAGACGTTTTCCTTGTGTGGCCCAGCCCCACATAACTGACCTGCCAGAACCAGTCAAAAATTGAAACCCAGTGACAATCCCTGAGAGGTTGGAGTTTATGTAAAGGAAACGAACTTTGGCACAGAAGGGATAGGTGAGAGGAAGAGAGAAAAACAAACTAAAGAAACAGCCCCCAGGAAGCTGGTGACCCGCGGTGGGCTGTACTCGTCTCTGGAAACAAGCCGAAGCACCGTGTCCTGCCTGGCTTTCCTTCTTCTCTGTCCTCAGTCCTGTCCCCGGGGCCATACTGGCCCTCGTTCAGCAGGCTTCCCATTCTCCTTCCAGAGACAGTGGCCGCGGCAATATCAAAGCTTTTTCTTCTCAAAGTGTGGCACAATCCCGCTGTCCTCGGGGCTTGGACTGCCTGCTCCCTCCATCTCCTTCAGGCCCTCCTCTGCCAGCTGCGACAAGTACTTCTGTGGAGGAGAGAGGGACAATGCAGGCAGAGAGACGTCAGCGGTGGCACAGTGTGTGTGTGTGTGTGTGTGTGTGTGTGTGCGCGCGCGCGCACGTGTGTGTGGTGTAGGACCCCTTTCCTAACCCTGTGGTAAATGGGGACCATGTCTCCCTTGTCTCCAGTGTATCTTAGGGCAGCTGGACCACATTCTGTTTCCAAACAATGTAAGTATCTTGTGGGGAAAGCAGGAAGGGTAGATACTAACCATAGCAACCACCCCTACCCTTCTTCGTTGCCAAGCACTTGCTAACTACCTGGCTTAAACTCAATCCTCGTGACAATGCTACCTGTTTTCCAGGAGAGCTGCAGAAGGAGGGACGGTGGAAGATGGCAGAAGTCCAGGACTGGCCCAGGGGACATCAGAGATTCCCAACAAGCCTGTAGGACATGCTATGGGGGAGGGCCTCGAGACCCCTGAATGGACTAGAAATAAAATGCCTTCTCTCCAGTGGGGGCCTGCCTCCACAGAGCTAGAAGCACTTATGGCCGATAAGCCAGCTAGGGCTGGCCTGTATTCCGGATATCTGGGACCAGCGCTGTGAGAGATGAGGGGAAGGCCTGCCTGTGCTGGAGCAGCTGAGAGATGAAGGGAAAGCCTGACTGTGCTGGAGCAGCTGAGAGATGAGGGGAAGGCCTGCCTGTGCTGGAGCAGCTGAGAGATGAGGGGAAGGCCTGCCTGTGCTGGAGCAGCTGAGAGATGAGGGGAAGGCCTGCCTGTGCTGGAGCAGCTGAGAGATGAGGGGAAGGCCTGCCTGTGCTGGAGCAGCTGAGAGATGAGGGGAAGGCCTGCCTGTGCTGGAGCAGCTGAGAGATGAGGGGAAGGCCTGCCTGTGCTGGAGCAGCTGAGAGATGAGGGGAAGGCCTGCCTGTGCTGGAGCAGCTGAGAGATGAGGGGAAGGCCTGCCTGTGCTGGAGCAGCTGAGAGAAACAACACAGACAACACTTGACTGGCAGTTATAAAGGTCAGGGCCAGTTCAGGGGTCAAGCGTTCAGTCTCAGCTAATAAAGGTCCTGGGTTCAAATCCACACTCTCTGCATGCAAGCGGCTGAATGTCCCTAACATCTGTGACGTGAGGGTAACCATGACAACCTCGCCAGCAGTCGGGGAGTGGGGCAGTGTTTGCTATAAGTGGAAAAGTGACACATGCCTCACGCAGCACCCAGCATAATGTCTGGCACACGGTAAATACTCAAGAATGTCAGACTTGCGCATGAGCTGAACCTGCTGTAGGATTGGGGGGTCCCTAATCTGCCCCTACCACTAGTGAGAGCAATGGTGTCTCCCTCACCCTCCACCTGCTGTGAAACTTTAGCTTTTGGGAGTGACTGCAGTCTGACTGGGAGCCAGACTCTAGCAGATGCCTGTGGGCGAGCCTGCTGCTGGAGAGCCCCAGCTTCTCCTCTGCCAGCTTCAAGAATCCTGAGTGGATGAGTACCCTGCATATGGGTGCGTTCTTTGAGGCTTGATGCCATCTTCATGCCCAGGGAGGCCTACACTGCTGTGCCAGATCACTCCCCACGGGTGCACATAGAGCCGTGACCAGCAATGGCATAGAGAGACTTCTGGAAGCTGCACTGAGGCGCCTTCAACCTGTTCCTGCCTCTTAGGGCATCCTTGACCCCCAACTCAAAACCTCCTGAGGAGTCCTAACTCTCTAAGTTGCCTGACTTGAGTCAGCCGGCACCTGCTGTGTGGGTCTCAGGTCTTCACTTTCCACACATGGGACAAAGGCCCCTGAGAGAAGCCCTATCTGAGGTGGCTGTGGCAGAGACTCCTGGCTCCCTGACAGATACATGAGGGACCTCGAACTCAGGTTGGACAGTGTGAGAAACTGAGGCAATGCCTATGCCCAGTATATCTAGGGACCACAGGGATGGTGCTGGCCTGCTATGGGAATTGGGAGGCAGCCTGGAGTTAGGCCCTGAACACTGTGCAGACCTCTGCCCTAGAGAAAGGCAGCCTCTGAAGTCTTCCTAACTCACTTAGTGGGAGTAAGCTTGAACTCTGGGGTCTCCTTGGGGGCCATAGAATTCCACCAAGACCAAAGATTCTCACACTGAGGAATTAGACATTCATAGAACTGTTAAAATGAAGATTCTTGGCCTTGGTGTGTGGCTCAGTGGTATTTCTCTAGAACATTCAAAGACCTGGGTTTGATCTTAAGCACTATAACATTTTAGAAATGGAGATTCCTGGGTCTACACTAGGTGGGTAGGTGCAAGCAGATGCACTTTAGAAAGATGCCAGCTAACTCAGTGGAGAATCGGGGCCGCGTTACCGCATGCCCTTCCAGCCTGCGAACGATCTAAGAATAATGAAGGGTGGTGATATTTTGTTGGTGATCTAACAAATAAAGCTTGCCTGCCTGAAGATCAAAGTGCAGAGCTAAGCCACTAGTTAGCCATAGAGGCCAGGCAGAAGTGGCACACACCTTTAAGGCCAGCACTCAAGAAGCACAGGCAAATGCTCTGTGAGTTCAAGGTCACCCTGTTCCAATCTAAAAGAGAAAGGGAGCCAGGCGGTGGAGGCTCACACCTTTAATCCCAGTATGTGGGAGTCACATGCCTTTAATCCAACACTAGGGAGGTAGAGACGGGAAGGGATGTGACTGGGCCGGGAAGAGACAAGAGTCTGAGGACTTGTAGAGACAGGATCTTGCCCCCTGGGTCTGAGGATTTCATAGAGATAAGAACTTTAGTGGCTGGATCCTTCAGTTCTCTGATCTTTGCAGCATTTACCCTGATATCTGACTCTGGGTTTTTATTATTAAGATCAATTAGGATTCGAGCAACAATGAGATTTTTGAGTTAATGACTGTCCCCAAATAGCTCTCAGAGCCCAGTGAGCCCAGTCTCAAGTTCCTGCTCTGGTCAAACGAGGCCACCATTCCCTTTCCTCCCCAGGAGAGAGACAGAACAGTGGGTCGGCCATGTTCATAGAACAGCTGCTCCCTAGTGGGAAATCAGGAGGTTTAAACGAACCAGGTACAGCCAGAGAGAGCCTCTTACATGCGGAAAATCAGGAGGTTTAAATGACCCCAGCATAGCCAGAAATAGTCTCTTACATGCGGAAATCAGGAGGTTTAAATGACCTGGGCACAGCCAGAGACAGCCTCTTATTTGTGGGAAGCCAGATGGAGCCGTCCCCTGCCCCGAAGAGCAACTTAGAGGAGGAAGAAGAAATGAGTGACAAGAACCAAGAGATGTGGTCCAAGGCCCAGTGGCTCTCTCTACACTGCCTGGAGAGAACCTTACAGCGCTCCTCCGAGCTTCAGCAAACCTGAGATTCTTAACTAGATGTTCACATTAACCGTTTCAAGAATGTTCGTTCTTAAGTTACATGTTACTGCTGCCTCCCAATATGTGACCTAGCACATGTACTCCAAAACTGCAGGCAATTCTAGTCTGCATTCCTGCTTAAAGACCACTAGATTAGGTCCAGGAAAATCTCAGTGGGTAAGGGTCAGTGTCTCCAAGCCCATGGACCTGAGTTTGAGCCCCAGAACTCCAATGGTGAATGGGGAAAACCAATTCCTTCAAGTTGTCCTCTGACTTCCATGTCTCCATTATGGTATGTGTGTTCCTACCTTCAGAACTAAATAAGTACATAAATGTAAAAAAATAACACACATGACTTTAAAAAAACAAACCATCAGATAAGCCATTCTAAAAAATTAACTAGGAGAGGAATACCTGGCCTAACACTGCGGCAATGACACCCCTGGCATTTCTTAGATTGAGCTATGTGATTCAACTTGATATTTATTTTGTATGTGGTGTCTATGTGTGCATACACTCATGTGTGTGTTTGTATATATGTATATATGTGTATATATTTGTGTATGTGCACATATGTGTGTATGCATATATCTGTGTGTATGTATGTGTGTGTGCATGTATGCATGTGTGTATGTGTGTGTATTATATATATGTGTGTATTTATATGTATGTGTTATGTATATGTGAGTGTATGTATGTATGTATGTGTGTATGTATGTGTGTGTGTGTGCATGTGTATGTGTGTGTAGAGAAGTCAGGTTGATATTAGAGGTCTCTTCCTCTGACACTCTCCGCCTTATATTTTGAGGCAGAGTCTCTCTCACTGAACCTGGAGCTCACCAGTTTGGCTAGACTACCTGGCCAGTGAGCTCCAGAGATCTTCCTGCCTCTGCCTCCCCAGTGCTAGGATTATAGGCATGTATCACCATGCCCAGCTTCTATGTGAGTGCCAAGGAAAGTCCTCGTGTGTCCACGGCAAGCATTTTATTGCCTGATTCATCGTCTACCTCTAAACTCTAGTTCTGATGGTAAAAATGCAGCTGCCTTGAAGCGCTCACCCCTACCCCCACCCCAGCAAATGAAATACCTGTAAAAGCCAGCCTGTGCCAGGACTTGATCATGAAAATTACATGTGCTTTAGGTTTAGATATTGCCGCAGCTCTCACACCGGCCACCTCAGTTCAAGCTTCCCTGGTACACCTGCCAGGGAGCCAGGAGCCTCCGCCACAGTCATCTCAGATGAGGCGTCTGCTGGGGGCCTTGGCAGAATGCCAGACAGTAGCATGCTCATTGACTTTAAGATACTTTTGAAAACCCATTACCATCTCTGAAAAGTGCATCTGACAATCGAGAGAATCTCCCTGCTCAGTTCGCTGCACTGTTTTTCTAATTGGTGTTAAACTGGTATAGCAGGCTGAGGATGTGGCTCAGGCGCGGAGCATGTGATTGATAATCTAAATGTCCAACCCCATGACAAAGAACAAACACAAAAACTGGTATGTACTAGTAAAGGCGTATTAGCTTGGATGAAATATGGGGTTCAGTACCTGCTGTAGAGACATTTTGATACAGGCATCGCTTAGTTGCTGCCTGTACCCAGGTCTCCTAACTCAGCTGGAACCTACAAGGCCTGAGTCTGTATTCGTTGCTGCTGTGTTCACAGAGCCTAGACCAGTTCTGCATGTAGGCGCTGCCTGTGACAGGCGTTTGTTGTGCTAGCTGGACATGTAATGGGGCAGAACTGGTTTTTATTCCCGTCACAAAGGTTATCTGCATGGAGGAGGAGAAAGGGAAGCCCCCAGGCCTGGCTGAGAGGGCTGGCTGTTCTGTGTGTTGGGAGAATACTAGCAGAACTCAACTTGTGCTCCATCACGCTGAGGGTGGAAGGTGTTTAAAAGGCCTCTAGGGTGCGGGAAATACATAAGTAGAGTTGCTGCTCTGAGCGCCCTTAGGATGAAGCCTGTCTGTGGGACAGCCTGTGGAGTCAGCCATTCTCCACACGGTGGGAGGAGGTAGAGGCAAGAGAGGCCTAAGACTCCTAGGTGCTGGCTTGCGAGTGGAGACTGGGAAATGGCACAAGGTGGACAGCAAGGAGAGCGAGCGGTTACCTGTAAGTTCCTGTAGTGGATGGCACTGCGACAGTGGCTCACTTTGGCGGCCTCCTCACTCGTGTAGAACAGGCCACACAGCTTGCAATAAAAGCCAGTCCTGGGAACCACGAACTCCACTCCTGGGGAAGGGTGGGGAATGGACAGGCAGCATTAAGAAACGCATTTGCTGGTGACTTTGGCAGTTACCAGCTCCTCCAAGCTTCACCTCATCGGCCACATTTACAACACAGCCACGGAGAAAAAGTGCCTACCCCATTCACAGGTCCTTGTGAACATCGGGAGCACGCTGCTAGCCGGTGGAGGGCGCCCAGCAATGACTGCTCAGCGCCCTGCCTTGTAGGTCTGAGTCCGTGGGCCTGCCTCTGAAGAGAAGGGGAGGAAGACCTCTCTGCTGCTCTAAGGATTTCAGGTCTGCTTGGTTCCCCTCTCTGCATTTGGGACCCAAATTCTCTGTAACATGAGGTTTGTTTTCGGATCACTTTTACCAAAGAAAGATGAAATTAAATAAAAGAGGAAAATTTACCCACTCTCTGTAATGCAAACATGTGTCCCTTTTGATCTGTGGTGGACCAGGCTGGGCTCAGACTCACGGAGATGCACCTGCACTGGCCTCCTGAGCGCTGGGAGCTAAGTCTAGGTACTCAGGACCTACATGCTGGATGCGAGCCTTCCCTGTGTGAGCAGAACACAGCGGCCGAGGGAGGGGTGCTGCTCCCATTCCCTCTGCTGGGACAATCTGGGGAACTGGACTGGAAGGAGGAGAGGATACAGCAGCTTTCAGAGGAAGGAGGAGGAGGTACCTATTCCTCAGCGCCCTGCGCCTCCTAACCACAGCCCGGCCCTTGTCTTCCTCCACTTGGTGCTCAGCACACAGGAGATCCTAAACTTGTAAATATAACTCTCCTTTACATCTCGATAGTAATAATAATGATGATGATGATTAATAATAACATTAAGTTTATTGGTGGGATACAGTGGCTCTGAGGGAGGACAGAAGAGAAGAAGCCCGGGGGACGGCGTGCAGCCTGCCAGCCCAAAGCTCCACACTGCAGCTTGGAACCTGGCTGCCTCTCTGCCGTGCAGCTGTCTGCCTGCTGTCTCAAAGCCCTCAGCACTCAGCCACAATCCCCAGAAGTGAGAGGTGTCACTCAGTCTAGCTGTCCCACGGGCCTGAATGTCCTTCTCCTTCACCCTCTACTCTTGCCCTCTGTGCAGAGGATGGACACGTGGCCCTACTTGGTCGGTGGGGGAGCACTGGAGAGGCCTGTGGGTGGGAGAGCCAGCTCTAGGCTGCTGCTGGGGAACAGGCATCGAGCAAGGCCCACCACCTTTGCCCTGTTGTTACAAAACAGGTATTGCTTGCCGCTGCTCCTCAGAAGCCTCAGAGACATAAAATCCAAGAGAAAAGCTGCTAAGAAAGAACTCTGGTCAGAGCCCTGCCTTCTGTCCTGTCCTATATCCTACGGGTAGCAGGGTATGGCTGGGCTGTACCAGGAACACAAACCTGGAGATTATAGTGTAAACCGGGCCTTGGATTCCTTGTCCCTTTCCTGGGGTCTCCAGGAGAAGTCTAACCACCTCAAGGGAATCCACAGAAGCTGAGGCAGGAGCCAAATTGTGCAACCGTGGCTCCTTTCAACCAGAGTGTTACAGCTACCATCTGTGGGGCTGTATGCGACATTTCACTGTAGCCAAGTCTCGGTGGGACAGTAACAGTGGAAGGAAATGGCATGTAGGTCAGACAGGCCCCGCACTCTCGCATAAGCTGTGACCCCCACAGAGGCGTTGGTGGACTCCTCTGGAGTGAGTTTCTCATCTGTAAACTAGGCAGCACAATGCCACACATGATGTTGTGAGGAAACACCTGCCACCTTGCCTGGTGCTCAGGGAACACCACTTTAGGCACACAGAAAGCAAGCATCTGAGCATTGGGCTCCACCCACTCTCCAGCCTTTCCCAAGGCTGCCCCGAGAACGACGTCTATGGTTTGGCAGTAACTTTCTTCCCAGGCCCTGCCCAGTGGGGTGGGTCCATGTCAGTAATCAAAAGACAGCGTTAGGAAAAGATGAGTGGAGACAGGAGGATCCTCAGATGACAGTACAACCCAGGGCTTGTGAAGGCACCACAATGCCGGCCACCACTCCCTTAGGAAGCCCAAATGTAGGGACCAGAGAATAGCAGTACCAAGAAACCCTGCCATAGCCACGGTGAGATCAGGAGCCACCGAGCACTCCATTTCTTAGGGCTTGATTAAGTGCTGTCATTAAAGCCGCATTTGCCTCCTAATAATAGCTCCTGGCATGGATAATTATGACTTTGCCATCCTAGTAAAGCCCATGTGGAGAGAGGGGAAGCTCACCTTCTGCCAGAGATGCTATTTGGTTATAGTAAGAGCAGGCAGGCCTTGGCAGGCTCCCACTGGCTAGAGTAACCAAGTGCTGGCCTGAATCATGAGCTCCCTCTCCAGCCGTGAACACCCTAGTCCCTGACAAGACTGACCTCTCCATTCTCCTAGTGGGGTGCCCTGTCCTTGGCATCCTGCATTTCACCCCTGTGATCAACACCCCAGTCCCTGACAAGACTGACCTCTCCATTCTCCTAGTGGGGTGCCCTGTCCTTGGCATCCTGCATTTCACCCCTGTGATCAACACCCCAGTCCCTGACAAGACTGACCTCTCCATTCTCCCAGTGGGGTGCCCTGTCCTTGGCATCCTGTATTTCACCCCTGTGATCTCCACAGGGACCGGAATGTTGTCTCTCATGTTTCTAGAAATCTCTCTGCTGTAGTGACCAGTCCTGGAGTGTATAGGGTTTGAAGCCCCATCGAGAAGAAGCACTGTGGGCCTAATGAATCCCAAAACCCTTCAGCCCTTCCTAAACTTCTGTGACTAGAAGGCACTAAGACTCTCCATTCACTTCCTCCTCCAAAATGAATCTACATGGAGGTTTCACTTACTAGGTTCATAGAGACAAAGAACTCAAAGCAAAGAGGTTAGATAAGCTGCTATTTGTCTCCCCGCCATCAAGTGGCAGAGATGGGATTTGAACCCAGGAATAAGAGGCCATAGTCTGTGCTCTTCAACACAGAAACGGCCTTTTCCTTCTTACGTCTGAACAGTGTGGCCAGGGAACAGACATCCCAAGCTCCTGAACTCAATGTGTACTCTTGAGAAAGGCTCTTTGGTCTCTTCACCTGTCAAACACAGAACACAGCAGCATCCCTTCCTAGAGGGTATGGGAGTGTGGAGACCAATGAGCTATTGGCTTTCTAAGTGAATGAAGATGATTGTACCAGTCCATGCTGGAAACAACCTCAATGCCCATCACCAGGTAGACAAACAGTATGGTACATCCAAATCCATAAAGCAGCACAGGTGCATATGGATGTCAAAACAGATAAGCCACACTGTCTAAACATGTGTCCTTCATTGTATGCCAATTACACCCTAATACAGCACTTCATAAAAACAAAATCAGATACCATTTTCCTCCTAACAGGTTGGCAAAGATTAAAAACTGATATCTGGGTTTGGCAAAGAGGTAGAGAATGGGAATTCTCCCTGGAGGTGACACTGAAAGCTGTTATCCTCTTTTTGGAGTGCAATTTAGTAGCAATTATAGCATTTTTAATGCAGATATATACAGACCCACAACGCTCCCATGCTTGGCTAGCATCCCGCCTCACAGAGACGCTGGCAACTGCACAAGGGAACCAAACCAGAACATACGGCCAGCAGCAGAGGGCAGAGGCCAAGAACACACCACTAGAGTCTGAGTCCTAACCCGGCCCCTCCCGCTCAGGAGCCTCGTGACTGCATCTCAGTGTCTGACATGTAAAGTAGGAATTCGCAGTACCACCTGCTTCATCCACGCTTGGAGTGTGTTCAATACTGTATGTGAAGCACTGAAGACACTGAGTAGTGGCTTAGCTGTTACCATGTGACCATAATGGGACACCAAACAAACAGGAGACTGCTGAAGTGCTCACCAGTAAGGGATGGGCAACAGAAGGTGCAGATTTTAGGATGGGGTATTCACAGTGGTTCAAAAGAGTGTGCTCTCTGCTTACTGACGCGAAGAGCTCCCTAAGACCGGCTGCTCAGAGCATGGAGGGTAGGGGAGAAAGTCATCGAACATGGCAGCATCCTCTGAGGCTGGGGAGGGAC
Source organism: Microtus oregoni (assembly GCF_018167655.1). NCBI lineage: Eukaryota > Metazoa > Chordata > Mammalia > Rodentia > Cricetidae > Microtus > Microtus oregoni. Next base: position 7,506,540 of record NW_024543071.1, read on the forward strand.
GATTGAGACCACCAGGATTGATTCTACGGGGGCTCTGTTTTATTTAATTTGTTACATTAAGCTTTTACACTTTGGACGGTGAGAAGCAGTAATGAAAAGACATGTACACAGAAGCAGGATTCACTCTTCATGTTTGCTGTGTCCTTGCTTCTGAGTTCATGCCTGGAACTTATTACACTCTCAGTTCCCTCATGGTGCAAGGCACGGTCCCACGTGATCCTGTAAGTTGCCGAATGGATAAATCCGTGGACAAGCTGCAGCTCCTAACCGGCAGGTTCTGCAACATCGGAGTCCACAGTTAAAGTGCCCGAGAGCATTGTGATTCATTCTAAGGCCTGTCTTTCATTTTTAGAAATATTTGTGTTGGGAGGGCTAGGGAGGTGGACCAGTGGTAAGAGAGCTTGCGAGAAGACCTGAATGTTAATCCCTGGTGGTCATGTAAAAATTGTGAAACCTCAGAGTTGGAGACAGAGCGGCAGATCCCAGGCCTTGGCTGAACAGCTCAAAGCCACAGGTGAGGTGAGCTCCTGTCTCAAGGGAACAAGAAGGGGAGAATTAGAAGAGGGTTCTTCTGATCTCTTCCTATGGACTCCATATCACATGCATGGGTACATACGTGTGTGCACGCACACACATGCACACACGCACAACACACTATGCACACATAAATTTTGTTTTGCGAGATACTACATAGCAAGTTCTTTAAGAACAAGATTTGTCATTTTTCCAAACTAATTCTATAAGAATGGCATATTAGAGTAAGGAAATAGAAGAAGAGGAATAAAGACGCGTGGAAGGAAAAGTCAAGCTCCACACTGGGGTATCTTCCCTGGGTGCCCACATGGTTATCACTTTCTAGTACGTCCGTGGGTCTCATTCCTAAGAGATACTTCCCCCAAACATCCCCTCTGATAAGCTGCTCCTCCTTTTTCCCTCTTAGAGCCAGTGCAGAGATCACAGACATCAATCCAGGAGATTGTTACTAGTGTGCACCACCGCCATTCTCACTGGTGTGCGCCACCGCCATTCTCACTGGTGTGCACCACCGCCATGCTCACTAGTGTGCGCCATCACCATTCTCACTGGTGTGCGCCACCACCATGTTAACCGGTGTGCACCACAACTTCAGTCTATTATGTGGGCTCAGAGAAGCAGATCTTTCAAGGAGAAAAGTTGTGTGGCATTCTGGGACAATATAGAACAAGGATACACAGAAGAATGACAGCAAAGGGGGTTCATTTTAGCTGAGATAGTGGGGCTTCTGTTTCCTGCCTACACAAGGCCTGGGCTTCCCTGCTGGGGAAACTGGCCTTTCCTGGCTGAGTCTTATTGCTGTGCAATTCACGGTTCAGTCATGTGGCTATTAGGTCTACTATGGGAGCCGGAAACGGTAAGAAATTTTATCGTCTTGCAGGTCTGGGCTATTGCATCACATCTTAAAAACAAGGACAGCACCATGGCAAAAGCCCTCTTGAGCTCCTCCAGGTCACTTGAGAACTGTCACTTCCTGGAGCTGGGACTCAGGAAGGACTGTGATTTCACCTACCTAGAGGAATGCTAAGCTCGTTGAACACATCCTCCGGTTCCCAGGAAGGCAAAGAAAGGGGCTCTTTCAGCTCCACTTCGGTGAGTTCTGGTGACCTTACTTCCAGAGATTTCACTTCCACGTACCTGGAGTTTTCTGCAAAACATGAGCCTGTGAGGTAGGAGATGAGGACAAGCCACACACACACACAAATAAACAAACAAAAAAAGCACCCTAATGAAACTCACAGCAGGCCTCAAAGAGTCCCTGTAATTCCATCCCCTGCACTGTGATTGGGAACTGTCCCTTGGACTGCTTAATCACGTGAGGCTGGGGCTGCTAATTAGCACCAAAGTGCTATAATTAAGATCATTTTCCACTGCCAAAAAAATGCCACACGCAATAATACTTGGCACTTCTTAGCACTTGGCACACAGGGATGGACTGGATGATCCGTCCTCCATCACTCCCAGTCAGTATCACTCCATCTCTGCAGGGAGGGGAATCCTCAAAGGGCAGAAATAGTGCTGACATTCACCAAGACTGGCCACAAAGGCAATGCCACCCTCACCCCGTGCTTGTGAAGCAGCACTATTAAACACGAATGCCAACTACGGGGTAAGTTAATACACCTCTGAGCCCTGCACTTGTTGAGACCCGTACCACAAAGTAAAGGGTGCTCGATCAGAGAGAGGTGAAAATGTCAGCACTCTTTCCTCAAACCTGTTCTAGATGGGCTGGGCCTTTTTGTTTCTGTAGCAACAAGCAGGCTGATCAAGACGGTTTCCATGAAGATTCAGAGCCCGGCAGGTGAAAAACTGCTCAGGTCAGCTTGACACAGAGGAAAGCCCAAGCCTCTGGGCCACCCACCAGCTCTGCTACCCACAAGGCTCTGGGTTGAGATATTCCTTTTCCCTGCCTTTCCCTGTATTTTCTGCTTCTTGGGTTTTACTCCAGCTTTGGTAAAGCCGTCAGCTTTCTATAAAATGGATCTCTAGTTACGTGCACCGCAGGAGTATTAAGAACTACTCACCCTTTCTCCAACCCGCCCCCCTTCCCCAGCTCTGGATGGATCTGTTTCCATCTGGCAGAGAAGACAGGGCTTAGCCCATTTTAGACTCCTTAGTTCATGATGTCACAGCGCTGAGCATAGACACAACATCACCTCCGGTGGAGGCAGACTTGTTCCTGGGATAAGTCCTGTTTCGCTATCTGACCCTGGAGAAAAACAGGTCTGAGGTAGCCAGAAGGGAAGCAAGCCAAGCCCTTCAGCAAGCCCTCCTTCTTCTCTGTACAATCTTCTCTCACCCACCCCTCCATCAAAGAAATAATTGCAAGGGGGTAAAGGCAGCAAGCCATCAAAAAGAACCCAAACCTTTTTCCCCCCAAAAAATCTGAAAACTCAACCTGATCTTAGTCGCCTGTGCCTATGTGGGACCCCATAATACAGAGAAATCAAGCCTATCTCAGGTGGCTTCTCAGAACTCAGTGGTTCCTGTCAGCTTTCCTTTATACTGTTTGCCTGAGAGCTATAACAGGCTAACCTGTCCTTCAGAGGCTTGCTTCTGCACATGGCTTTCTGCCTCGGCTTTAAAGCGAGTTGGAAACTCCCCGTATGTCTGTTCCAGTCGGCACACGCCTGCATGTCCTGATGGAAGCAGTGGCCCAGTCCACCCAACCACCCATGGAGGAAAGGAAGGTAGTTACCCTCAGTCAATGAACCTTGGCAAGCCAGGCCTTGGAGGTCGCTTTCAGTAGGGGGGCTGGCTTTCTCTTCCAGGGGACTGACTTCATGAGCCCCATCTTCAGGAGACCCCCTGGCCTTGCAGTCATCGAGAAAGGGGCTGGATTGCTGGGCCCTGTCCTCTGCTGGCTGGAGGGACATTTGTTGGGTTGTAGGGGCCGGACGCGCATCTGAGTCCTCCGCTCCTCTTGCCTCCTCGTAGCAATCTGAGACCTCCAGTGAGAGGCCTGTCGCGCATTCAGCTGGCTTCCGCTCAGTGTCCAGATTTAGGCCAGGCATCTCCATGTCCGTGTCATTGGGACAGCGTGGAGATGTAGACGGCAGTTGTCTGGGCAGCGTGAAGCTGCTTTCTGCACCCCCGTTCCCCATGGTCTCCCCCTGCTTGGTGAAATCTTTGGCCAAGTCCAAACCTAAGGTGGCTGTCATGCAGGGACATATTTCAGGGAGGGTTTTGTCCTTCTGGGTAATGGGCATAATTTCCTCCAGCTCTGGGATGTCCGGCTCCATGATGAAATCTTCTTCCCCCACTTCATCCACCGTGACCAGCTCCTCCATGTTTGTGGGGTACCAGCTGTCCCCCTCGGCCTCACTGCCACTCTCCCAGTCTGGTTCCTGTATGAGGATGGAGAATGTGTATCAGACGGTGGCTAACGATATTCACCCAGAAGCTGTTTACACCGGCTACAGGAGCCCCTGGCCAGAAAGATCTGGGCGTTTGCGCGTTCTCCTCGGGAAGCCTTTACTGAGTACTAAGGGAATATGAGCCCTTCAAGTCTCACTTTATTCATTTATCCTCAGGACGGCACCCAAATTGGCACAAGCTCCAGAATAAGCCCTTGATGCTCAATCTGCCGTGTTTAAAATGACACAAAGGAATTTTTTTTTTCAATGAAGCTCTTGTTGAAATTATGCAGGTCAACTTCAAATGATTTCATAAATAAACGTGTTTTGAAAACTAAAAAAAAAAAATCACACAAAGATTACCTAGCCTTGCTGTGTAACAGTAAATGTCTCTGAATGAATAAGCTATAAATGCTAAACACTTATCAAGCTGTTTCTGTGTATGTGCGGACACCTCTAAAAGAAAAACCACTCACAAACATCCTCCCAACTCCCTCCCTCTCAGCAAAGGTGCAACTTCCACGCTCACAGCTGCCCTCCTGTATTTTTCCCTGGGAGTTCCCAGCAGCCTACGGCTTGGCACACAGATTCGGGAGGGTAGTTTCCCCTGACCGGAAAGGCATGAAGCTGGCTGCCATCCAAGGACATTTCTTTTGCCTGTGGAAGCCCAGCCCAGGAGGACGGTAATTGGATTTTGATTTTTAACTCAGTAAAAATAATCTTTACAAAACAAGGAATAGATCTTGTTGATCTCAGGGTCTGGGCCTGCTGTGGCCAGACCTCCAGCTTGAGTACTTGTGTCCCCAGCCCACTAAGAGACCTGCTTATTTTGGGAGCCTGGCTCTGAAGCCTGAGTCTTTTTTGGGTGTACGTTTTCTTTCAGAGTCACAGTCAAGTTGCTGGTGAGGGAGGCAGAGCCCAGACATGTGGCTGAAGATCTCCCAGGCGAAGATGGCTAAAGACCTCACCAAGCCATTCCACCAGGAAGCGCACGGCCTTGGTGGAAGCGCTTGTGGAGACAGGCACATGTTCCACGCAGCCACTGTCAGGCATGACTGACTCCTCTGACTGAGTCCCTGGGGCTAATACACGACACCACCAACAAGATGGGGACACATTTACCTTCCTTGTCTTCATGTTTTCTGGCTCAGAGGACTCCGTCCCTTCCCCCTGTCTGCCGGCTGGTGGAGGGCTTGCTTCCGTGCCTTCTTGTTCCTCAGTGCCAGTCTAACAAGAGAAGAAGAGAGTAAACAGGACCAAGAGTGAGCAGAGGCAGGAGAAAGAGGGAATGCGGGGGGGGGGGGGGGGGGCAGATCTACCTGCTTTTCCCCTATCCCTCACAGTGTTGTAACACTGAGGCTCAGAAAGGAGTTGCTCACTCGCACAGACAGATAGACAGACATTTTGAAAGCTGGCCCATTGGCTTTCAGGGATAGAAATCCCTGGCCACCTTAGGGTTTGCAGTGAGGATGACTATAAGAAGCTAAAAGTGACCTATCTTGGGCAGGCAAGACCCTGGCCACTATGGTGACATCTCCTTCCAAAGGCATTTTTTCATTCACACACACACACACACACACACACACACACCACACACACACGTTATTCCTTTATCTCCTTATGTGCAGGAAGGGAGTTGTCACCCAACTGGAGCTGTAAACCAAGCACACTCCCTCCTTCCTGCTATTCTCCCCCTGGTTCGGGCCTCAGGCTGGTGACCCACATTTAGGAAACAGAGCAACTGAAAACAGGGATTTGGTTTGAAAGTTGGGCTGCTACACAGCAACAGGGGCAGTGATCTGCAATCCACATGGTATTTTACAATTTTGAAATTACATTTGTGTGTGTGTGCATGTGAGTACAAGCACCCAAGGAGGCCAAAGACATCAATGTTATGGAGTGAGTATTACAGGCACTTGTAAACTATACCCATCACGAGTGCTGGGTATCAAACTAGGGTCTTTGCAAGAGTGCATGTTCTTAACCACTGATCCCTTCCACCAACACTGCAAATTTAGTTTAAGCTTTGGGGCTGGAGAGATGACTCAGCAGTTAAGAGCACTGGGTTCAATTTCCAGCACCATGTGGTGGCTCACAACTGTGTGTAACCCCAGTTCCTGGGAATGTGACACCCTCTTCTGGATATATGTGCAGGCAAAACACCAATAAACATGAAACAAATAAATAAAAATTTCCAAAAGAAGAGGGGAGCTTGCTAATCCTCAGTTTAGAAGTTTCTCAAGTTTACTCTCCTATTACTTATCCCTTGGTCATCAAGTTAAGGCTACTCCCTGGGCTCCTCTGGGACAGGGGACATTGTATTTTATCAACGTTCTTGGTTGAGGTTGGTGCGAGGTAAAGTTCTGATTTTAATTACTTGCAAGCAGACACACCCCCTTGAGCTGATAAGGAGCCAATTAGAGTAGGAACTGGGGGCTGACTGGTATAACTGGTTATTACTGGATAGGGACAAAAGAAGCAAGGGAAACCACTCTGAGCTTTCCTTAAGTCTTCTGTGTGCAGAGCAAAGCAGCTCCGCTTGTCCTTCCAGGCACCAGAGTCCGCTCCCACCAGATGATGGCCGCTTACATTGTTGCTGTTTTTATCTGCCTGCATAAATCATCCCTAGCCGTTCCTTATGAAAATAAACTATCGTTCACAAGTAGTTCTTGCAGGCAGAGTCAATACAGTAAAACTTCCCATCCCATTCAAGCTTGGAGAGCAAAGGACAGACTTAATGATGTAGCCAGAGACTCTTGCTAGAAAAGCCACTAAGAGCGGGAGAAGAGGCTTTCTAGGCTCTACAGACAGCTCTAGGTGAGCAGGACACCTCCTGAGTAACAGACCAACAGAATCCATACCCAACTTCCCCACCTCACAGACCAAGACAGCAGGTCTCAACGGTGGTGCGCTGGCATTGCCACCAGAGCCAGGAAATCTGCTCAGCTTCAATCTCTTCTGATCTCTACCCTCCCCGCAAATCTATTTTCTACAAGGCAATCCAAAAGGATCTTCTTAAAATGGAAAAAGAATCACATCCCCCGTGTACCTTCTTGTCAGAAGATCTCATTTATTTCCCCTTTCACTGAGGACTGTGGATCTTTAATCTGCACACAAGGCCCTGCCCGACGTGGCTCCCAGGGACAAACGCATCTCCCTCCAGTACATTAATGCAGTACACTGTTCCAACCACACTGGCCTCCAGCCACACAGCACCCTTTGCACAAGTTGCTCCCTCTGTCCGACCTTCCTTTCCACTCCCCAAATATGCAGCCTTCCTTCAAATCTCACAGGAAAGCCTTGAATCCATTGCAGTTCCTGACATCATCTTATAGCTCTCCTGCTTGGCATCACCCGGTGTTCTTCTGTTCACATGAAGAGTGACTTGGCCTCTTCAGAGTGTTCAGAGACTCCCAGCATGTTGGGGGTCTCTGAACCGAGCACAAGAGGTTTTCTATTTCTTCCTCGAGATTGCTCCTCCCATCCCCAGGGGTTTGCCTACTGCAAGCTTCTAGCCGTGTGAGACTTACAGGTGTGGTTCTTGTGTATGTATGTACATACATGCATGCACAGTGCCCACATGCATATGTATATGTACATGTTTGTGTGCAGGCACATATGTGCACAGCATGCATGCATGTGTACATGCATGTGTACATTAGAAGACAGCTCAGCTATTAGTCCTCGTCTTCCACCTCATTTTAGACAAGGCATCTTTGTTGTTTGCCTTGGGACTGTACTAGCTGGCTCGTATACTTCCAGAGATTCTCCTGGCTGCCCCTCCCATCTCGTCACTGGATCACTGTGATTAAGGATACACGCTACTACATCCAGCTTTACCTGAGTTCTGGAGCCATGCTTGCAATGAAACAACATACCCACAGAGCCCTCTTCCTCACCCTGGACTTTCTAAAGCATGGGAGACTCCATGCGGATCTGTAGAGCTGGGTCTTGCTCTAAAGAGCGTGAGGGGCAGCCCTCAGCATGGTCATCACCCTCTGGAGCTGAGCAGTGATTGGCTCCATCAGTCACCACCTTTTGCTTGGCTTTACCCATCCCACTATTGCTGGCTTGGCTTCCCGGGACACATCTGTGGTCCTTGACGCCTCCCTTCTAGAAGGATGGACTGGAACCTCTTTCCCTCATCCTTTCTCAGTGACTTGATTTCTTTCTGGGGTTCTAAGGTCAAATCTGGATTTGGTCACCCATTCCCACTGAGAAACACACAGGGCTTCTGCCCCGTAGAGATTTCAGAGGGTCTGTCATGAGCACAAGCTCACTATGACAGGATTGCAGCCTAGTGGTCATACCTACTTAGCAAAGAGCACTGAAACAGAGACTAGTGTGGCGTGGTTCTCAGGAGTCAGGCCTGTGCCTCTAAGTCACCGCCTCTTCCACAGATGCTTATTCAACACCCACTCTGTGCCAAGCTCTGCTCAAGGACAGAGACGTGGCTGTGAACACAAAAGATTCTTGCACTGAGGAGATTATGTTTGGGGGTTGTGGGGTGAGGGCAGACACTGTGTTAAATAAGGATGCTAAGTGCTGGGTGCGCAGATCACTCTGAGCTCAGAAAGGTAGGAGGAGACAGAAGTGGGGTGCGGTGTTGGGATGTTATACAGCAGCTATAAGTAAAGGCAAAGATGCTAAGAACAAGAGGAGTAGACTTCTGGGGAGGGGAGAATCATACGCAAAGGCCCACCAATTCATACTGCTGGCCTTTCCTTGAGACACCCCCAATTCCTTGACTATTTCTAAGCAAATACAGCTGCCCTGTGGTGTCTGGGGTGGGGGTGGGGTTCCAGATTCCCCTCTCATGCCAGGGTCTGCAGGTGCCTAAGGCCCTTATATAAAAGGACCTTATATAAAATGGCCTCGTGTTTGCTATAACCCACACAGATCCCCGGCAGAAACTTTAAATCACCTCTGGTTTGCTTTTTATCCCTAGTGCCATGCTATATGAATAGTTATTCTACCTGTCTTCTTTAGACATAACATGTTTTTTAAAGTTTGTAGATGTTCATTCGAGACAAAACTTCTCCCCAAAATATTTTCAACCTGTGGTTGGTTGAATTCACAAACACAGAACCCAGGGATACAGTTTTAAAAAGTGTACCCTCTTCTTAAAAATACCAGCTGGCTTACCAGGTTCTCAGAACCCAGCATGAGTCTTCAACAGGGCACAGGTGAGTCTACCACATCCACCTCTCTGATCTCACCTCCTGTGCAGCTCCTGTTTTGCCAGTTGAGAAAATATGGCAGACTTCGAAATGGACAGAAAAGATTACTGGCAAGACTCCCTGTCCTTTATTTATTTATCTACTTAATATTTATTTAACTGGGGGTTGAATCCAGGGCCTCCTATAAGTAGGCAATGCTCCACCGTTGAGCTTCATCCTAGCCATTCACATTTTTATATGAGGCAGGGTCTCACTAAGTGGCCCAGGCTGCCCTTGAACTTGCGATCCTCCTGGCTTGGTCTACCTCTCTGGATTCGAGATCTGTACCACTAGGCCCAGGCCTGGTATCCTAATAGAACGCTAGGCATTTGTTTACCGCATCCTTCTAAGGTATCAGATTCTTTGGTGGTCATGCCTTTTGTGATTTTACATCTGTGCTGAAAACTGATCACTGGCCCTGATGCAAACGCTTCTTACTCATCAAGATGCAAATGAGTTTTATCCAGTGACAATGCAGCTGATTCCCTGAGTCCTGCGGAAGACACCGGTTACATCTCACTAGCAAATCCCTATGCTGATTGCTTCTATAAGTTGCCTGTTCATTAGTACCTCCTTTGAGCTGACTTTACATCGTATGCAGCTAAGATGTAATGCAGGACCTAATAATAATCTTTCGCATGTTTCTAGCAGAACCGTGATTTTATGTTTAGAAATAGAATCTTTAAATATGTCCTAGAAATGCAACCACATTGGATATTCTTGAAAACAGTTGTTTGTTTCCACTTTTTCTTGCCGCATCTCCTACCAAGAGCACCAAACTGGTTTTTGTCCATTTTCAATACCCACCTACGTGCAGCTTTTATTCTGCACTGTTAATTGCCTACAGAGAGCTGCTGGTCCACTGGAAATTCCAACTTGGGCTCTATTATGTGCAGATTGTTTTATGTCTGCTGGACCTCGGCCTCTGCCGTATATGCACTATGTCCTATTCACCTTGGATTTCTTGTGCCAGACCCACACTTGACTCCTCTCCCAAACATGGGGGAATGAAGGCTGGACAACAGCCCAAAGTGACTCTTCAGTGTTCATGGGATTACGAATTGGACTCCTTGTTTGGACTATCACCCACTCCTAGGTAGAACTCCTAGAAGATATGCACAGAGGATTTCAAGGATTCCGCGTCTTGTGAAAATCCCTAAAACTCTACCATCACACCCATGTTTAATAGGAGGCCTCAGCTAAAAGGGAATGCAAGTCAAGTTGGATATATGTGCCAGCTGGTTGCAATGGGCCTTTATTAAAATGAAATTAAAGTCCTTTATCTGGAGAAGCTACCATGCTTGAGCTCAAAGTATAATTTAGGGGGTGGCGGCCACTTGTCCTCACCTGTCCTTGGAGCTCTGGATCAGAGATAGTTTTGGCAGGTGCACAGAATGAATCAAAGATCTAATCTCCCTTGGGCAACTGTGGGTGCCAACACCCAGGAACACTCCACCCTGGGCACACAGAACTACAAAGGGTCTTTCCATCAAGTCTCTCCTTAACTTGTAACGAAGGCAACAAGGTCCATGTGGGACTGAATCACTAGCTACTACTCTGGCTGTCCCAACCTAATCGCCTTGGTCAAAGGGAATCACACTGGGTGCTTTTCCTGCCTCCTCTGTGCTAATAATGACCTAACTTGGTAGGGCTGCTACAAGTAAGTGGTGTAGTTATCGAGGGTCCTCAGTGCAGTGCCCTGCACCTGGCAAAGGGTCACGAACATTCATTCAATCCGTGCATGCTCATTATCAGCATACGAGCCTTGGGATTTTCCTCTGGGCCAGCCGTACCTTCCCCAGGGTCACCCCAGGGGCACATTTGCGTTATTACCTCATTCTCTGCTGTTCCGCTTTCTTTTCTATCATCAGCTCCTTCTTGGTCTCTGTCAGGTCTCTTGGCTCTACTTTTCTCACTCTGCTTGGACTTCATACCCACAGGGGCCCTAGTGACCTTGGGTTCCAGTTCATCCCCTTTGCCCGAGTCCTCTGGGTGAGGGGGTCTAGTTTCCCGCAGCCTGGCCTCTTCTTTCCTCCTGGACCTTCCTGGTACTTCCTGCTGCTGCTTTGCGTGTTTGTCCAACTTGGCTTTGGGTTCCTTTCGATAGTAGCCATCGTCCCGACCTTTGTAGCTGGACAAAGAATGGAGTGGGCTGGGGGACCCTGACCTCAGGTACTTTTCCCGATGGCCCCTCCCTCCTTCAAGTCGCTCATCCAGTTCAGCTTTGTCCATCTGCCTGGGGTAGTGTTTCCGGTCATGTGCCCAAACATCTGTCCGGTCCCTCTTGTCTTCCCCGTTCTCCCTCCAGGGAACGGACTCTCGGTCATCTTCCCTCCTTGCATAGGGGGAGTGCTCCCAGGAGTCCCGGCCATTGCCCCAGTCAGTCCGAGAGGGGACTGGCGGACTGTGGGAAGAGCTGCAAGAGGTGAAGCTTGGAGTGTGCGATCTCGGGGAGAGTGATCGGCTCACCGGACTTCGGGACCGTGGCCGCTCAGTACCGTATCTGGGAGGAAGGGAGGAAACAGTGTTCAGAAGCTGCAGAACCCATACCCCACATCACCCAGATGTAGACACACACAGCTCCTCTCAGAAAAAGCCTTGGCATAACCTACCCACCTGGGCATTCATCAGTCACAACTACATACCATTCACCCAGATGTAGACACACACAGGTCCCCTCAGAGATATCCTTGGAACCACCTACCCACCTGGGCATTCTCAGTCACAAGTCACAACCCAGCACTACACAGAGTGGCCAGGAACAAGCCTGTCCTCCCTCTTGACTTATGGGTATGGCTTTCTTCCCAAGTCACTTTCTGCCCCCTCTCTTAGAGTCTGCTCCTAGGAGCTGGGAAGAATGGATATATTTGGTTCAGTCCTACTTTGCTTCCTCTAGGGAGCTCTGTTCAGGCGTACCGGCCCCAGAAGAGTCTTTTCCTGGGGATATACAGGGTGAGGGCTCCGAGAAAAGGGCTAAGAAGCAAGGTTGCCATGTCTACCCTCAGAGACAGTGCCTAACCCAGATCCAGTGTTGCTTGCTTCTAAGACTTGAAGACACTCCTCCACTTGGACCCCATCAGAATATAGGTGACTTAGCCTCCTTTTGTTCCTCTCATTTAGACCTCATTATAAGTAGTTTAGAGTCTAGGAATGGAAGTGGGGTTGTGGCAGGAGTGAGGAGGCAGGCTCAGAGAGCCACAAAACAGAAAATCAGGAAGACATCCAAGGCTTAGAAAAGGTCTCAGAACTCAGATCTGTTCAAATCTGAGATGAAGACATCGACACCTTCAGGAAGTGGATCTGCCTAAGGTTCAGAGCCCAGTTTCAATAGTCTCCACATTCTATACTGCCCCATAACTACAGATGCCATGATCTGCCTTTTACACACCATTAAAACCCCCAAGAAAACATCATTTTAAATAAAAAAAATCAGACAAATAAAAATCCCTGTCCTGAACGCTCGCATGCTCTCTGAAGTCTGATTGCTAAGCAGATCACCTGAATCACACACCTGATACCCTAAAAGGATTGAACAGCTTCATGTGGTTCGCAAATGGAGAGCAACAATGTATCCCTCACTCAAATGGAGAGCAACAATGTATCTATCCCTCACTTCCAGGACCCAGAGCTACATCTCTTACTGGCTAGGGCAGTCTCTTAACCAACTTGGGAAGTCTGGACATCTGTCCTCTATAGTTAGGTTAGAGCACCCCCTGTGGCCACTCAGGAGACTGTAGGCCTCGTTTTGTTTTCCCATCTTAAGGGTCATAAAAGCCAGTTGAAAGAAATTAGTTGGGAAGTTACATGCACTTAGTATCTGGAACCAATGTTCAAGGAATCAGCTACATTCTTACTTCTATACCTACATTCAGCTCCTGAAAAATTAGGAAGTGACTACTTTTAAGCAGAATCTGTCACCACCATACACACCCAGGATGTACAGTTGCCCCCAAGGAGCCAGATGCCAACTCTCAGTTGCTGTATTCAAGCACAGGAGGACTATTTAGAGAAGCCCAGCATCTCACATGTCCCCTTCTAACCTGAGTGGTACCTTTTGTGTGACTAGGGGAGATTAAGGAGGGGTTAGAAGGCCAGATGGATGGATCAGAGTCAAGAGTAGGCCAAGTTACAGCTCACACCCCCATGCTGGCTAATTTTATGTCAACTTGACACAGGCTAGAGTCATCGGAGAGGAGATTGTCCTAGTTGGGAAAACGCCACCATAAGATCAAGCTGTAGAAAAGTCAGTAAGACATTTTCTTAATTAGTGCTTGATGACAGAGGGCTCAGCTCATTGTGGGTGAGGCTATCCCTGGACTAGTGGTCCTGGGTTCTACAGGAAACCAGAGCAACCCATGGAGAGTAAGTGACTAAGCAGCCTCCTCCATGGCCTCTGCATCAGCTCCTGCCTCCAGGATCCTGCCTTGTTTGAATTACTGTTGTAGAAAATCCTTTTGTACACTGTTAAGATGCATCACTCAGATTGCTTTAATAAAAAGATGAATGGCTAATTCAGCTAGGTGGGATTTTCAGGGCAGAGAGGACACTTGGAAGAAGAAGAAGGCAGAGTCACCAGCCAGAGACAGAGGAAATCAGACATGCAGGGGGAGTGGCAAAAGCCATGACCCACATGGCAGCACATAAATTAATAGAAACAGGTTAATTTAAATATAAGAGCTAGTTAGAAACAAGCCTAAGCTAATGGCTGAGCTTTCATAATTAATAATAAGTCTCCGTGTCATAAACTGGGAGATAGAGAAAGGCTCACTGCTTTTGGTAAACTATTAAAAAATAGTTTAAAAATAATTAAGTCTTTAAAGAGAAAAATAAAATAATAATTAAAAAATAAGCCAGAGAAAGACTTGCTACAAATGGCATCCAAAGCTTTTTTTTTTTTTTAAAAAAAAGAAGATTCCAAACACACAAAAACAGAGCCAAATGTGGTTTCCTAGTCCCACAGTCTCTCATGAAGCCACGGTGTATAGAGATGCATTTCCCAGCCACTGCCTGCAGGCTTGAGCCAAGCTGCACAGTGGTTTAAGGTTTATGCTCATGCAGACAGCTAAGGGTACAGATAAGCAGTAAAGCAGATTCAGATGGAAAACCTCTATGCAGGTTACAGTGTGTTTGGATTACAGATTACAATGTGCATAGGATTAAGAAAAAAGAAAGAGTATAGACAGTCATTAAAAATGCTTTAAGATGCCAGGCAGTAGTGGCACACACCTTTAATCTCAGCACTTGGGAGGCAGAGACAGACAGGTCTCTGTGAGTTTGAGGCCAACCTGGTCTGTAAGAGCTAGTTCCAGGACAAGCATCAAAACTATACAGAGAAAACCTGTCTCAAAAAAAAAAAACAAAAGAAAGTTTAAAAATGTCAATAAAGAAAGAAATAAGGTAATGAAACATAGCCATATAAAGATGGAAAATACAGAGAGTCTGGATTCTATATGGTGTCTTGCTGACTATAAATTTTTTTTATTGTTAATGAGTGAACAATAGCTGCTTAGAGACACTGGATTTTAAAAACTGCCAAATTAAAGCAACATATATATATTTTCGAGACAGGGTTTCTCTGTGGCTTTGGAGCCTGTCCTGGAACTAGCTCTTGTAGACCAGGCTGGTCTCGAACTCACAGAGATCCGCCTGCCTCTGCCTCCCAAGTGCTGGGATTAAAGGCGTGCGCCACCACCGCCCGGCAACCTAAATATTTTTAAAATGTCTTAACTTTAAAATGAAAATCAAAAAATATGTTGCATTGGAAAAGAGGTTATGCTTTTATTTTCACAGAATATGAAAGGCTGTGGATTTGTGCAAGATTAAAGAGGATCAGGATTGATCAGGGGAAACTCCTGAAAGTCCTGGCTACAGATATAAAGGAATAAACCTAGAGAAACTACAAGACTGGTGAATATATTTTACATGCTTAAATATAAAACAAAAAATCATATTTGGTTGGATATGTTTGCAAAGCCCATACTTGTGTTAATACAGATACGTATGTTACCTTTGAAAGGTATCTTTTCTCATACCTTTCATAACTTTATGTGTTTTCAGAGCAGGGGACCAGACACCAATAACAATGGGTGGCCCAGGTGATCCAGCCTCCCAGAGTGCCTCTGCTACAGTTTTTTTGGGGTTCTACATACAGAACAGCTTCAAGGCTGCTGGCTGAGATGGTCCAGCCTCACAGACTATTCTAGCCAAGATAACCATTATTCTAATTTTTTCAGGTCCTACAAAGATTCCAGAACTCCCAAAAAATAACACCCACATTTCCAAGAGGTGGGGTGGGTGATTTGGGTCATTTGGTGGGCTATTGATGTTTGACATCATTTGGGGGGTTGGGTAGAAACTATTATTGTTCATGGTCAGGGAAAACCTGACCATAGGAGATTAGATTCAGGGATCTCATTCCAAAGAGAAATGGGGGGATAAAGTATAAAAATGATGAGCTAAAATGGTGGATTGTTGAGTCCAATTTTAAACAACCACTAGTCTCGAATATTTTACATTGATATAGATTTTTGTATATTGATACAAATTTACTGTTAGTTTTGTTAGAATATACTGTACATACATTTCTACTCTTGTTTAAGGTATTATGCCTAATGCAACTTATTTAACAATGTAATATTAATTTATAGTCCTTGGAAGTTATTATTACAAACTATTTGTGATAATAAAGAAATGTAGGTTATTAGTTAGTCACCTATAACAATCAAACTTGTAATCATGTTAGGTATGTTCTCAAGGTCTTCCCTATATATAAAGAGATATTTTAGATAGATAAGTATTCTTCAAACACTTCAAAGACATAAAAACATATTTTTAAATGTTTTGTTAATATAGGGCATTTCATGACAATGAGACACATCTGCCCCTGGCAGCACCAATTTACTTCAGAGAAGATGATGGGCATCAGAGAAACTCCATTTACTTTCAATGTGGCAAAACTAGCCATTTGGGCAAGAAACTGTTTTTGCCTTGACTTCAGCTAACAGTTTGCTGTAAAAACTGGACAAGCAGAACACGCAAGAAAAAGACTATTGAACTTTGCCAAGATAAGGCAAAATTCCTTCATAATTCCTGCTGATAGTCTATCTGATAGTCTAGGCCTGTAAGCTGAAGAAAGATGCCCCAATATTACAAAAGAACCTTAAGGTGACTGTCCAGGCAACCAGATATCTCTGCTGTTTCTTAGTTTTGGAAGTTGCTTTCTCTGAACTTCCTGTTTACTCAGTTAACATTTTATCGTTCTTGGGTCTCTGGTGGAGACTGAAGACTAGATAGTTATATTTTTATAGTTTTTCTTGTTACCAAGTTCAAAAAAGACCCTTACACAAGAGATGTAAATATTATACAGTTAAAAAAACATAAAGGCACAAGTTGTTTATCTAAAAACATATTTTTAGGATGGTAATACAAGGTATAATAAAATGGTTTAGGTATAAAACTTGAACTCATCAAGATAGGATAGGTAATGGAGTATTTTCTCTAAATATGTCAAATGAATATGGATTGGACATTGTGAAATATTCTTGCTTGATGAGTGTTCTTATTATAAATACTTTAATTTATTACAGTTAATACATTTCCTTTCAATTTATATAATAACTGATAATTGTTCCTATTATATATAGTTTTACTGTGTTAGAGTTAAAACCATTCCTTTTTATTTAGACAAAAAGGGAGAAATGTTGTGGAATAATCTCTTCATACACTGTGAAGATGTGTAACTTGCATTGGTTCAATAAAAAGTTGCACGACCAATATCTAGATAGGATTTGGGGCAGAGGGGACACTGGAAAGAAGAAGGTAGAGCCATCAGCCAGATGCAGAGGAAGCCAGACATGCTGAAGGAGAGGCAAAAGCCATGAGCCATGTGGCAGCACAGAAATGAATCGTTAATTTATGTTATAGGAGTCAGTAAGAAACAAGCCTAAGCTAAGGCTGAGCTTCCATAATTAATAATAAGTCTTCGTGCTATGATCTGGGAACTGGCTGGCGGGACAGAGAAAAACTGGCTACAAGTTCCCAATCACTCTGGCTAATGAACTGTTTAAGGGAAGTGTAAGTGAAATAAACCTTTACCTCCCCACATGACTTTTGGTGATGGTGTTTCATCTCAGTATTAACCTAACCAAGACATCCTGTAAGAACCAGAAGCTAGAAGATAATCTAACCTCCAGGCCTCTGCCCTAAGGCCCAGCCTCACCTGTCAGCTTCTCGGAACATGTCCCTCTCCCTCTGGGAATGGATGTCCTGGATGATAGCAGCCACATTTTTCCCAGGTTTCTAGACAAAGTCAGAGAGATCATTAGAGAATACTGCTGCCGTCAGGTGGGAGCAGCTCTGTCCTGCCTTGTTTATTGCCCAGCCCACTAAGGGGGAAATGATATGTTTTGCAGGAAAGATAAAAGGATTGATCCAAAAAGTGAGGAGTGTGAGCATGAGGGAACCAGAGTAGGGCTGAGGGCCCAGGAAACAAGGCATGTGAGTTATATCTTAATAAAGCAGGTATTAAAACTCAAAAACTCTCAGTCACAACTGGGTAGGTGCACACCTTTAATCTCAGCACTTGGGAGGCAGAGGCGGGTGAATCCCTGAGTTTGAGGCCAGCCTGATTTACAGAGCAAGTTTTGGGACAGCCAGGGCTATATAGAAAAACCCTGCCACAAAAGAAAACAAACCAAAATAAAATAACTTCACCGTTAACCATGTCAAATGTTGATAAAGACTTTTATTACAAAGGCTAATCAGCTCTTTTATTCTGTGCCTTTCTCTATGTGACTTATGAAGACTTTCAGAGCCATTCAGACACTAGTGAACATCACGTATCTCATTCTGGGCCATTCAGGTCTAGGGGGCAGAGGCTGGATATATGCATTCTCAGGAAGGCATGGCTGCTGCTCTGCTAGG
This sequence comes from Microtus oregoni, assembly GCF_018167655.1. Lineage (NCBI taxonomy): Eukaryota > Metazoa > Chordata > Mammalia > Rodentia > Cricetidae > Microtus > Microtus oregoni. The sequence continues at coordinate 7,524,571 of NW_024543071.1, forward strand.
GTTACAGTCAGGAGTAGGCCTGGGAGAAGCACCTGGTAAAGGTGAGAATGGAGGAGGGGCTGTCTGTGGTTTCAGAGTGAGAGCCTAGGGACACAGGGGAAAGATGTCAAGCCAGGGATGGGGTCACCTGTCAGATGTAGACACAAAGGAAAGAAAGACAAAAAGAAGAGAGTGGATCTAATTCTAAAACATGAAAAACCAAGGATTCAGACCCAGGAATTCTACACTAGTTTGGCCAGCTAATCCAAAGGATGCCTAGCAACTAAGGCAAATGGTATTTGTATTCAACAGAAAGTATATGCCTCGATACTTTATAAGTATGTGCAATGCCGCATGCAAGTAACCAGGTTGCCCAGAATGCACATCCATATCTGCTAGAATGGCACCAAACCTTGCAGAGCCCAAGGCTGTTGGGAAGACACCGAGGCTAAGCTGGGGCTGGGAAGATCGCTCCTGCCCAGAATCTTTCCTTCAACCCCATACTCTTCCTAGACAGGGATGTCCAGACTCCCTTGAACTAGTCTTTCTGGCGTCCCCTAGACACAGGACACACGATGGAGCTGAGGAAAATAACGGGAGCCACCAGGACCAACTAGTCTATGTGACAAGACATGCATCATCTAAGAGGAAAATTCCAGGTCTCAAATCTGTGGCTTGTGCTGGAACAACTGAAGGAAGCAGCGGACAAGAATATGTACTGAAACTGAGAAACTTTACAGAATACAGTAAAATCCCCAGACTGGGTTGGGCAGGGGCTGCCTTTTGTAAAAGGTTTTAGAGGTCAATGTGCTGTGGGATAATGCTCTTGTACACTGTAAAGATTTGTCACTAATATTGCTATTAAAATGCTGATTGGCCAGTAACCAAGCAGGAAGTATAGGCAGGGCAACCAGACTAGAAGAATTCTGGGAAAAGGAAAGGCAGAGACACAGTCACCACCCAGACGCAGAGGAAGCAGGATGAGAATGCCTTACTGAGAAAAGGTACCAAGCCACGTGGCTAAACATTGATAAGAATTATGGATTAATTTAATTTGTAAGAGCTAGTCAATAATAAACCTGAGCTAATTGATGAACCTGTTTATAATTAATATAAGCCTCTGTGTGTTTCTGTGGGATTGAACGGCTGCAGGATCAGGCAGGACAGAAACTTCTATCTACATCAATGTTTTCTACTCTTCTGGAACTTAATGCCTTCCTGCTTATTCCTTTCAGACCCAGGAAAGCAGCAATAAAAAGAGTAGTGTAGCTTTACGGGGCGGCAGATAAAGGAGACAGGTTTTACAGAGCCCCCATGCAGGGCGGCCAGAGTGGTCATCTCAGGAAGCAAGTGTCACGATACCAACATCATTCCAGAAAAGTGGAAATGAAAGAGAAAAAAGCCAGTCTATGTTGACATTGGAGATGCCTTGTTGTTATAGGACAATTTGAATACACAAAAATGTAGAATGAATGTATACTGAATCCTGTCTAATCTCGTGATATCTGTACTCTGACCTTCTTTTCCCACCCTGGAAATCCTTCTGAAGCAAACATCAGATGTCACTTCTCTTCCTCTGTTCTATGGTGGCCAATCAAGAGCTGCACAGTAGACCAGCACAGCTCTCCCTGTCCATACATTTTGTGGCTTCTAAGACAGGACAAGAGTCAAAGCTCACAGCAGTCCCAAGAAAGTGCTTGCTACTGACAGAGAGGGACCAGAAGTTGGAGTCTTAACCCTGCCAAAGCATCCCTGGTTCCATCCTCCAACTGGTAGAGCCTGGGGTCACGGTTTATTGAATGTGGGGAACTCACTTTCTATGCCTAGAAAGGCAGAATAACGAGACATGTTTGGCATCCACCGAAAGCCTCAGGGCATGACAAACTGCACCCTATGGAAGCTGCTGGGATGGGGGTGCAGTGTTAGGTCCTCTGTCAGCTCTGCAGATGTTGGTCCAACCTCCAAAGTCTAATAAAGATGCTAAGATACTCTATATGAGCCTGCAATTCATCAGAACCAGGCTCTATTAATGTGGCCCCAGTTGTTTCTGACATGACTGGTCTTCCCAGCCTGTAGGCCACCTTCCATTCAGCTTCTTCCTGGAAACCCTTTCTTGGTACAGCTAATTCTCCTACCCTATGCGATTCTGCCAATCACACCACAGTCTTCCCCTGGCCACAGAGGCTGACTCGGGAACAGGCACAGGTGCTAAACTAGTCCAATCAGAATGACGGTCAGAGGTCTTGTGGAGGCTATCAGGGTAAGCCTACCTCTCTGTTATTGAAGGAGACAAGACATGGCCTCTGAAGCTAGAGCTACAGACTGCTGTCCTTGCCATCTAGAGGAGAGAGCTTGGGGCTGCTGGGAGCCATTCCATGAAGCACTCAGAAAACAGAGTCATGATAACAGAAAGCAGAACAGAAAACAACATCTTGATCTCATTTGGGTGCAAAATTCAGCTCTACCTGAAGCCGGCTACTCCTGCATTTTCATGTACATGAGCCAAGAAATTCTTTCTTTCACCTACATCAACAGGCTTAATTGCCACAAGTTTCTGCTACATGCAGTGTGTGTGTGTGTGTGTGTGTGTGTGTGTGTGTGTGTGTGTACTGATTCGTGCCAATGTAGAGACCATAAAGTCTATTACTACACAGTTGGAATATACTGAATGAAGTTCACAATGACCCAGGGGGACAGTATAACTACATGAGGAACTGAAAACCCATAGCAAAGGTCAGAAAACAGTATGTTCCAGGCCTTTGCCACTCAAATTAGGACCAGGAGGGACAGCACAGAAATCATAGCCTTCCCCCAGACCTGCCGAATCTGAATAATTCTGGCAGGAGCCCTGGTAACTGCATGCAACTGAGCTTTGGGAAGCACTGTCAGAATACTGTCTGTCCAGTGTTCTGTCTGGGGGCTGTGAACACAAAAAGACCTGAGTTACTGCTTTTTCGTTTTGTTTTGTGTTTTCATGTGAATAGTGGAAAAACCTCACACACACACACATAGAAACACACACACAGAAACACACACACACACACACACCACATCTGGTGCAAACCCAAAGTAGTCTCAGGGTATTTGTTTGTTTTTTGTTTTGTTTTGTTGATTTGTAGGTTTTATCTGTTTTGTTGTTGGTATTATTGAGACAGGGTTTCACTGGGTAGCCCTGACTGACTTGGAACTCACAAGACAAGGCCAGCCTGGTCCTGAATTTACAGAGCTTTACCTGCCTCTGCCTCCCCAGTGCTGGGGTTAAAGGCAAACACCACCCCAGCCAACAGTCTCATGTTTTCAGCATGGATCATCTAGTCACTACGATCTTGGGCAAGTTGTAGAACTTCGATGAGACTGAATGTCTTCATCTGTACAAGTGAGATTATAATACCTGTCTGGCAGAACTGACGTCAAGATTAAAGTAGATAATGTATGGAAGGGTGCTTAATACATTACTTGTCTCAGAGTAGCAGGACTCAATTACAGGCATACATTATGATGTGCTCTCATAATTACTGTGATTATCCGCCCTGCACACCTCAGAGGATGGTGATTGTGAGACTGAAAAGAAAATTGCTTAAAATCAAAGAACTCAAGTTCAGTCCTGCGCTAATCTGAGCGCTGAGGTTCACAGAGGTTAAGCCAGTTAGCTCGAAGCAGAAAGGGGCGGAGCCTAGGACGGTGTCGTCATTTTCCAGCCTGGCATCGGTCACGTGTTTGTTGGTTCTTTGTTTCCACGTCTCTCCTCACGTGCTTACTTCCGCCATGCCATGGAACCAGCTCAGCTACCACCCACAGTGGGCACTCAGGGAATATTTGCTGGAAGCAAGACTCATACCATGTGATGTCTTGAACAGCCACTCCGCACCAGCCCGGGCTGTCTCCCTCACTAGAGTCTTACTAAGCCTTGGAACCTCAAGAAACTACTGTTGCTCACCCTAATTCGAATCTTATGACATTTCATTGGGAGGCCCAAGCTCCACTGGGAACTCAGTGTAGAAATTTAATTCCAGCCCTCGGGGGAAAACAGGAACTGGCTAGGTACAGAACAGGGTGGGGCTTTCCACCTGTCTCATGCTTTTATTACAGAGAAAGAATCCAGGTTGGGCCTGAAGGAGAACTGTTGGGAAGGAACTCCAGAGGCAATAATGAGAGCAGAGCAGAGAGGGGCCTAGGGTGAGGGGCTGACGTATTTTCCGTGTCTGCAAGTGTTGACTTGCTAGACTGTTTGTCCTTGCTAGAAGCAACCTTACCCTTTGTCATCTGGTGTCAACCCTCAAGATTAAGGGCAAATTATGGGCTGTGAGTTGTGAATAAATTGGACCCAAGTAAAGATGGAAATTAACTAGAAAAGAAATCTTATTAGGTAGAACAGTGGAAACATAAAATAAGAGGGTAGGTTTAAACACCAATATGGCAGCAACTATAATAAACCCAAACAGAACAATTGTTCCAGTTAAGAGAACAGCAAAGCAAACCAGAAGACACAATATGAAAGAAAATCGCAGGCAGATGACTCGGAAAGAAACTTGCCACCAAGAAAAACCAGAACCAGTAAACATATGGAAAAAAGCACTCAACCTAATGTCACCAAGAAAATAAAAAATAAAAACTGTGATCAACCAGAACACTGTGCCCACCCCACACCCAAATTTAAAAGTCAGACTAATTAGGGCGAGCAAGAATGTGGACCGCTACAGTCTCTTGTTCTACGAGGAGAATGTCAGACTGTGACGAAGCTCTCTGAGACGAGCTCACTGTCACCCAGCAGAGCTGGGGTGAGCCTGCCCGGCCGTCTAACAGTTCCAACCCTATCCATGTGCATCTGGACCACGGGAACAGACTTGACAAGTAGATTAGCTCTGACGTTTATGTCTCCAAGCAACCTGAAGTCCATCGGCCATAAGAGAGATAAGCAAATGGCAGAGCCTCGCAACAACATTTTATAGAATGATGGAAATAGACACGGAAGATAAGTGAAAGCAAGACAATGGGATTCCCTTCATAAAATGTTTAAGAATGGAAAAAACTAAACTCCACTACTCAGGGAGACCAGAGCAGGGGGTAGAGCTAAAGGAACGACACAGAAATGATGTTCTTCCAGAGGCAGGGGAATGGAGCCTGAAGAAAGAAGCGCAAGGACAGCCCCAAGGACTTCTGGGTATTGTCCATATTTTATTTCTTAACTTTTTTTGGTGCTTTTATGACGTGTATGAGATCTGACTCGAGATTAATAGTAAATTGCAACTAATTAATTCTATGTAGATTATACTATTCCTCAAGAAAAAAAAAAGGAAAAGAAAAGGAGACTACAGAACAAGTTAAAATGAAGCCAACGCCCACTTTGGGCCTCAATGCGTCTGAGTCTGAGAGTGGTCCAGTCAGACAAGTGTTTCCTAGAAGGACTTACACGGGCTTCAGATGCCTCTGGAGGATGAAAAAGAGAACAAGGATGGGGGAGTGCTGGAGGAAGACAGTGTTAGCGGAGGTCTGAATGCGCCAAGAAGTTGTATTTAAGGGTGGACTTATCCTCATCCAAACACAGCTCCCCTCCTTCCTTCCTCCTCTAGACTCCAGAATCCCCCTCGCTCCTGACTAGTCTGAAGCATGTCTTTCTTCCTGTACTTACCTCAATGAAGTTTTCTTTTTTATATGACTGTCATGTCCGTCTCTACGTGGTATCCTCAAGATCAGTGACTCATCTTTTCGGTGTTTCCTAAGGTTTCCTTCCCAACACTACTTAGATAAATACCTGGCGAGCAGAGGGCTCAGCTGATGCTTGCTGAGTGACCGACTGAATGAAAATATGCTGTACCTTCAGTTGCAGCTCCTTGTATCTCTTGGACATCCGAATGAGTAACTTCTCACCATTGATCATAGCAGACTTTTCTTGGTAGTACTGGACCATAGCCTGGGCAGCTTCTGTGTAAGCCATCTCTAAGAAAGCCTGGTGTGGAGAGTAAGACAGACAGTGGGCTTGACTTTAATGACCTTAAACACAAATCAGGACCAGGTAGGATTCCATGCTGATAACGTTAAGGACAGGTGACATAATCAATGGAAACAAGCTGGAGTTGCAGATCCTTCTAGAGTGGACTTGGGGAGCTGACTAGAAAACCCCATGTTCTGGAAATGTCCTGTATCTGGGCCTAGCGGCTAATTATAAGGGTTCCATATGTAAACAGAATGAGTGGAGCTGAACGATGAAGACAGCACACTTTATGCCTTGGGAGGATCTGTTTTACAGCGCCATAAAGAGGAAAAATCAGCACAAGAAAGAACCCTCTTTGATCCCATGCATTCAAAGAGAACTTTTTATTAACTTCACCAAAAGAGCTCATTACAGGATGGCTCCTATCCTGGTTTCCATGGTTACCAAACACTATTGTTAATTACGTATGTGCATCCTGAATTACATCATCCTATGGAAGGCCTCCTGGGATGGGAGGGCCCATTAACTCTCAGTTCCCACGTGGGCTCTTGTGCACGTGGCCTTGGGCTGCCATTTGGTGGTGGCAACATCAGGAGACAGAAGCAGAAGCCCAGGGGGCTACGTGAGCTCCCATCTGTCACATTAAAAATAAATACATTTGAAAACTCAGAGGCTTACAAGCCCCTAGATTCAAAGGATGGCCAGGCTGCTGCGGCTTGGAAGAAAGAAGCCCAGAGCACATCAACACGGCATCTCCCCTCTTTACTTAGCTGTTTAACATCAACACGGCCTCTCCCCCTCTTCATGTAACTGCTCTGATAAACACGGGGAATGGGCGTCTCTATTCACCCTGTGTCTACAGTTTCTAGTAAACCGTGTTACTGGACTCGCCCATTTACCCAGTAGCTGTTGGCACAAATCGGTGGCTGTCAGAGTTTTCTGTCTGGTGTGCAATGGTGTGGGCTGATGCTGGTGCCTCTCTGTAGAGGTTTACAGTGGAGCAAAGACACTAATCCATCAGTCTATGCTTAGGCGACAATAGCCGTCCTCTGTAGGGAGCAACTCTTCCCAAAGTGACCTTCCTCCAGCCTAGTCTGCCTGTGACGAGGGAGTTCTTGTTGGGAACCCCCAGTCCTCCCCTTCACATTGCTTCACCCCTCTTTCTCTACTGGTTAATTTCGGGAACATGGCTTTCTTTCTAAACCCCAGTCTTGTGAAGTATTTGTGACAAAGAAGGCAGAACTCCTTAGGGTTTTGTTTCAAATGACGCCACCCGCTTTTTCTAAGGTCTCTTGCTTGATCTAAGTGTTGAGGACTTCTAGCTGCCAATTCTCAAATGGGGAAAATACCTGATTAATCTAGGTAGCCATGTTGCCTTGATGTTAAATTTGCCCAACTTTGTACATTTACCCAACATAGAACTCCTGAGACGAACACACATGAATATCCCATCTCCAGGCTGAGGAATGGAGACCACTGAAGGTCTCCAGCTCTAGAGTTCATCCCCACACCGAGTGAAGACTCCTCCCCCTCTTCTTTAACTTTACAAAGCAAAAAGCAGTCACTGAAGCAAAAGCAAATGGGGCTGGAGAGGCGGCTCAGTGTTTAAGAGTTCTTGCTACATAACCATAAAGGGCTAGTTTGGATTCCAGCAGCCATGTGACAGTTAAGTGTAACCCCAATGCTGTGGATGGGCAGAGACCAAGAGGATTGTAGGAGCTTGCTGGCTGCTTGCCTAACTCCAGGTTCAGTGAGTGATTCTGTTTAGAATATATATATGGCTGAGAGTTTAGCACAGGACACCCATCACCTTCCCCTGGTGTTTTGATAGGGGCATCCTGAGTTCAGCTCCCCTATGCCCTCCTGCTAGGTGACCTCACATGTGGACACCTCCCTGGCAGTTCTTGTCTGGGTCCACACCCAGGTAACTGGCTTAGAAACTGGAACTGTAGTATTAGCTCCGGAGACGCACAGCACAGCGACCATGGGGAGTCTGTCAGCTCTTATTTGGAGGCCAATTAGCTTGTCTATGTTAAGGAGCACCCCATACTAAAGTGACACCCTCCCTTCCAGACAGTTCACAGGGGCTTACATCCGGCACAAGCAGGCATTGTTGGACCAGAGGAGACAAAACAGCAGTGCCGGCATAACCCCCTGTGCCCTGTCGAAGGAGCCAGCTGCGCTCCACCTCTTTCTGTTTAGAAGGTGTCTACAGGCTCCTTTCGCCACCCTGTGGCATGTCATCTGTCCCGCAGCGTGCACGCGTGGAGGCCTACCTGATTCGTCGACTTCATGAGGATGTAATTAGTGACTTTGCCAAAGGGCAGTCCCAGGTTAATGACGTCATTCTCTGTGCAGCTGCCCTCCGGGAGATTGCAGATGTGCACCACTCGTCCAGCGCCGGCCCTCTGTGCAAACTGGGGACAAAGGGCAGGGCTGAGCCTTCCAAAGGACATCGCTTTGCCCCTGTCCAAACATTCCGGATGGCCATCTTCCCCCAGATAATGCCAAATGGTCATTTATAAAGGTCAACGCAGGAAAGAAACACGTTCACAGATAACACAAAATGCCAGCTTTCTGCCTACTAGCTACAAAAGGGCTGCTGTGTCCAGAGAATAGTAATATACAAGGCTGGAGGACAGCTAAGGAAAGATGTCCTTCTACTGTTAGTGGGAATTGTATTGTGACACTCTTTGAAGATAGGTTTTATCAATATTAAATAAAAATTAAAACATATAGAGGCCATGATCCCAAGAGCCCACTTTTGGAAGAGTGCCGGATTAAAAATCAATTATTAATGAACTAATTAAAAATTAATTAATTAATCAATTTAAAGGTGCATGTGTACAAGGTATTTGCTGAATACTTTATGGAGTAACAGAATGTTTTGGGAATAATCTGCATGTCCAACAATTGGGGAATGCCTAAGTAAATGACGGTTCAATTGTCTAAGACAAACTTCATAGGCATTAAAAGGAAGCCGATGTGCTGATATGGGAAACTTTTAAGACAAACTGTCGGGTGAAAAACAGGCTGCAAGGCAGCACGCATACGATAATATTGTTTTTGGAAGGCAGAATTATGTGGAAATGGGAGAAAAGAAGTACTGTAAAATAAAGATTTGGGGTAAACTAAAGGGTAAATAGTTGGAGGTGAGTGGCAGGAACCTAGGAGTTAATTATCCTCCCTTCTACAGCTCGGAATGTTTGAATTCTGTGCCTTGTCTGCAGTGAAATTTTGAAAGGGTTATCAGCAAACACGAGAAAGGTGTGGGCGAGTATCAACCTGCCAAGGCCGGTTACCCTCAGAGGAGCAGAACAGGACTGGGAGCAAGGACGGACACGCTCAACCTGTTTGAGACAGCTTTTATACTGTTCAATTTACAATTTGAAAAAGTTCCATTAGATGAAAAAGTTGACCGGAAGGTTTTTGGAAACAGAATACGGGTACACAGATATTCACGACACCGCTGTGTGGTTTGTGGCAGCAGTTTTTCAAAATGTTTTCAGCCTTGGGGATCCTTTCTTCAAACAAAAACCTGCTCAGCAGCCAGATACTCGCAGCAAATAAAAGACCAAACTTTGGGGTTCTAAACCCGCCTTTCTCCCTACCAGGTAGACCCGAACCAGATCTAAGGAACACAGCAGTCAAGCCAGGACCCGTGTCTAATTCAAGCTACTGGAGGACACGTACGGATTAGCCTTGGTCCAAGATTAGTCAGCCCTAACATCCAGGAGCACAGGAATCAGGAAGCGGAGACCAACCCACCGTGGGAGAGAAGGACGTAGTCTTCAAACCCCAGCAAACAGTCCAGTGCCCCCGCCTACATCACAGCCATCCTCTCCACCGTAGGGTGAATTCAGGAGCTAATTGCAGTCTGACTCCGCTGAGGTAACAGAAAGGGAGTAACACAGGCCCCATCCCTAACAAGGGTTGGTGCTTAGGGAAGCCTGCCATGAAAAGCCCTCATTTGTCTCATCAGGGCTGAGGACAATTAGACTCAATTATCATTTTCTTTTATGGTTCCACCTTGAATTAGAGAAGCTTCAGGTGCCCCTCCAGACTCCACCCTCCAATGGTGTCCAGACAACAAGTACGCTCCCAAAGAGGAACATTTCCCCTCAGGAGGAGCACCTCCCTGCATGGGGGAGTGTCTGAGCCTGGGCAGCAAAGGCTGAGCCCTTCTGTAATGAGGACGAGTGGAGGTCTATTACTTGCCAGGGCTGTGACCTCCCACTGGGGTCATCTGAGGCAGATCCAGCAGAACTCCCGAGAAGACCGAAGCAGCTAGTTCTCTGACTTCACACCCCGAAAGTTAAGCCTGGGCACTCTGCCTGGTGGGCTCTCAGGGCTGCCTCCCGTAACCTTGCGTGGCTAGCCTGAGCGATGCGTGCTTGGATAACACAGCAGCCGGACATGCAGGGTGACTCTGGGCAATCGCTCTCCCAGCGTGTCCAGGTGCCTAGTGACCAGGGACGGAAAGCAACATCCCTCCCTTAGGGCCTCACTCCAGTCTGAAAGGACAATCTAAGAGGCCTTTATCTGAGCCCAGTAGAAAACACAGGACTCATCCCAGAGAACAAACCCCCAAACTGCCAGTCACCAAAGACCTGTTCATTGTACAGACTTCCATCAATCACTGAGGTAAATTCTTCTCAAAGGATTGAGAACTCGCCCACACTCCAGTCAGAAATAGTAATGGACTTTTCATTGATTCTTTAGATGCTGTGAAAGATTAGTATTCTTCTAGTTAATTATCTCAATTTGGAGCCTCCCGACCAGATACCAAAATACGGGTTTTCTCAGCCATAGACCTCCAATGGCAAACCCCTTACTTGATCATTTTCTAAGTGAACCATGAGATGAAAATCATGATTTGTTCAGGGCTGTCTGGTTTCAGATGTAATAAACCCTATGCTGTTAGAAAGACAGATTGTTTATATGGATTAAATTATTTTGCTGATATTTTATTTAGAAAACTTCAGCCTAATTCTTTGCTATCTCTTTTGTAGATTTTAAATGCAATTTAGACTCATGCCATGCTTGATTCATAAAAAAGGTGACGTGATCAGTATTATTGCTCTATTCCTGAAATGACATATATAGACCTATCTATGATTTGCCCTATTCCCTATGGAAGATCTCAATGAGGAGAGGGCATGGCCGGAGGAAGAGGGAGACAGAGGGAAGTAGGAAAGTCCCTGGGTGGCACCTCCAGAGTACAGTGTGCTCCCTGAGGACTCTGACAATCACAAGAGCTTTTGGTCAGGCAGCAGGATGCTCTGTGGCCATTCCCAGCCCGGGTCCGCTAATTAGCCCTAAATGGCCTTTGGCGTTAATGATATTGTGCATTCCCCCATCTGTAAGGAACACCTTCCAAGACTCTTAGTGAATTCCAAATCCTGTATAAACTAGTTTCTCCTACACATACATATCTACTATAAACTGGGTATAATAAAAGATTAATAAAAACCACTTATAAACTAGAACAATTATAACAACATACCATAATAAAAGTGACTTAAAACCTACAAATAAACTTATGAATTGTTTCTGGAATCTTCCATTTAATTTTCTCAGACCTCAGTTGACCTTGGGTGGCAGAAACTGCACAACGTTAAACCAAGGATAAAGGGGCTCCTGCATTGTGGTGATGGGTGCCCAACAGCACCGTGGACATCCTGACAGTAGAGAACAGCATCGTGTTTACTCTGTTCAGACGGTGTCGGGTTAGATAGGGCTTAAGAATGTCCACACTTCAGGTTCTTAGGCAGCACTGTAATCTAACTTAGCATGTAAAATAACTGAACACCTAACTTAGGAGCAACAGCTGGGTCTCAGTGAATAAGAGGCAGCCCGGGTTCAAATAAGGCCAATGCCATCAACCTATCCAAATACCTTTGGGCCTCACTTCCTTCCCTGTCCAGAATTGCTGCTTGCTATACTGGGGGATGCTGCTCTCTGCTTATTCTGGTACTAAGGGATGCATGGATCATTCTTTGGTCAGTTGGGCCCAGTGAGACTTAACTCATCCAAGCTTTTCTTTTAATATTGTTTAGAATGATCAGGAAACACTCTGACTGATGTTTCTGTGTCTTTAATTAGTAAAAAAGGATGGCCAGGTAACTCATTAACTTTGACGGCTAAAAGTATTTCCAAACCAAAAAAATAATCATCATCATCATAATAATATAAAATCTGGAGGCTTCCTGACAAATGATAATCTGAATGTAAGAGACAGAAGACCTGGGTTCAAGTCTCAACCCCTTGAACCCAGGCATGTAACCGGCTCATTTTCCTTAGTCACTACTTTCCCAATACCTGGAACAAGGGAGGTGGCTATGTGTCTAAAGTCCTTTCCAAATGAAATGTGAAATAACTCTGCCTTGTGTCTCTAAGCTTGAAAATTCCAGTCCTCCTGGAAGCTTTGCCAAACAAAGCCCTAAAGTGCAGGACTTTCCCATGACAGAACAAACAGGAAACCCGGCTCTTTCCACCCGGGTATGGCCTGCTGTTCAGCCACGCGTGTCCACAGGGCGATTCACTTTTCGGCGTGGTGCTGGTGATTTTAGCTTATTGGCATTGCCGATACACTCCCGGGGTCAGCGCCATGTTTATCAGCTACCCTGCTCTGGGAGTGATTGCTGCCATGGTGCCAGAGAAGCCTGAGTTGACGCGTGTAGCTGAGGTCTCTCTAGGGGACATTCCTATGGCTAGTGCATGCTTTCCTGACACCAGGGGCAGAATGGTGGGACCAGGATTGATGGTTAACCCTGCACCCCTGTAGTCAACTATGAACCAGTTACTGAATTTTTCTAGCCCCAGGTTTGCCTGTCTGTAAATCCAGGAGAACAAAATCGATTCCAAAGGCTGCTTGAGAAGAGGAAATGCCGCACCGTTAGTCAAGTGCTCTGCTATAGTGTCTAGCCTCCAACAGGCTCCTGAACAAATTCTGGTCTCCTTCCCCCCTCCTGCTATGGAGGGGGTGGGGCTATGATGACCTCGGTGTGGGACAGAGTATTGCTGGAATGAAGTAAGAGAATAGCGAAATTCTCAGGAAATTAAGATGAACAGTGTTTGCAAGCTACTCTAAAATGATGATTCAGGGAAGAAAATGCCTGACTTACATACATACAGACAGACAGACAGATGGTGAAACACAAGAAAGGAAGGTGAAGTTAACCGCAGGGGAGAAGGGAGACGTGAACACTGGCAAGAGTCCTACGGGAGCCCCTTATGCCTTATGCGTCACTTGGAAATATATTTAAAAGTATATATATTTTTTCAAGAGGAGCTCTGGGATAGAAACAGATGGATTTTAAGGAAATGCTTGGCTCTCACCAGCCTGCCTTTTGGCTGTGAGGTGCTGATGGGCTCAGTTCACACCCACCACCTGGCTCTGCTGCTGGGATCCAGGAGACACACACGTGACAGTGCACTTGAGATTTTCCAGTCCAAGGTCAGACCTCCAAAAGAGCTAAGGTGTCAGGGCTGTAACCAAAGCCCTAATTACCAAGCTGAAAGGACAACCATCCTTCACCAGCTAGGAGAGGCACTGACCTCGGTTGGCCCCCGGTAGGATCAGTAGCTCAGGCTGTGTATTCTAACACGCTGGGCTACTCTTCTGCCCAATGCTGCCTCTAATGGTTCTACAGCTGGATCCCAGACTTCTCAGTTTACCCACAAATCTTTTACAGCTGGGTGGAAATGCGAAAAGAGCAAACCTTCGTGTGGCTGAAGGTTCTGAGGCCTCACAGTGCCTTTCGGTGCAGGTAGAAACAGACCCTGTGTGTGAGTTCAAAGAGGTTCAACATGTTCAAATACCTCAGAATTATAATAAGGATATGGCTCAGGGCAGGAGACCTGTGGATCAGAGAGGTTTCGAGCAGTATTTCCTGCAGCTACAGATTGTAGATTCCACCTTCAGCAAACTATTTCTGGGCTCCAGCTGGATATCTCTGGGTGACCTCATTTCATATGGCAGAGTCTCGGGGCCTCTGCTGGTTGTGTGCTAGAAGCACATAAAGAAAGACAAAGGACCTCACGATGGTGGCTCTGAACAGGACATGCAGGTAGAGATGGGTGTGGTTTCCACAGCTGTGTATCTTCAATTAACTTGGAGTAGACACGGATGCTGCTCCCATGGATGCTCTCAAGCAGTTTAGCAAGCATGCTAGGTTTGCCGTGGAATAAAATCACTTTTTATTGGGGTCAAGGATTTGTCTGTGGCTATTAGGTTGTTCCCATTCTGAGTAACTTTATCCCCATAAACTTCAGAGTCACAAAATACATAAAAAGGCAGCCCTAGCAGGGCATGATGGCTTACACCTTTAATCCCAGCACTCAGAAGACAGAGGCAGGCGGATCTCTGTGAGTTCAAGGCCAGCATGATCTATATAGTGAGTTCCAGGACAGCCAGGGCTACAAAGTCAAACCCTGTCTCAAAAGGAAGATAAGACAAGGCTGGAGAAATTGCTCGGTGGTTAAGAGCACTGGTCACTTGCAGAGAACCCAGTTTGATTCCCAGCATCTGCATGGCAGCTCACAACTTTCTGCTACTCCAGTTCCATGGGATCTAACACCCTGATAGTTTCATGAGCACTAGGCATGTATGCAGTGCACAGTCATGCATGCAGCAAAAACACCCATACATATAGAAAATTCAAAAACTAAATTTAGTTTTTTACATAAAAAATATGGTAAAATAAACTGTGTCCTGTGATCTGATTTTTAAGTACCTTTACTTATTAAACTTGTTAAATTTATTAAATGAAGCATACCTCCTGCTTTCTCTGCAAAGTAAGATTTTCTAGTCATGAATATGTTAGTGGTAAAATTATTTCTACATCATGGTGTATTACTTTTGTCACAAAAGGAAAAACAATAAATATTTATTAAAAGAAAATGTTAAAACCCAGAAAATAAAACCCACCCAAGTCCCCTATTTCCTTGGTATCAGTCTTTGAAAATGCAGCTGGTGGTTTGGTCTAAAGGGACAGAAGCAATGACAGAGCTAGAACAGAAACAGGAAGGGGACAGTTAGTGTGGGCCACGCTAATCCTCATGCACAAAGACATTGGAAAAGCCGTGCTCTGAGCCGCAAACTCAGAAGGCTTGGCAGAACAGATAAGTGTTCTAGAAACGGCCAGCAATCTGAGGGACAACCTATGCCTGGAGCCTGGAGCCTTCTACAAACATCCTGCTCTCCTGAGCCTCGGTTTCCTTATTTGTGACTGCCTGGAACACAGGATATTGGTGAGAAAGCAAAATTAAAATGATGTGTGCCACCCGAACCCCAGAGGGCCATCTGTGACACCACCACTAAAGTGGAGGGGCCTGTGCATACTCACATGATACTACGGCGGCATGCAGACAAATATGCCTTTAGCGGGTACAAGAGACCTATTTACAGCCTGAGGAGTCTGGATGGCCCTCTGGAAACCTGACCACTCTGTTTATGACAACTCAGACAGCCAAGGAGAAGCCATGGCTCTGACGAGTAGCTCAGCCTAAGTGAAAGGTGACACCTGTGTCTGGGGACCCTGAATAGAGGGAGAGGGGCTGGGGACGCTCGACAAATTGCACGCCACTAACAAGGTAGGCATCTGTCACTCCAAGGTCCTGTCTCTATTAAAATAAATATAAAGAGGAAAGAATCTGCCTTGCACAGAGATAGGTGAGCTTAGATTCAGCCCAGCTGCGGCCAGTTTGCAGCAGCAGCAGGTTTCTGAGGGAGTTTTGGGTTTTTGTGGCAGTTCGGATATGTTCCGCACCCCCAGTCCATCGGTCCTGTGCTGCTTTGTTTCCCACATAGAAACTGAGCTTTCAGAGTAGCAATGGGTTTTTGTTGTCCCTCAAGCAATAGTGGTCCCACTGTGACGGAGTCTTGGTTATGTTTGGTTTAGCTCAACAGAATATGTTCCTGGAAAGACTATGTAAATGGACTCATACAGAAAGGGCCCTAGTATAAGCAGAAGACATGATTGCAGAGACGAACACATCGTAGCCATCACTGAGATGGGCTGTCACTTTGAATTTTCCCAATAAGCATATATTTTGTAAAGAAAAACATATGCTACACAAAAGAAGCTTCTGAGCTCATGCTGGTGCCTGGCAGAGTCTCGCCACCCTCAGTGAGTTTCGTTGTCTTTGGAGGTGTCTGTAAGTAGTGGCCAGCAGTTGATGACTGCTCCCCGCAGGGCTGCCCTGAGTCTTCACAGAGCTGCTGAAGAGTTTCCAGTGGCAGCTCAGCTCCTCAGCTTGTTTTCTGCTGTCTGTGTTTTTGCAATTCAGATTTCCCAAAAGAGAGATATGCCTTCCTTTGATTCCACTTGGCAGAATGAGTTAACAGGCCACCAGCATTTGACAGGACTCCAGTGAATGATTGTGTACTGGGAATGTAGGCACTGGCGGGAGTCCTCGATCCCCCAGATATCCCTGGGGAGGGTAATGCGACCAGCAAGACATAATAAAAACTTATAGTGATAAAGCCCCGCAAACGAGGCTCCTCCCCTCCAGTTGGGAGCTACAGGAAGCTCTCCAGCCCCGCGCTCATCCTGGGAGTTGCTGATGCAGAGCAGGAGAACCCGAATGCCTCATGTTACTGGAGTCTTTCGCTGTTTCATGGCTGCCCAAGGCTGGGAAAGTCCCTGAACCCCTAAATTTGCTTCAGCTTCTCCTCCTCCTCGAGAGCTTGTGGGGTGAGGTGTAGGAAGAAGGAAGAGAAATTCACCAAGAAGAATCACTGCAAAAAGGAACCCCCTAAGAACCTGGAAGCAGGTGTGTGTTGCTCTGTGGTGAGGAGTGGGTCTCCCAGATCCAAGGATCCTTGAACCTTAAACCACCTCCGTCTTCCAACAACGTAACCTCAGGAAAGGTACCAAGTCTCTCTTGGCCCCAGTTCCTCAGCTGTCCAATGAAGTAGTAATAGTACCCACCTATAGAACTGTCTGGAGGACGAAATGAACTAACACTGAGCAGAAGGCTAAGAACACATTAAGCGCAACAGAAATGTGAGCTGTAGTTTATGGCATCCGGCGTCTCCATCTCCTCCTAGCTGCCTGGGTAGAGAGCATGATGTTTTAAAATCTCCCCACCGCCAGCCAGTTAGGAGGAGTAGTCCTCAGAGATCTTTTTGGATTAGCACAGAAGGCCAGAACCACTATCAATGCACATTGTCGCATGGTTTATGTTTGCCTGGCATGGTCACAATCTAAAGGGCTCCACGGGAACCTCAAATCATCTAAAGAGAAGCAGATGTGACAATTTGGTGGCCCCGTGCAAGGCGAACATTGACACGGGAGTGGGCAGAGTCACAGCTAGCACGAAGCGGTTTTCAAACCATTCTAGGTAGCTCCTGTGGAAAGAAGCACTCATTGCCCAGTAACAGCCATTGCTGGCTCTTTACAGGACCACGTACCAAGCTCTGCTGCATACATACATCATCCACGTACGTGATGGGCACTCTGGGGTCCATCCCAAGCCTCGCTCTCAGCCTCTGGCACTGAACTAGAAGGCTGCGTGTGATGTGCCAAGATGGAAGGCATAAGACGAATAAGTTGCAAGCCATGCGAAAACCTAGCAATTTTCCCTACCCTTCAAAGTCATCATTTGGAGAGTTGCTGTCCCTGTTTAACAAATGAAGTTACAGAGAAGTAAAATGGCCTACCTGTGGCCCCACGGCTGTCAGCTCCAGAACTGAGACCTGAATCTAGGTCTCTTGACTCCAAGGCCATACATAGGCTCATAGGTCAGCACGGGAGAGTGAGAACAAAAACTGGGACAAACTCAGAACTGCCCTGCCCATAGCTCTCGCAGCCTCTTCTAAGTGATAAATGATACCAGTTCTTTATCTTGTGCCCAAGCCCCAAGAGGGAGTGAGTGTGCAAGCTCTGACCTCAGTTTACCTCCCCCAGCTTGGTCATGGTCATGGTCATCCTCTTGTTCACATATGGCACAAAGGTACTTTGATGGCCCATACTCCTTGGGGACAGTGAGCAGCAAGGATCAGAGGATCAGATCACATAAGCTGTGACTTGATTTTAAGGCAAGGGACAGACCTAATTAAAGCCCTGTATGTTCTCTCCTGGGACTGACCCAAGGCTACCTGGATCCATACATGGCTCAGAGGTGAAAATGAATGACAGAAACCACCAAATCCATTCTGACTCAAGCATGAACTTGCAGACAAGAACTCTCCCCTAAAGAACTTCTACTCAACACTGTGGATAAATAGAAACCCGTTCTTCGTGTTTGGCCATGCCTGTCACTCACTCCTGACCCAGAAGCTGCACCACACAGCTTGCTTCTCTGATGCTTTATACAGATGTGCCAACATGTGGAGGGGACAGCACAAGGAGACCTTCCCAACAGAGCTGTGAGAAGAGAGGAGGAGGCCACAGCTGCTCTCAGCACAGCGATGGTGGCGCACGCCTTTAATCCCAGCACTCAGGAGGCAGAGGCAGGCGGATCTTTGTGAGTTCGAGACCAGCCTGGTCTACAGAGCTAGTTCCAGGACAGGCTCCAAAGCCACAGAGAAACCCTGTCTTAAAAAAAAAAAGAAAAGAAAAGCAGAGGCAGTGGCTCAAACACTCACCAGACGCCCTGTGGGAGAGCTTTGTGGGAGATCTTGGCCATGTGCCTTTGTTTATCAGCAGGTTTTGATAGCATGCAGAAAGTCAATAACAGATAAACATCAGAAGCCAAAGAGAGAAAGAGGGGGCTAAACTGGGGCCAAAGGAAGACACGCCTTAGGGTTTGGAGGACTAAAGTGCCCGTCACAGAGACTGCGAACAAAACTAAGGTCAAACAACCAAGGTCATTGTCGTGTTGGGAAGACGTCCCAGCTAGAAAAATGCTATGATGACAACCCAAGTTTGATCCTGGGAACCCACACCAAAAGCTGGATGTGGCAGGCTGCATCTACATCCCAGAACTCCACAATCAAAACGGGAAGTGGAGACTGGGGACTGACTCTGAGTCTCACAGGCTACACCACATATGCTCACACACACACACACACACACACACACACACAGTCACACACACCCATATACCACACACACACACACACACACAAACACATATATATATACATGTACACACCATACACACTCACATACTCACACATACCACACACCCTCATATACCACACACACACACACACACACTTACACACACACACATACACACACAAATACACAAACCAGCACAAGAGAGCACTAATGAAGTCCCCTTTGGAGCCAGGAACCTGGAGCCACTTGTCACTTCCAATCTCAGGCTCAAATTTTAGAATCACACTCTCAGCCAAAGGGATCCACAACAATAAAATATTAAAAATGATTTTAAGGCTAGAGAGGTGGCTCAGTGGTTAAGAGCACTTCAGGTTCTTCCAGAGGACCTGAGTTTGATTCCAAGCACTGGCATCAGGCGGCTCACAACTGCCTGCCACTCCAGGCCTAGACCTGATGCCTTCTTCTGGCCTCTGTGGGCCTTGCACTGACACAGACACACACATAAATAATCCAGGGGTATGCTAAGACAGGGTCTCACTATGTAACCTTGGCTGGCTTGGAG
The DNA here is from genome assembly GCF_018167655.1 of Microtus oregoni. Taxonomy (NCBI): domain Eukaryota; kingdom Metazoa; phylum Chordata; class Mammalia; order Rodentia; family Cricetidae; genus Microtus; species Microtus oregoni. The sequence continues at coordinate 7,544,057 of NW_024543071.1, forward strand.
CTCACCGTGTAGATGAGGTTGACCTTGAACTCATAGAGACAGGCCTACTTCAGGCTACCAAATGCTAGGACTAAAGGTGCGCGCCACCATGCCCAGCAATACATTTTTTAATTGAGAATTTTTAAAACATAAAAGCATGTGACTTTCCCCCTAAAAAATTATGAAATGCTAGCTAGTAAGTATCTTTGATTTTTGGAAGATATGGCAAGAAAGCTCGATCCTGTGGCTCATGGCTGCAATTCCAGCATTTGGGATGCTCAGGCAGGAGGGCCATGTGTTTGCAGCCAGCTTGGACTTTAGGGTGAGCACCAGACCAGACAGGGCTACCCAGTAAGACCTGTCTCCATAAACAAGCAGCAGCAAAAGAATGTTTTCTGTGTTTCAATACCAGCAGGGTGGCTGAAACCCCTCCTGGCCTCTGTCTAGGGACACAAAGACCCAGCTGCATCCCAACTCGAATCTCTTGGGCTAGACATGGCAGTTGATGTGAACACTATGGGGATGATGAGGTAAAGAGGAAATGCTTTTGTACTCACATTTGTCCCCGAGGAAGCCGAAGGAAAGGTGGGGTTTGACTGAGCAAAGGCCCTTGGAATGGCTGCGTACGGTGTTCCAAGATTTGAGGCATAATCTGAATGATAAATGACACCAGGTTAAAAAGAAAGTCACAAACTTAACCTTCGGAATTCATCACTGGGGAGATGGCATGAATGGTCGGTGTCTGCCTTGCCGGCCTGAGGACCTGAGTTCCATCACTAGACCCCACATAAAACTGCAGACATGCTAGGTAGAACTTGCCTGTAATTCCAGTGTGGGGGAGGCAGAGGCACCAATGAGAGGCCCTGCCTCACACACACACACACACACACACACACACACACACTCACACACACTTCGCAGGTGGTAAGAGAAAACTGAAATTTTTCTCTTGCTATGCTTATTAGTGTTTGGCAAGATTACACCTCTGGGCCTGCTGTAGCTGGCCCAGCGGAGGGCCTGAAATATTCCAGAGAATATTGTCAATGCTTGGGGTTGGAGTATCTACACATGAACAGGAAGCTCATATCCAGGAAGTCCTGTCTGTGCACACACAGGAAACTCATATTCGGAAGTCCTGGATCTCAATGGTGGAATATAAACCTGAGGACTGTTAACTCTGCTGCAAGCTTCCATCTGAAGGCCCCTTCCACTTACCCTCATTTCCAGTGGGGTTATAAGCAGCTGTGCTGTTTGGGGAGGAGCACAGTGTCCCCTCTGCTGATGCAAGAATACACCGGAGGCCAGCACTAGAGGAAAGACAGACAATCAGTTTCTTCAAGAAGTTAAACAAAAATGAGTATATGACCCCAAATTCTGCTCTGATGTATAAAATATCCCAAAATTGAAAAAAAGATACAATAAATACTCAGGTATAGCCTGGAAGGAGGGCCCTAAGAGAGTCATACATGGATGCCCCTGGGAAGGGGAAAAAGATAAGATCTCCTGAGTAAAGGGAGGGTGGAGAGGGGTGGGGGGATGAAAGGGACTGGAGGGACAACATGAGGGAATAGGATGGTCAAATTGAGGGAGGAACAGAGGGGGAAAGCAAAGAAAGAGAGATCTTGATAGAGGGAGCCATTATGGGGCTGGCAAGAAAACTGACACCAAGGAAATTCCCAGGAATCCATAAGGATGACCCCAGCTAAGACTCTCAGCAGCAGTGGAGAGGGGGTCTGAACTTGCCTTGCCCTGTAGTCTATAATTATCATCATAGAACCTTCACCCACTAACTGATGGAAACAGATGTACAGATCCACAGCTAAGCACGGGGCCAAGCTAAGCTCCTGGAGTCCAGTTGAAGAGAGAGGGAGGAGGGATCATATGAACAAAGGGGTCAAGACCATGATGGGGAACCCTCAGAGACAGCTGACCTGAGCTAGTGGAAGCTCACTGACTCTGGACTGAGAACTAGGGAACCTACATGGGACCAAACTAGGCCCTCTGAATGTGGGTGACAGTTCTGTGGCTTGGGCAGTCTGTGGGGCCACTGGCAGTGGGACTAGGATTTATCCCCAGTACATGAACTGGCTTTTTGGAGCCCATTCCCTGTGGAGAGATACCTTGATTGGCTTAGATGTGGGGGGAGGGGCTTGGTCCTACCTCAACTTGATATGCCAGACTTTGTTGACTCCCCATGGGAGGCCTTATAAAGAAAAAATACTCAGGTGTAAATAAAATAAAAATATAAAATAAATAAAAATTCATGTGTGGCTGCTCACAGCCTTCATCACCATGGAGAACACAGAAATGTGGTGTTTGGTATGTAAGAAAGCAAATATTGTTTTGTGATATGATGTAGATGAGCCTCCTAAGATATGGTAAGTTTAAAGAGTCAGGCTATAGGGGTGCATTTACATGAAATGTCCTTGAGAAGCAAACCCATAAGCAGAACAGATTGGTCCCCAGGGGCTTTGGTAGGGAGGGATAGGTGGATGTTAGCGAGACCAGCACCATTGTGAATGTGCTAACTGCTGCTTGGTTGTAAGACTGTGATGAGCTTTACCACAACAAAGAAAAGGGGGGCCTTCGTAAAAATTCTTTTAACCGTAGTAAGGTACCAAAACACGAAACGTACCGTACTGTTTTGCCCATGTTTAAGGGCGCTAAATACAGTCACAGAACCCTTCACCTTATAAAACTGAAACTGTGCCTGGGAAACACCCACCAACCCCAGACTGTTCAGCTTCCAAAATACCTCAAAGGAGTGGAATTTACAAATCAAAATTATGTGTGTCAGAATTTCCTCCCTTTTAGAGACTTCAGTGGCACTGCATTGTGTGGAGAGGCCACACTGGTTGGTCGGTTCCTGTTCAATGGGCCCCCAGCTGCTTTCACTTTTTAGCGATTGTGAACAATGGGAGACCTTGCCTGTTGTCTGTTCTTTTTTTTTTTTTTTTTTTTTTTTTTTTTTTGATTTTTCAAGACAGGGTTTCTCCGTAGCTTTTGGTTCCTGTCCTGGAACTAGCTCTTGTAGACCAGGCTGGCCTCGAACTCACAGAGATCCGCCTGCCTCTGCCTCCCGAGTGCTGGGATTAAAGGCATGCGCCACCACCGCCCGGCTGTTGTCTGTTCTTGAACCTCTTCCTCACTGACCTCTACGGTAGGCCTTCACCCTGGGATCTATGCTCAGCATGGCAGCCAGCATTTTGTTCTGAGGGTCCTGTGTGCATCGCTCCCTCCTTCAAGCCCCTACCAGCTCCAATCACACTCACAGGAAAACAAAAACAAAATCAAACAAAAAATCCACGTCTTTACACCAGCCCAGGGACCAGGACCTGGGACTTGGCCCTGCCTGCCTCTTTCTCCTGTCTTTCTGTGCTGGTCAGACTTGATATTTATTCCCCAGGTCCACAAGAGTGGCAAGCCTTCAAACCTCCAAATCCTGTTCTGTCGGGTAGGAGTGAGCTTCCCCCATACCATAGCCACCCCCAGGAGGCAGCCTCCGAGAGGTCTCCCCAAGTTGTTCCATTTGCAATACAACGTGCCCAAGAGGCAGTGACAGGCACCCGCTTCCCATCCCTCCAGCATTGCCTTCTGCTTGGCTGTCACACCAGCAGTCGGAGCTCCTGTGCTTGCATTAAGTGGATGTTCCCGGAGGATGGGGCTTTCTTCCCCTGCTGGGTTCTCTGAAGTTTCCCTGTGTTCGGTTTAGTGAACACTCGGTGAGCCCAGGCACGGAACCGTCTGGAGTGCACTCACCTTTCAGAGAAGAGCAGACATTTCTGGGCGTGCAGCCTCCCTTTCACGTGCAGTTCCCAGTCCTAGATGAGAAGACCAGAGAAGCAGGGGTGGGGGTGGGGGCAGAGGACAAGGATTATTACTATCAGGCATGCAGGGATTGCTGGGTACCCAGAGGCTGGAACAAAGACACCTCATCTTCCTTTCTCTCCTCTGCCTCCCACCCCAGTTGCTGCAATACAACTCTCAGTCCCTTTGGTCAACCCTCATCTGCATTCCCTGTATCCATCTTGGATGACCACCCAGACTTGAAGTCAGATTCCCTCGTCTCCTCTCCGTAGACTCCTGACCTCATGCTTTTCCTCTCCGCAGAGAAACGCCACCCGTTTCTCTCTGATCTATGGTATAGTGACTTCTAAAGCCTCAGGAGAGGCCCTGTGAGATCACGACCTCCAGCGCCTCCTGGGGTCACTGCCATCACTGCGTCCACACTGGACATGGGGAAGTGCATCTCCCTCAAGTCCCAGAGACATATCTGGGTGACACGGCCTGAGCAGTGGTGATTCCCACAGAATAGGAACTGTATTACGCTCTGGGACAGGCTGGGAGCGGGCTGGTGCAACACTGACCCAGGGAGGCCACAGCCACAATGAAATCCCTACTCCATCACTCTCTAGTCTGGGTCCCATCATCTATGTCTGGGCCTAAAATTTCTGATCTGTGAAAAGAGCATAATGGTAGCATCTACCTTCTTGGGGCATGGAGGCCTATGCTTATAACCCCAGTCTTCAGGAAGGCAGAGGCTAGCCTCAGCTATAGAATGAGCCCAGGATCAGCCAGAGCCCAGTGAGACCCAGTCTCAACACAGTAAGGCAAGAACAAAAACCAAACCCCGGTGTCTACCTCACATGGTTACCACCAGCACATGGAAAGAGTTTAATGTATGTCAGCTGTTACATACATTTTATTATTTTGAAATATTTTGTTGCATTATCAGTCCACCTTGGAGTAAACATTCTACTGTGTGGGCTCTTGTTCACAGCAGTGCAAAGCATTTCACCACTGGGTGGGGGGGGGCAGCCTCGGAAATCTCCCCCTCCACACGATACAGTTGGCAGTCTTCCTTAATGGTTTATCTGCTTCCAACCTGAGAACTGATCTTTTACCCTTGACCCTCTTTCAAACTCAGTACAGCGTCTATGTTGAAGGGTCTATAGCTTCTAGAATGGACAGAGAGGAAAAGCCTTCAAAGGGAGCAGGAGATCTCTGCTTTTCATCTACGTAGGGGAAGAAATCTCCTACCTGCCTTAAAGCATTGAAAGGACCCTGATTTAATTCTGAAATTCCTTTGGGGTCTACAACCTATGGCTTTAATAAAGGACCCTGGGGACCTGACCAAGTCAGGTGCCCCAGAGTCAAACCTTGGGGCCCAGCCTTCCTTGGGTGCCTCACCTTCAAGTCAAACACCTTCTTGTCACAGATGCTGCAGATGTGGGGCAGGTGAAGCGGAGCCACGCCGTGGAAGTCATTCAGCTCCTGAGCCTGCAGAGGCCTCAGGGACAGCACCGTCTGCTCCTCCTTGGCCCTCCGCCGGGAACAGCTGAACCCCTGCTTGCTGTTGTTAAGCCGAACTCCAAAGGCAGGAGGGGTCCTGTCTGAGGTAGGCTCCTCGGGATCATAGAGCTCATAGGGCTGGCTGGCAGGCGGAGGCCACATGTTGGGTCCTGCTGCAATATCAGACTTGTTTGGGCCAGAGAATCCAGGGGGGCTCTCCCATTGACTGTTCGCACCTTGCAACAGCCCACCAACCTCCCCTTTCACGCCCCCAGCCTGTTCAGCCGGAAACCCGCATGCTGCGTGTGACCCGTGGGCATTGGGTCCATAGAAGTCTTTAGAGAAGGCAGCTTGGCCGTCCTGCCCTGCGTGGCTGTAGTGCCCTTCATAGGCCACACTACCTGATGCTGTGGCCGAGGCCGAGGCTGGCAAGAAGCCAGTCTGGCCCTCCGTTTCAGAACCGTAAGCCTGGCTAGGATTGGCTTTGCCGTACTCATAGAACCCCGCCGTAGCTGGGGTTGTCCCAGCCTTTCCAATGCCCAGGATGACTGCCGGCTGGGCAGTGGTCTGAGGCATCACCCCACTGAAGGGGTGCACCACCACAGCATTGGGGGGCTGACTGGGGAGGTTCACGGAAGGTCCCGGGCCTCGTGCCTGACTAGGGGGTGAGAAGGCAACTGTACTGGATGGAAATCGGGTACTAGGTATGGAAGCAGCATGCTGGGAAACCCCAGTAGGTCCGTGCGGGGTGCTGAGCACAGACGGATGCCTCAGCTGGTTGAAGAGAGGCTGCGACATGGCCACTTTGGAGAGAACTTGATTCAGGACCGTGGCGGCCGCTGTGTTGTTGGTGACAGCTGTCTGTGCCAGCTTCAGCCGGTGGAGGGTGAGCTGGGCCTGCAGCTGGGCCAGCTGGAGGCTGGCTGGCGAAGGGAGCAGAGGGTTCTGGTTACTGACTGAGAAGGGGCCCTTGTCCAGGAGCTTGGCAGCACTGTAAGGAGACAAGAGGTCCACATGCATTGCTAGGTTTCAGTGAGTGGTCCCTTCCCCCATGCAAAGAAGACCCCACTTCATAGATCCTACAAACAAGTACTGACATGTTAGGAAATGCCCAAATCTTCAATACAAAAGGCTATGGCAGAATGGTCAGTCTCCCTGGTGATTGGAAGCAACCATTACACACAAATGCTTGACTAGCAAAACCTCCAAAATTACAAACAGATGCCACCATTGAGAGATAAGGTAGAAAAAAGTGTCAGCCGGGTAAGGTAGCCCAGAGCTGTAGGAGAACAGGAGAGAGCGATGTCTCAAATTTGAGGTTAGCTGATCTACATAGCAAGTTCCAGGCCAGTCGGGGCTACATAGTGAGATCCTGTCTCAAAAAAACAAAACACAGACAAAGATAATGTATATATCTTTGATAAAGGTGATTTGGAATACATGGTCATTACTGTCATAGTCTCTGATTCAATAATTCAATTATGAAAAATGCATCCCAAGGCAAAACTTGATAATTGAAAATGTCCCTATGACATTATTTAATGGTTGAAAATTAGAAACATCCAATAATAGGGAGACAGAGTTTGAGCAGAGTAAATTATGCTATATCTATATAACAAAAACATAAGTAACCATTTTCATTTCATTTTGAATGTATACATTATTATTGAAACATTTAAGACATTCAGAAAGTTTTTCCAGGCCCAGAGGGATTGCCTCAGCGAGTGCTGCTTCTGCTGTCATGCCTGACATCTGACTCGATCCCCAGGTCCCACGGTGGGAGGAGAGAACTGGCTCTCACAAGCTGTCCTCTCGAGTTCCACAGGCACATCATGATATATGCACATGCCTGCCCCATAATAATAATACATAAAGTATCTATAGAGACTTGCTCTGTTCCAGCCCAGCGTGCTAACTCCCGACATGCTAACTCCCGACATGCTAACTCCCGACATGCTAACTCCTGACATGCTAACTCCCGACACCCTAGCTCCCAACGCGCTAACTCCTGACGTGCTAACTCCCAACGTGCTAACTCCCAACGTGCTAACTCCTGACATGCTAACTCCTACATGCTAATTCCCGACATGCTAACTCTGACACACTAATTCCCAACATGCTAACTCTGACACGCTAACTCCGACACACTAACTCCCGACGTGCTAACTCCCGACATGCTAACTCCAACGCGCTAACTCCCAACATGCTAATTCCGCACTTGGCTCTTGCTTTCTTCTCCCATAATGATGAGTTCATCACAGCCATTTGATAAGCATCATCTTGAATTTGGCAAAAATCACCGGTTCAAAAAGAATTATCACTTAAATCATATGAGAAAACCCATATGTTTCTTGGCTTGAAAACTATACACAGAATGAACTACATATATATTTATGACACACATTTTCATCCTGGTCCTCAGTTCAGATCCAAAAATATTAAGATGGCTTTTTACACAGAAGTAGTATATGCAACGACCAAAAATATTATAAATGGAAAAGATCTACATTTGAAGTAGAAAGTGCTGGTCAGTTTTCACAGAACCTTATGAGAGGCGGGAGGAGCCGGCCCTGCCCCGTGTCTTTCTTGTGCCCCGTGTCAGTTGGCTATTGCGTTTCTGGGCAAACCGGGAATGGCCTTGCCTACACATAGGACAGACTTTCCCAGAGAAGCAGGTATATGTGGCGTCCACAGTTGAGGCTTTCGGGTAAACCATATTTTCTGGGTCTCAAGTTCTCCTTGTGGGAAATGAACATAACCAGGAAATGTGTTCTGGATCCGGTGGAATGGAATTCTGGGGTATCTGAATGGGGTTGTGAAATCTGGAGTCCAGACTGATGGACCAGGCAGCCTGCATAATCAAACTGCTTAGGAAGATGAAGCTGGAAAGGGACACGCAGCTGTGTCCTTCCGTCTCCGCTGTCACGAGCACTGGGCAGTAAAAGCTCAATATAATAAAACAGGGAGGGAAAGACGGAGACAGCGAAGAGGCTGGGGGAGGGTTAGGGAGAGGAGAAAAAGGCAGACAAACAAGGGTGTGGCAGGCCACACCTCCCTCTCCAGTGCTCCTTTGAGGAATGCTTAGGTTTCTCTGGGAGGAGGTAGAGAGACAGCGAGACTATGTGAGCTCACTCGGTGATGCTCATGACCTCTGAGGGCTTGGTGCATTCTCAGGGGTCACACTGGATAGGTCATTTTCATTTCAGTTTTGTAAAGCAAGAAGGTAGAGTTCTGAACCCTCACTGTGATTGAGGAAAGTGGGTTCAACCTGTGGGACCCAACCCCAACTCCACAATTAAAGTGGAACCCTCTGGGCCCCGTGTGCATCCTCCTGGGCTCTTGCGTGTTTGAAGTGAGATCCCACAGCACTAGCCACACCCGCACTTAAGTACAAGAACAAAACACACTGCCATGCCAGATTTTTTTTTTTTTTTTTTTGGTTTTTCGAGACAGGGTTTCTCTGTGGCTTTGGAGCCTGTCCTGGAACTAGCTCTGTAGACCAGGCTGGTCTCGAACTCACAGAGATCCGCCTGCCTCTGCCTCCCGAGTGCTGGGATTAAAGGCGTGCGCCACCATCGCCCGGCTCATGCCAGATTTTTTAAAAAAGGCTTTGGTCCTCTTTCCCTGTTGTGTGAGGAATCATGCTGGACTCTGAGACTTGGCTGCGATTTGAGATATGGGGAAAGAGGAGGAACGATGCTAATGGTATTCTGGGCCTTTTCCCTCTGGGGATTTGCAGGTGGCAGCCAAGCTTTGCAGGGCCCTTGGGTAGCACGACAATCCCAGCAAGAACAGAATGAGAGGGGCCAACAACTGTTGGTGCAGTCAAGATGAACCGAAAGGAGGGATGGTCCCGTCAGATGCATGATTACGACTTGTGTACCACTGAGACTTAGAAGGCTGATTCAGCTTCCCCAAACCTGCCAGCACAGGGCCAGCTCTTCCCCCAGGCTTGTCCACCACACAGACTGTCCTTGCAAATCTTCCCCCAGGCTTGTCCACCACACAGACTGTCCTCGCAAACAAGGCGCTAATGAGGTGCCAACGTGGTTGCTATGACCAGAGGAGCACAAAGTTGGCTATGTTTTCCCCAGGGAAGGCAGCTGTGTTTTTAAAACTTGAATTCTGGGCTGGAGCAAGTTCTTGGTAGAAGTTCTCCTCTTGGGTGTTGAAAGGCTATGCGAGGAAGAACCATCTCCCAGTAAGGAAAGCCACCACGCAGCAGGTGTGTAAGTCAGATACGGGAATGGCTGCAGAACCACACCGTTCGGATCAGGCACGCAAGCAGATCAGAACTGCACTGTTCAGATCAGGCACACAAGCAGACCAAGAACCAGATGTTTCCAGCTTCCGCTTTATCTTGCAAATTCTCACTGTCCCCAGTTTTATTTAACCTTACACAGAAGTGATTTCACACAAATCATCCACACAGAATAGCCCTTTTAAACCAAAATCTTAGATCAGAAAAAGATGAATTGTTATTGAAGTGGGGCAAAAGCCCTAAAACCCTTTGCCTGAAGGGTTAATAACCTAGCCAGGCTAGGTGGCAGTACACACCTGTAAGCCCAGCACTTCAAAGGTAGAGAGATGGGTCAGGTAACTCAAGGCTAGTACTGAGTACTTGAGTTTGAGGATAGACTGGGTTTGAGTCTTCTGTCTCAAAAAAAATAAAAGGAAGAAAGGGAGGGAGAGAGGGAGGGAGAGAGAGGAGGGTGGATGACATTTATATGCTTACAGTGTTCTTGGAGTGTCTATTTCAAGGTTTTACTGCTCTGTTTGAAGAGCGTCCCCAGAACACGAGGCACACCCACACTCAAACCCTAATGCAAACACATTTCAGAGCCAGATGAAGACGGCGCTGTTCCTTTCTCATTTGGGTAAAGAACCAGTCTCGGGGGGTGGGGGGGAGGGGCAGTGAGTCTTGGAGCTTCTTGCTTTTTCCCAAAAGACGTCCTCACTCTTGGGTGTATGTGGTAACTGCCAGGAACAAAATAAGGAAGAAGATAATGGCTGTGGCTTATGGAACCTGGCAGTTGGGAGATGTGGGCAGAACGTACTTTATGTAGATAAGGTACCTCGAACAGTTCAAAAGGCAGAGTCTAGTGCACAGCTACTAAATGGAGTTTGCCGTTGAACGGCTGTGTACAGTCACTCACCACCCCGCCACAGCACAGGCATTTCAACACACTCCTCTCCAAGTCTAGATTTTGAAACCAAACAGAGGCTGGAGAACGGCTCAGCAGTTAGGACCCCTCCCTGGCTGCTCTTTCAGAGGACCAAGGTTCAATGCCCAGAAACCACATGGCATCTCATAACTCTCAGTAACTCCAGCTCCAGGGGGTTCCGCACACATGGTACACAGACATACATGCAGGCAAAACACCCAGACACATAAAAATAACTAAATATTTTCTTATTTTTAAGAGAAATTGGATAGATAATTGAATCATGGCCCCGCAAAGACATTCACGGTCTAATCTGCAGAGCCCTTGAGAGTCACCTTCCATGGTAACAAGGACTTTACATGGTGATTAAATTAAGGACCTTGAGCTGAGAGAAGATTGCCTGGATGTTACCAAGGCCTGCTCGGTATAATCATAAAAGTGATGAGGGTGGGAGTCAGGGAGAGAAGATGAAAACAGGGACCAGAAAAAGAGAAAATGATGCAGTGGTGTTTGGGAAGTGGAGGACGAGACTGTGGGCCAAACAGGATAGGCAGCCTTGAAAAATTCCAAAAAAGAGGTGATAGGGAGGTTCCTGAAGAGCCTAGGCAGATGGCAGCCCTGCGGACACTTTGACTTTAAATCTACTGAGGCTGATCTTAGAATCTGACTTCCAGAAATGTAATAAAGTTATAGTGCCTTGCACTATCAGACGTGTGGTGCTTTATTGCCGCGGCAACAGGAAATGAATACGGTTTCCCCCAAAACACCCAGGCACTAAGGGGGACTCTGCTTAGAGAAGCTGGTGTGGGCCTGGGCACTGCCTGGGTGTTGTGGGGATGAACAGATCCTGCTAGGAGCCTGGGTAGCACAGAGGACATGAGGGGACGATCCAAGAGGTCGGGAAGCTAAGCCCACCAAAGAACTTCCCAGTAGGGATTTAGCAGAGTCAGTGTACCTGGGATAGATGTTAGAATGAACAGCTGTTTTGTTTTTGACCTTGAAGAATCCTTGGGCAAAACAGTGATTGTTTTCCACGATTTGTAGAATTGTTTTACTGAAGGAACAGGGCCGCCGCCGTCCCATGACTTTGGTCACAAGACATTCCAGGCACACCTGAGGCTCTTGCATTATTGTGTATTTCAAACAATACATAATAAAGGACCAAAGCCACGAGGGCCTGTGATACTGTCCTTCAGTAAGACCTGTGCATTAGATTAGGGACCTTGGTATGAGGAAATAGTTTGGGTAACAATAAGTATGTCTTTGTAATGACTTTCGGGGTTCAGCCCATTAGAGAGGCTGGACCTTCCTGCTTCGACATAGGCCTTAAAATTTCATCTTGGAGAGCCCCCCTTCTTTTACCAGCCCAGCTACATGGTGCACCCCAACACAGCGGACTCTTAAAAGCCAGCTCACTTTATTCGCGAGGACAGCAGCAAACAGAGAAAGCTTGGGACTGCAGGATGCTAGCACTCGCCACTCTCAATCCCTTATCACCACACACAAAAGTTAACTTGTCCCATGTCACACAGGTGGCCGCTGGTGAAACCTCAGTGAGAACCAGGATCATCCGGCTTCCAGTGCCTAGGAGAATCACCTTAGCGTGGAAAAGCCTAACCAAGGCCCAGGGCTATCTATCCTCCTCTCCCTTGAATGACTGATTGCAATTACCCAGCCTGATGCACGGAGTCACCCCATCGCTCAGAGGGGCACGGAGTACCTTCCACATGCAATACATGCAAGGCATTCCCTAATGCTGGCACGTCCTTCCTTTCTTAGTGCAGGCTGTCCTAGAGCTCACGGTGTAGACCAGACTACCCTTGAACTCACAGAAATCTGCCTGCCTCTGCCCCACGCCCCAAATGCTGGGGTTAAAGGTATGTGCCACCACACCTGGAAGCTGGTCCTCTCCTGCACCCCTGCTCCCATTCTCCAGAGGCAATGACCAAGGATGTCCTGTCCAGAGAACGAATAGGTGGCGCAGGATCTGATACACATTTTCTTGTCTACACCATGTGTGGCCATCACCAGCAGATGCAGAATCCGGGCAGTACACAGCATAGGGGTTCACGTGCACCTCACCCAGAGTGACAGTGCCCATCATATGCCCTCCCTGAGTCTGGTCACAGAAGCAGCAGCTGACTGTACGGGCCCTAGTCTATCAAGAGGCTTGGGAGGGCTCCACGGCCCCAGCCCAAGGTTTTATCTCTGAGCCACTAACTGTTACAACAAATTCACAGTATATAATTAGATTTAAAATTTAGTAGTCTGCTTAGAAAAAACGTTAATTAAAGCAGCATTTCCCTGAAGAGTTTCAAACTAACATATTACATAAAGGCAAACTAGCCAACCTCATGATATGGAAGGTTAAGTGATATGGAGGAGAACCTGCCTGTAGAGGTTTCTCATGCTGCCGTGTGGAAAGTGAGTATGACTGTTGCCCCAGCTGATTGTCCAAGCAAGATGCAGTAGAAATGGGTTGCATGCAGGTGCAGTGGCACACGCTGTTAAACAAGCCATCACTTAAGGAAAGGCTGACGGAGAACAAAGACAGCCCTGAGGGCAGCAACTATGAAATGGGGCGAAGGCAGCCAGGAAAGATTCCAGGGAGCCCTTAAGCCCACTGTGCTGGCTCTACTCTGGACTCTCCCAGAGCAGTTCCTTAGCTTATTAAATAGAAACAGTGCTGTGTCTGGAGAAACGGCTCAACACTTCAGAGTGGCTGCCTCTTTTGCAAAGGACCGCGTTTCAGTTCCCAGCACTCAAGCCAGACAGCTCCAAACTACCCATAACTCTAGCACCAGGGGATTCCATGCCCTCTTCTGGTCTCTATGTGCAAACACATACAGAGAGAGGTGGGGAGGAAGAGAGAGAGAGAAACCAAAACCCATTCATGTCGCAAACTGGACATGGCAGCATGCCCCTATAATCCCAGAACTCGACTGACTAAGGCAAGTGAATCACAGGAATTTAGAGCCAGCTTTACGCTACACAGTGAGGCCCTATCCTACCTTAGCAACAATGCTTAAAGACCACCTGCTTAAATGATATGCATTTAACTCACTTCGGCTCTTCTCCAAGGCCTACACTGACCCTTGGCTCTCTGGCTCCCACCAGTGTCTCCTGAGGAATGAATGGAAACAAGGACTAAGGGAGAGAACTAGCATATCACTGAAGGGAGACCTGGGCAATGACTTTGGTATAAGTGCCTGCCAACCAAAGACCTACTTCTGGGGGGTCTGAAAACAGAATGCTCCTCCAAGCACAGCCCAGACACAGTACCACCTGCTACTGGATAATGTTCTTGTACCCTGTAAAGATTTGTCACCCATATTTGTTTAATAAAATGCTGGTTGGCCAGTTGCCAGGCAGGAGGTATAGGTGGAGCAATCAGACTAGGAGAATTCTGGGAAGAGGAAAGGCAGTTGCTACCCAGACACAAAGAAAGCAAGATGAAAATGTTGCACTGAGAAAAGGTACCAAGCCACATGGCTAAACATAGATAAGAATTATGGGTTAATTTAAGTTGTAAGAGCTAGTTAATAATAAGCCTGAGCTAATAGACCAAACAGTTTATAATTAATATAAGCCTCTGTGTCTTGTTGGTACTGAATGGTTACAGGCCAGGCAGGACAGAAACTTCCATCTACACCCACCTACTGGAAATGGGATTTGGGAGGAGAAGCCCCCACAAGGTGGAGCGTGGTCTGGGGTACTCTTTTACAGGGTTGGGGATTCAACTCTGGCCACACTGATGTTCCCATGAGCAGCAGAAACAGTTCTGTGGCTATCTGCTGCGACACCTTCAACACATGACATGTCATTTTAGTAGCACTGTGAGCTGACTTTGTGTGAAGCACTTGTTATCACTTCCTAAGGCTTACATAGGGAGTGTCCCTAGGGAACTCAGGAGTTGGTTTGGTCCCTGCTGGTGACATTGTTGGGGGGGGGGGGCGTTGAACATGAGGGTGCTAACCTCATCAACTGATTAACTGATCCATTGACTCAGCTCACAGCTAAGAGGGGTGTTGGAAGGGGTCACCAGAAACATGTCTTTCAAGGGTTTATTCTGCCGTAGTTCATTCTAACCTGACTCTGCCCCCGGCCACCATCAAGGACCAGCTGTCCCAGCATGCTCTCGCTACCATCATGCTTTGCTTCACCGCAGGCCCAGAAAGAACAGTGTGAGCCAGCACAGCCAGAGGCTGCTGGAGCTGAAGTGGGTCTCTCCTCCCTTAAACCGTTTTCTCAGGCTTGGGAGTTGGCTCAACAGATAAAGGCACTGACCTCCAAACCTGACTCTCTGAGTTCAATCCCTGGGACCCATGTGGTAGGAGGAGAAAACAGACTCCCACAAATTGTCCTCTGACCATTACATGTGTACCATGGCATATGGACCCCTTTCAATAAAAATTGGTTTTCTTGAACATTTTTGTTATAGCCGCAAACATGTCTAAGTAACATATTCTTCTAAGAGGAAAAGATCTTCATTGAAAAGGTAATATTTTCTTTTTGCTGGGGATCAAGCTTTATGGGTCCTAGTCTCAACTTGTCTCTCAGCAGCTATGTAGCAGTGAAAAAGGAAAAGGCTCGCTCCCTGCACCTCCGTGCCCCTGTCTATGTAGTTAGAGGCAGGTCTAGCCATTGACACTAGTTGGCTTAGTGCTGACTGTGGAGAACTAGATTACCTTCAGATTTGCAGTGATGTTTCTGCCTCAGCCTCCCAAACAGTATACCCATTTTTAAAAATTATTCATTTCTAATTGAAGGGACATAAAGGTAAACTGTTCTCTGAGTACTGTGGAAACTGCCAGATTCCGCATTGCTGTAGCATGCTGCAGAACGTTCTTGGGGAAGGCATTTCCCAGGTGAATGGGAACAAATTCCTTTCAGGAAATAGTCCTCTGCATGGGAAGTATCACATCTTTGAATGCTCTCCTTGCCACTAGAGGTTGGGATAAAATGAGTTAACTCATTGATTCGGTCATACCAATGAAGTGTCAATCATATCTATGTGATTGCATCACAGTGGGAAGGAGGGGCTTTGCTCAGAGGCAAGTACAGGTTTGACAGTTGGTACCGTACTGTGTATGAATTCCAGCATTACATCTTATAAGTTAGTGTCTCTGGAACAATACTCAGCTTCTCTAGGGCCTGGGGTCCTCATCATGAAAAGGAAGACAGATGTAGCTAAGTTGCAGGCTTGCTCTGAGAGTAGATGGGTGCATAAAGTGTTTAGCACGGTTCCTACCACACAGCAAGTGACCACTGCTATTATTATTTCTGCCGTTGTATTATCGCTGCCAATAGTATCCTTATCGTTGTCACCCTCAGTACAGGCAACATGGGAGCTCTGCCAACAAAGATAAATCTTCCTCACAGACAAGAAGGAAGCTAAGAATGTAGAGACGTAAATGTGGAGAGAAGAAGAACAGAAGACAAGGGGAGGACAGCTGCTGGGAAGGGCAGGGCAGGGGTAGGGTGGCGCCCAACTGCAGAGATGGTGGCGACAGTGGTTGGGTGAACCAAGCCAGACAGTGCTAGATTTGCAGGGCTGTTGAACAACAAGGGCTTGTCTGAAGGTCCAAGCCGTCACCATAACAGCTCAGTCCCAGGCTCTTGCCTGGTGATGTCCAGCCACCCAGCAGCAGAATCCAAAAGTATGTCAGTGCCCAACCAACAAAACCAACTTTGTTCACAATAAGCAGGATGGCTTCTGAGAGAACAATTCAGAGATTTAGACTCTCTCTGAGTTAAGCTCAGTTCACTTTCCAGGCTGTGTAATGAATATGCTCCTTCTTTGTTTGTGCTAAGATACGAACTATGATCCAGGTGAGCAGAGTGACAGCCAAGCAGGAGGATTCTGTCCACAGGTGGATGGATGTTCCTGAAAGAAGAGCCTAATCCAATTATTTGCAATGAGGGGCTCAGGCCTTTGCTGTCTCCTGGAAACTAAATATCTCCTAGATCTTTTTTCAGCTCCATAGTTTCATTTGAGCACACATATCCAAAATTTAGATGGGTACAGAGAAACTCAACAATGCCCCCCAGGTGAGAATGCCATAGTGTCCCCCATTTTTCTACAACACTGTAATTTCACAGTTGACCAATGGTTTTTTTGAGACAGGGTTTCTCTGTAGCGTTGATGCCTATCCTGGAACTAGCTCTTGTAGACCAGGCTGGAGAACCAGCCAAGAAGAGCGCAAGGGTTTCACATATAAAGAAAGGCTAAAAGGGTTTCACATATAAAGAAAGGTGGAAAAGCTAAGTGCGCCCCGATTGGATTGGTACCCATCGTCTGCACTGCCGTAACAATGGAAATAACTGCATGTTAATTATAGGGGGGATTTACTACTGTAACGCTCTCAGAGACTGGATCACACCATGCGGCACACGGAGAGGCCCCTAAATACTAGGTTATAAAGACGCCAGTAATGGTGATCCTGGGGCTGTGCAGGCTGCAAGTTCAAATCCTAGCTAAATACCCTAGACTTGAAGAGCGAGAAGCCTTGGAGACCATCACCTGGTCACAACCCACTCATCCAACAGAGGGAGGAGAGTGAAGGCCAGAGACGTTGGTGACATACACCAGTCAATCCCAGTCACCGGCCTGGATAGAGCAAAGCCATGGCTGGAACCCACAGCCCGGCAGCACTCAATAGGGGAGTCTTCTCCTCGGAGACACGGCTGGTGCTCACTCTCTTCACAAACAATGCTTCTGCTGGATCATCACTGGCGAGGCCTCTGTGACTAATTTCAAGCTTACCGGGTCAATGCCGCTAACCCGTGTTTGGGCCTTTGCCACCACATTACCATAGGGTGAGTCACATCACTGTGACAGCTCTCGAGATGATTCATAGCATCAACAATAAGCCTCCTGCTCTTTGGTTCTGCGCTTTTCACTTGTAGGTTAATAACACACACACACACACACACACACACACACACACACACTAGTGGTCCCATCTCCAGAACCACATGGGTAGTAAGGTCAAATGTGACCATTTCCTGTTTACATAAAGAAGACTCCAGGTCGGGCATGGTGGTAAGCACTTGTCATCCCAGCACCCAGGAGGCTGAGGCAGGAGGATTGAGAGTTTGAACATAGTTGGGGGTATATAGTGAGACTTTGTTTAAAAAACAAACAAAAAGAACAAGACCAGAAAGGATACAGTGAGCCACTGGAAGTTATCCACAGACTAACGGAATTAACTAAAGGTCCTTTAACTATAGGACCAATATTTTTTCTGTCTACATAGTCACTAAAGGGAATTTCTAAAACTATATTTTTGGCCCTATTTCCCTACATGATTTTGATATCCAATTCCCAGCCTTTTGGTCCTCTGTGGGCTGTACCACTATTATCAGACAGCTTGCAATTCTCACAAAACGGACCTAGTGGTTTTTATGGCTGTTAGGGGTGGGGACTGCCTTTCCTGCCAGAGCAATTAGGACTCAGCATGTACAGAAGAGAAACGATAATGCCACACATGCAGAAAATAGCATACTCTCCCAGTGCCACGGAGGACAGACCTTTCTAAGCTTTTGGCATGGTGACGTGGTAGACATGGAACCCTCATCTCCCGATGAGCCGGGTTTCATTCATAGCTATCCTGGGATTGCATGTGGTCGGCAAGGGCTGGATTGGACATGCCTGAAAGTATGTGAGAATCAGGCCAACATCACCACCACTAAGAAAAACACACTAGTCTTTTTCTTTCATACCCTATTATTTTCTTTTTAAGATCTTTTTGTTTTGCAGTATTGTGGACATGTGTGAGGTGTGTGTCTGCCACTAAGCTGCATCCACAGCTACTCAATTTCCTTTCTTTAAAATATAGTTTATTTTATAGAATTATGAACCAGGAATGGTGACACATTCCTTTAATCCTGGCACTCAGAAGGCAAAGGCAGGTGAATCTCTATGAGTTTGAAGTCAGCCTGGTCTATAATAGTAAATTCCAGGTCAGCAAGAGCTACATAGTGAGACCCTATCTTTAAAAAAATTAATAAATAAAGAAATTATTATTATTATTATTATTTGAAATAAGGTCTCTCAATGTAGTCCTGGCTATCCTAGAACTTACTATGTAGACCAGGCTGGCCTCAAACTCACTGAGATCCGCCTGTCTCTGCCTCCAGAGTGCTGGGATTAAAGGCTTGTGCCACCATGCCTGGCTTATGACTTAAAATCATTAAAGAAAGGGATTTATTTAATATGCTTTTTTGCTGTGAATTTCAGAATATAAAAGTAGCAAGAGTTTAACAAAATCATTGTCCATCACCTCATGAACAAATGATGGCATTACAGTCATTTTTACTCAAATAAACCTT
Source organism: Microtus oregoni (assembly GCF_018167655.1). Lineage (NCBI taxonomy): Eukaryota > Metazoa > Chordata > Mammalia > Rodentia > Cricetidae > Microtus > Microtus oregoni. Next base: position 7,562,827 of record NW_024543071.1, read on the forward strand.
TTTTATAAAAAAATACATAGGTAAACACAGCCAAGCTAGGCAGCACATGCCTGTTATCTCAACACATCAGAGGCTGAGGCTGGAGGAGGGAGAGTTTGAGGCCAGCCTGGGCTACATATTGAGACCCTGTCTAACTCCCCGATATATGCTGCCATCCCCTTCAAGATGCTGCCCAGTCCAGTCCCACCCTCATTTCCTCAGAGACAATTATGGATGGTTTGTATGTCTACCAGTTTATGCTTGAATCTGTCTACATATAAAAGTATAAACATGAATCTTTGTCTACATGTGTGTGCTCATAAAACAGCATGTAGGACTAGTTTCCACAAAATCTCCCAAGAAAACACACACATCTTAAGTTTCTTTCAGGACTGAGCAGAGTCACAATGGATTGAAAATTAGTAAGCAACATTAGATGGCCCAGACCTGGTCCTAGACCAAGATTTATTCCCTGTGGGTCCATGGGGCAGTCTACTTTCCTGAGAAAGCGGGATGAAAGGCAAGGGCTCTGAGGTCCCTTGCACCTTTGAAATCGGATGACTGTGAGGTTCAATTTCCTCATCTGTCACACAGCTACAACAATGCCCTCTGCTGCACAGACCACCCAGAGATCAAAGTGGCCATGCAGGTGCTTTGCCGAGTGGGATGATCGTTTCCACAGACTAGCTGTGGCTGGGGTCCGGGGATACCTTTGAAGAGGCCACTGTAACATCTGCACGAGGCTTGGCTCGGATGCCTGTGTTGCAGGCCAGGCCGTATGAAATTATTTCATTTTCTTTACCCTTGTAATCTGGGACAAGCATTCCGGCACAGCAGTTCCCTAACTCTCTCAGAAGATGTGGTGAGTGAAATGCCCGAGCCTCCTACAATCCTCTCTGGGAAGGTCTGTCCAGCCCGCTCTGGGCTTTCAGAGTGCAAGGAGTCCGGATCCTTCAGGGCTGGAATTGATTTGTCTGAGATGTAGTTTTTCAGGTAGAATTTCACTTGTTTTATAAAAATTAAAATCTAAGAAATTGGTCTAAACTCTGGGACTAGGGGACATTTATCCCAGTTTTCTCAGAAATATTAGATATGATGATCTCTCGGCTGAGACACTTTCCTGGAGGCAGCTTGGCTGCTGAGAGGAAAAACAAGCTTTTTACTTCTAAAGTGTGAAACTCCAATGCACAGGTCCCTAAGAAGCCAAACTGTTCGCCTGTATATATAAACATGAGCTAAATGTCCGGGGTTTCTAGGCAATGCTGCTCCAGTAGAATTCAATGTGCACAGATTTGTCCACGCCATGGTGTGTTCTAAATCCATCTGCCCGTGCCCCTGGAGAAGCACCAGGCTTCACAACGAAGCCCACCATGTCCAGGCAGCCTTCTCTCACTTCCCACACAGTGTGCTCCAGAAGGCCCCTCCACTCTCTATCCCTTTACCGCCCTCTTGCAAAACTGAGCACCGAATCAGCTATCTGGCTTCCCCATTATCCCATGATCATTTGAAAGCAGATATTACATGACCCATTCCTTGTCGCAGTATCCAGCAACAGGTAGACATGCAGAACTAACTAATGTTTCTTTTCCATGGACACACAACAGTTACGAATCACATCCTCAATTTGTTTCTCCAGCTAAATATCTCATGCGTGTATATTGTTACAAAGCTTTGAAAGATGAATCTCTGGGGAGAATCTGGATTAGAATCAATCCTTGAACACTGTCAAAACTATGTTAATACCACCAACCACATCAAGTAAAAATTCTAAAATATTCAACTAACAGATTTGTTTTCTCATTTTCCCTTTTAGCTGAATCTGGAGAAAATGCCACTTCAGCGTGTGATTCAAGGAGATGTGTGCAATCTACATGACTCGGAGATGAGCCGTGTGCACAGAAAGGGTCCTGTGTTCTCTGAGCGCTCTTCTCAGTCCTGGACACTGCTGGAACTTTCTGTGGGAATGCGCAAGACTGTTACAAAGTTCAAGCCCATTTTAAACTAAAGCAAAAATTTTAGCTTCATTTAAAAGTACTCAAGCTAGCTGATCTTGTCCTAGAACTACCTGTCCCGGAAACTGACTGATGCACTTAAAGCTAAGCACAAGGCAGGGATCTCTGTGAAACCGCAGAGGCCGGACAGGCTAGTGACAGGGCACTGTTGGGGTCATACATCACAGCAGCAATTCGCAAACTCTGCAGAGCTCCAGGAGAACTCAGAACACAGGTGCTGGGTGCCGGGTTCTGCTCGCCCAGCTTCTGGCTCAGGAGGCCTCAGGCAGGCCTGGACGTCAGCGTCCCTAGCAAGTCCAGATGATACTGATGCTGGGCCTTGAGAACACTGCGCTGGAATAGCTTAGGAAATACTGTGAATTCCAAGAATATGGTGAGGGTGGGAATTCAGTCTCTCTCTTTAATAGGCCGCTTCCACCGACGACACACCAGCACACCGAGAAGGGGTTTCTTTCTGCAAATTTCAGGCACCGCAAAAGTCATCTCAAGGAACACAAGCAATTAATCTTCTAACACTCCCGCCCCCTGTGAGATCCAGTCAACGCTGTCAACCTCTGCCTTTCAGAAAAAAAAAAAAAAAAAAACCCTCAAAAAATAAAACAAGAAAGAGGGTTTTCCTAAAGCTGTCATCTCTCAAGATCTGGTGGCATTTTTGGAATCAAGGACTTTTTAAAATACTGACTCTTGGGTCTCACCTCTGAAGAATTTTATTTTCCCGAGCCCCAGCCCTGGGGTGTTAGCTGCCCAGGGCACTACCATGAAGCAAAGGCTGAATTAGAAGATGTCTTTTAAGACATCTCCCGCAGTCTACAATCTTCCAAACTCCAGTTGCCCACAAGGCCCAGTGCAGACTAGGAGGAACTGGCAAGACTTAGGACCGTCTCTCAGGATGATGGAGACGCAGATCTCAGCACAACCAGCTGTTGGTGACAGTACTGGGTGTGTGTCAGGAATACATATGTGGCCTAATTCCTTTAAATTCTGCTTCCTCCATGAGAAGAACATAAGGTCATAACCTGAGTAATCAACTATATAATTGTTCATTGGGAAAGTATATGGCTCCTAAAGTGAACAGGCGTTTGTGGTAACTTAAAGCACACCCCTTTCTGAATGTCACCCACAAAACCTAGGTACTCTGCAAGGCTCAGAATATTAAACCTGATAAGATAGTGGTGTCTATCTTCTATCTTATAGACAGAGCTATGACCATATGAAACTTGCCACCACGGTTAGAGGGCGGGACCATCTCTGCTACATGTCCACGTGTCCTTCACAGTATTTTCCTGAGTACCACAAACCAAGTCTGTATTTTAAGGTCCGAGCAGATTGCAAACTGCCCTGCCCGAGGGTGAAACTTGAAGGCTGGCTTTCTTTTTACTTGAAACTGCCTTTCTCCCTCTCTCCACCCCATGCATTGCTAATTGGGAGCAGCCCACGCTTGAATGTACACAGCCATCTATGGTAAAATTGATTATTATATTACTATGGAAAGCAAGGAAGTAGTTTCGTTCAAAATATCAGATTCCACAAAATCATACACAACAGCTGTTGGTGTACGCATGTGGGGGAGGGACAAGCATCGGTTCTCCCTCTTCAGCTTTCTGATATCTTTGCAAAAAAAATGGGTGGGAGTAAAGAGAAGACAGGGAAGGAAAAAAGGATTCTAATGCATTTAAGGCAGAAACCAATAGTGAAGCTAAATAATGATTTGTTTGGTGTTTTTAAGGTTCAAAACAAAAATCCCATGGTTCAAGATAATCTCTCAGGCTGTTTTATGGGTGTAGACCTTCTGTTACACTCTTTCAGGCAGAAAGTCGGCATTGAAGCCACTTTTAATTACATCAGTTAAAAATAAGGTGAGTCCTGGCTGGTTGTGCCGGAGCCTAACAGATCATAGCACCCATGTCCAAATATGTCTTGGAACCTCGCTGCCGACTTTTAAGCACCCGCTTGTTTATTTGCAGACTCTTAATACTGTTTTACTTAAATTTTTAAACTTTCCTTAAAGGTCACTGAAATTCCCATTGAGACCACCTTCAGGGGTGCTTAGAAACAATTCACAAGAGAGTGTCTCGTGGCGAAATTTCCCCAGCTTCTAAACCGTTACCATGGCATTCGCCTCCCGGGTCAGAACGGGTCTGAGTCTGTACTCAACATTGCTGACCATTTCAAACACCTTCCTGCTCATATTCCATCGCCGGAAAATGCCATACATAAGCCCAGGCACCTCAACCGAAGAGATCCCCGGCGCTCCTAAGGTTTCGGGGTTCTGAACGTGTCCACTTTCAGTCTCTCAGATCTGATCAGAGTGCAATCTGATTCCTCTAGACTTACTGACATCGGATTGCTGATTTCACCAGGGTCATGAGGTGCTGCTTGAGGTCACATGTTAAACCGCCCTTGGGAATAATTTATTAAAATTCTTTTAAACAAGAGGGTGTGGAGATCCCAACAAATCGCATACTCATGCCCAGACAGTTTGCGCCAAGAACATGGTCCAAAGCGCCGCCTGAACTGGAGGATAAAACAAACCCCTTGACGGCGCCCCCCCCCCCACTTGGGCTGGGGAAAGGTAAAGTGATGTCAGTCGACCTTACCTTTCAGAAACAGACCAGGGCACCTGGCATGAAGGGCTGACCTGCGGCCACCGAAGCTGGGAGTCATTTTGGGTGCCGCACATGTACCTCCCTAGGAAATTCCAACAGCATTCTACCCGCTTTCCGCATGCCAGCCATGACAAGCCTCCATCCACTTAAACTCCCACGAGTCTGGGAAGGGGCAGAGGAGGGGGGGGTGCGGGTGGGATAAAGCAAGCGAACCAGCGAAAGAGAAAGAGCGTCCCGGGCACTGCCTACCGTCTGCAAGGAGGGTCACATGCCGCCGAGAGCCATTCCTACCGCATTACACACGCTGAGTGTAAATGGCAAACAATATCAGTCTACGTTTATGCCACATGTTCTCAGCCTCTTCACATACCAGCACCCAGGCCAGCTCTACGCAGAGGTCCCGGGAGACTACCTCAAGGAGGCGGTCTTGGGCTAAGCCTGCGCTGCATTTTTAAGAAAATTCCAAAGCCTCCTGGCCCCGTTCACGTCCCCATTTTCCTGTTGCTGTTACTGCTGATGGTTTGTTTTGTTTTATTTGTCTACGTTTCTAAATTTTAGAGTCACAGACAGCAATGTAGTCACAAGGACCAGCACACTGACTCGGCCAGCAAACCCACACTCTCTGGACTTGCCTGCTAAGTTCTGTAGAACTGGATCGGGTGAGAAAACCTGCTACTTTCTGTGCGCATAGTAACTCAATGCCTTACAGCCAGAAAAAGGAATTCTCCGTTGCTCTAGGCAATGGCTGGAGGTGACCATCCCCTCTTACAAACACAGCCAGATACATTATTATTTTTTTTTTTTTGTCAGACCTGGGAGTAGGAGAAAGGGTAGGTGGTGGCATCCTGGGGTAGAGACCAGGGACATCAAATATCAACAGTGCTTCTGCTGAGGAGACTTCTCTCAGGCTGGGGTCTTCAAACCCACCTTGCAAAAGATACAACCCACCTCCTGGAACCCCAAAGTCCCTCCCTGGGAAGATGTTCCTGAGACCCTACACTCACCTTCTCTATGGTTCAATTACTTATAAACCTGCTATTCTTTCCAGGAACCACTTTCTCTTGCCAATTTTAATTTCTCTTTCAAAAAAAAAATCTTGCATTTAAATCATCAAATCAAATTACACCACCGTGTGATTTGTGAAATTAAAACCTGCTAGCGCACTGCCAGGTGAGATAAGGCCATCACCATTCCCGTCGGTCTGATGTTCAGCCACGGGAGCCAGCATTCATTACAGTTCCCTCCCAAAGCAAACAGCAGAATATGCTTCTAGATGGAAATCTCTCAACAAGCTTACAACGTCGTGGGTGTTTACTGAGCTTGCCTCATTATCTTAGAACCTTTGGGGGGTGAAGATTGGTTCCTGTCTTTACCAGCCATGGGGGTGTGAACAACAGGGGCTCACCCTGCTGCCAGGAGCAGCTAAACCCATGGATGACGGGCTTCTAAGGCTGATAAGGTGGAGGGAGAACTGGCAGTGTGCATCTGCGCAGCTTGTACCCAGCTGTGCACCAGATCCCCGCACCCTGCCCCCAACTGCTCCAGAGCCCCTGTCAGGCTCCTAGGCGAGCCTAGGGGTACCTCTTCCTAATTTAGCCACAGCTCACAGGCTGCTCCAGGCTTGCTTGGATCTCAGATGTTAACTCAGCCCTAGAAACTTAAGGCCATTGGTCCCAGATCATGACCTATGAGAACCGGCCACATGTCTGTGTCTCTGCCCAGGCCTCAGGTCCCTTGCTGACTTAGGTTTCCCAAAGCGCTGGAGATCTCACATGGCGCCCGTCCCAACGGTCCCTGGGATAAGGGTTTTCTCTGAAAAGCACTTCACAGTACTCATCCCCCTAAAGCAGGAAACAGCAGCTCTGTCCCATCTGTCATTAAGGAGATTTTTCAGAGAAAAACAAGTCAGTGGAGCAGGCTAACCACAGGGAGGGGAAGAGGATTCATCCTGTGACAGCGCTGAGTGTCTGCTACAATGAGTGCACTATCGTGACACACTGGGTGTGACGTGATTCCCACAGGGTGTCCTGATCTGTGTCCTGGAGTGTGAGTCCCAGCAGAAGCAAATTCCGTGTTTTGAATGAGTCTTTCTAACTGCATGGTCCTACCTCATCCCCAGAGGCTAAGGTACCCCAGGAACATGGCACACTGAAATTCAGTTAATGAAATGTTGAATAGCATTACTGTGCCATGCTAAGTGAGAGGAGAGATGTATCTGGAGACCATTGGTTTGTTTCCCGGCGCCCCAGACCCAAATAATCACACAGAAACTATATTAATTACAATACTTTTTGGCCAATGGTTCATGCGTATCTCTAGCTAGCTCTTATATCTTAAATTAACCCATTTCTATTAATCTGTGAATAACCATGAGGCTATGGCCTACCAGTAAGTTTTCTTGTGTCTTTCTCCTTCAGCAGCTACATGGTGTCTCTTGGACTCTGCCTACTCTCTCTGTATGTATCTCTGTTCAGATTTTCTGCCTGGCTTTGCTCTGCTAAGCCACTGGCCAAAACAGCTTTATTCATCAACCAAGGAAAGCAACACATATACAGAAGGGCATCCTACATCAACTCCCCTTTTCTGTCTAATTAAAAAGGAAGGTTTTACAAAACAGTTATCAAGCAAGAATCACAGTTACAATATTTAGTCCATTTATATTTAGTAATAAAAGAAATTACTCTATCATATATCCTATCTTTGTGAGTCTAAAGTTTTATATCTAACCTATCTTTTATCATAACTAAGGAAAACTATTACAATAACTACCTGTCTTCAACTCTTCAAAGACCCCAGAAGGACATATTACCTAAGTAAATAGGAAGTGCATTGTAAGCAACTTTCAAAGTTCTAGAAATGACAGAGACATCTTGCTGCCTAGACAGTCACCCAAAGTTCTTCTTTATCATTGGGGCATCCAATCTTCAGCCCACAGACCCATAGTATCTGGCAGACTTTTCCATGAAGAAGGAAATTTCAAAGACAGTTCTACCTATATTGGCAGTTTGTCAGTCACTTTCTTCTGTGTCCTGAAGAATATCTGGCAGACTCTTTCATGAAGCAGGAACCCCAAAGGATTGATAGAAATTGATTTAAGATGTAAAAGCTAGTTAATAAAAAGCCTGCTGTAATTAATATAGTTTCTGTGTGATTATTTGGGAGGCTGGGAAACAAATGCACAGTCTCTGTTTGCAGAGAGAACAGTGAGTGATGTGGAACGTGGATGTGCCTGACATCATGCCTCCTGTCTCCCACAGTCCCTTCATTTTCACATCTTTAAAACACTGTGATCACTCTTTGCACTAGGCCAGTGCTTCACCCTGAGCTACATCCCTGGTCGACTGGCTCACCTAAATCCTGTTCTCCACTATGATGTTGTGAGTCTCTCTAGCTGCCAGGATAAAGAAGGACAATTTTGCCTTAGCCCTGGGGTCGTGTCCTGCACTGGGTGCAAGAATGGTTCTCAGTGAAAGTAGGGGAGAAAGCGGTTAACTAGAGGCCATGGGTGGAGGAGGCTGAGGACCAGTGACCATAATGATGTATGGTCACCTTGGTGATATAAGATAAGGGCTGAGTCCGGTTTCATCACCCACTCACTGGGGAACCTCTAGCAAATTGCCAAGGTCTTTGTGGTTCAAAACACCCAAGTGTGGAGGCCACAGGAATTTAAGGACACAATGTAGACATTTAAATCTGTGGAGATTATTCTCATATTACTATGTTTTACATAAAAAGTCACCATGCAAAATAGAAGTATAAATGTTAGATTTGATAACATGCACATACATAATACATTTGGTTTGTATTACTTTTAGAAAATTTATCAAATAGACAGTAAAGATTAAATGGTAGATTTTCAGGTGATCCCACCTTCCTTTCTCTAATCCAAAAACTTCTAGATTTTTCCATAATGAATATATTTTTTTTTCAATTCAAAAATACATTTACAACACAAACGGCCTGCTTAGGCTAATACTGCTCCTTCCCGTCTGGCTAATGGAGCCTCCAAATGAATTCCCAAAGAAAAGTGTTTGACTTGGTTCCTTCCTCACAGCCGGGACTCCTTAAGAACTAGATGCTAAAAGTTAAGGATGAGGCCTGTTTAGATGTGAGAGTCTGGCATGCTGATCTCCTCGTGAAGGTCATTCCTATCACTCTATTCAGACGGCTCTCACACTAATGGTCCAAAAGGACCGACTGCAAAAGGAAGCAGATGTCAGCATAGTTTGTAACCTCAGACTTCTCCCCAGAGGGGTCAGCGACATCAGCATCCTGGTGCACACTAAGCTTGCTCTCTGTAGCTCTACACTCTCCCCAAGTCTCCTCACCTCACAGCAGCACTGTCACCATTGGTCTGGGTTCTTTTCGACAGTCACCTAGGACCAAGGGTAGAAGTCGGGGTAACACTCAACCCATGGTGGCACACTTGGCTATATTTCCGATTGAACATTTTGATCCCCTTTGCTCAGTTTAAAATAACGGTCAGGGCCGTGCTGCGTAAATATTTTTCTTCTGATTATGCAAGCAAGGAGAATAGTAACCAAAGACGACCGCAGGCCAGCCTGGGATTAGAGGATCTGTAGCAGGGCCCCCTCTAATCCTCAGTACACAGAGCCAGGATTGGCTCCCTGTCTCTGTTTTCTCTTGGGATGCTTGCTGAAGCAGAATCCCCTTCTGTCTGAGCTTGGTGAGCAGAGCTGGAGCATGTTGGGCCCCCAACACACCTGCGCCTGCAGGGGTGCCCCAGGAAAAACTAGGAACAGAGTTGGGGCGTGCTGCCTCTCCACACACACACACACACACACACACACACACACACACACTCAAGTGCAGGGGAGCCCCAGGAAAAACCAGAAGCAGGAGCAGAGCTGGAGTGTGCATGGCCCTCCCCAGTCCCCTACTGCCTCTGCCTAGGAGAAACCAGGAGCACCTAGAATAACCCAGTTATTGGCTAATTGTTGGAAATACAGCAGCTCTTCTTTTTCTCTTCCTCTCTCCAGTCTCTTCTCTCCCCTCTCTTTCCTTTTTCTTACTTAACCCTTTCAACACAAAGCAGTAATTACATCAAACCATCTTTAAACACCAGCCCCTCTTTAAAACTCAAAGCTGGCCTTGCCATCTTTATCAATGAGGAGCAGAGCTACCCCAGGAAAAAAAATGAAGTTTCAGCCCTGTAAGGGGGGTGGGAAGACACAAACAGACTACAGTGTGACCTCGAGAGAACAGTGGTGGAGAGCAGGTACAAGACCCAGTGTGCAAGCAAAAACAAATTCAGGATTTGTTCCCAGAATGCACAGCTCAGCCTCCAGGAAGGCTGTGTCTGTATCCTGTGCAGACAAGGGTCGGCTACAGCCCACCAGTGGAGGAAATCAACGTGGTGAATCAGACAGTGTGGGCACGAGCCTAGCCTAAGAAAGGAAATTGGGTCTTTGGTGCATGGGGCTCTCAATTCCCATCTAGTTAAGTCTTATTCCTCTGTAGGTTCCTGGGGACCCAGAGAACAGGAGTGGGAGGATCATTACATTTTACAGGTTTGCAACTGAAACAGAGGATGTAACATGCAGGCACAAGTCTTACCGTGGTGTTGCAGACCGGCCAGACACACAGAACCCTCGTAGAGGTTGCTCCTGCTGCTGGAGCCTCACTGTCCACTAGAACATCTACTAGTCACACAGATACATTTCTGCTTATGCCATTAACATTAAATGACATTTTAATATCAAAGGCTGGGGTTCTGACTATGTTAGCATGGGAACCTGAGTTCATATCCCCAGTCAGCACCCAGTCACAAATCCATACCTGTGACCCCAGTGCTGAGATACAGAGACTGGGAACCTGGGGCTCATTGGCCAGTCAGTCTAGCCAATCACTGAGCTCCAGGTTCAATGAAAGACCCTGACTTGAAAAATAAAGTGGAGAGCTATACATGAAGATATCCTCAGTGGACCTCTACCCTCCACACACACACACACATAGGCACATGTGGGATATACACACACACATAGGCACATCTTGGGGAAATGGATACACACACACATGCTTTTCAGCTCTGTTTCTCTATGGCACTAGTCACATTTCAAGCACTCAACATGTCAGATGATAATGGACACAGCAAGAAGGGACATTTCCAGCCTTCAGAGAACCCTATTAGAACATCTCAGATTGTCATATGACTGACTCTGCCCAGCTCAGACCTCTGTGTTGCTGTTACCTTCTCAGAGATGCAAACCAACCCTTGGGAATATAAAACAGGCTATGAGGCTGCTCTCTGTCCCCTCTCCTGAAGATAATTTTATCAGAAAGAAATTGTCTTTTTTCTTATTTTATCTTGTGCTCGATTGCCAGCAGAATACAAGCCGCACGAGAGCAGGCTTCTTGCCTGTCTTTTCAACTGATCCGTGTCCAACACCTAACACAGTACCTGGCACATACGCATTCTTGTAGATGCATGTATAAGAATAGGTAACAACAGGCTTGGCTGCTGGCTCAGCAGGGAAAGGCACTCACTGCCAAGCCCGATGACTTGAGGGCAAATCCTAGCATGTACAAGGAGGAAAGGGAGACTCGCTTCCTGAAAATCACCCTTCGACTTCCACACATGTGCCGTGACACATGCACACATATGTGCACACACAGATAAATGAATCAAATGTTAAAAGAAAATAAGAATAAACAAGCTCCATCTCAGCCCTGAGATGTAGCTCAGTTAATAGAGTACTGGGGATAGCATGTTCAAAGCCCTGGGTTTGGTCCACCCATATAAGTTGGGTGTGGCTATACACGCCTCTAATCCTAGGGCTTGTCAAATGGAGGCAGAAAGACCAGGAGTTCAAGCTCATCCTAAACCACATAGCAAGTTCAAGTCCTGCTATGTGAACCCCTGTCTCAAATAAACAACAACAAAAAAGATAGGGAGAGATGCCAATTTTGATTAATAAGTCACAGTGGGGTCTATCCATCACTCTGTGAGTGACATCAGCCATTGCAGTGGCCTATCTTCCCATGGACCAAGATAACACTTGATCATAGACCCTTTAGAAGCCTATGATGCTACCAAGAATGGGAATGCTGGGGTAGGAGCATAAAACTGGTTCTCTAATTCTCCTCCAGGATCCAAGTCACCTGCCATCCCTGTCACCCTCAGTTCAAGCCCAGCAAGTAATACTGTCTCCCTCCCTTCTTTTGCAAAGGAGCAAGATCCTCTCTAACAAATCAGTAACGCTCTATAAGCACCGTCTCCATTTTCCTCTATCTGTGTGTGCACGAACATACAACTAGATGGGATAAACTCCAAGTGTAAGGCTGACACTGCCTCCTGTGCAGGACTTTCTGATGGCCTCGGAGTAGCCACCCCACTCCAAGCTTGCCTTAGTACTTACGTCAGTGAAAATCTGAACAGCTAGAGTATGGCATTTAGCAGACACAATCCTCACAGCTAAACACCACGGCTCACGGACGTGAGAACTGTGATGCATACCATGTGTCTGCCATAGGGCACCGAACTTACATAACTAGCTAAGTATAACAGTCATCTTTAATTGGGATCAAAATACTCAGGCACATTATCAGAGAACTATGGGAGGAGAGAAAGAAGCAAATAAAAAGCCAAACAAAAACAGATGGGATCCATGCTATGAACCAAATGAGGGAGGCACCATCACAATCAAGGAAGTTGGGAGGGCTAGATGCTAACCAGCCCCATGTCCTGCCAAGAAAAGGGGGGGCAAGTTGGAGCTTTGTCAGTGTACCCTTCAGTCCATGTTGAAGGAAGAAACCCAATTCTGAGCTGTTTTCTCCTTAGAGACCCCCAGCCATTGTTCCTCAGTGTTTTAGCTGATCCGCCCCAGTGTTATTTAATAAACACGTGAACCCTGTTTGTGTAGGAGTTCTTCAGGGCAGTGAGCCTTGAGGTATTGGCAAGGAGACATGTCTTAGCCTCCAAAGTTTTATTGACTTGAATTCCAACACCATTTGAACACAATGTCCAGGAAATTGGGTCTACTCTGATGCTTGCCTCATGAATTGACCATAGAAATTGTCACAGCTCCGGTCAGAGGCAGCAGAACAAAGGTGAGAACATCAGGATTTTTTCCACTTTGAGTCTTAAGCACAGAAACACAGCTCCACCTCTATCCTCTGATCAGGAGACGCCTAGATGTGAAGGGTGTGCACTGAGCGGGGAGAAGGGAAGGGAGGCCAACATCACAGCCAAGTCACTTCCCCAACATGAAGGGCCCCTCAGAACCTCAGTTTCTCTGTTAGGTGGCCTTGCTCACGCTCCTCACAGAAGTCTAGACTGTAAACACTCAGAAGAGAGGGCTCTTCCATACCTAGCCTGGAGTTTCCAGAAAGAAGCCTACGGAATGTCTCCTAAATGAACAATGACTTGCAGGCTTTTCCTGTGTCCATGGCAGTCTCTGAGATTTCCATCTAAATGTGGAATCTAGAGGACAATCAGTCACAAACTCATGATTGAATTCATCTAGAATTCATGTGTGCATGTGTCTATCAGTCTGTTCATGTGTGTGAGCATTTGATGGAGGTCTGAGGAACCAACTCAGTTGTCATTCCTCAAGCAACATCAGCCCTGGGTTTCATCCCCATTGGAGACAGGGTCTAAGGTAGATGACCGAATAGCTCCATGGATCGTCTATCGCTGCTTCCCCAGAATGTCAAGGCCAAGCACCACGCACAGCTTTTCTGCATGAGTTCTTGGGTTCAACTCAGGTCCTCGTGCTTGCAAGACAAGTAAGTACTTTATTGCCTGCCTGATCTCCTCAGCCTTGACATTTGGAGTTTAAAGTTTGAAAATCCAACACCAACTGGTCAAAGCGTGACATTATGGAAAGGCCAAAGTCAAGACTAGCAAACCCAGGAGTGGCCTGAACTTATTCACTGATGTACCCTAAGTCATGACCAGAGGCAGGAATCCGCCTTCATAGTCACAGACACACGCTGGAATGTTAAGGATCAGGGCAAGAGGAAAGACTGCACTGACTAATATGCCTGAATCTGAGCCAGCTGCCCTTACAGCCTCTCTTGAAGAGACCAGAGCTCAGCCCCAGGGCAGCTGAGAGCCAGGCTGAGAGGCTGGACGACCAGCGAAGAGTATTTTTTTCCTTTGGTGTCTCTTTTTTCAAGACCAAGATGAAACTTACTGGTCGGGAAATCAGTTAACCCTCTACAAAAGAGCAAACAGCATCGAGCAGAATGGGCTCTTCAATTCTGTGATGCTGACAAGTAGTCAAAGAAGGCCTATCATGCATGACCACCCCAGAGCCCATGGGCCCTGTGCCTGTCAGGATAGCTATGAATTCAACCCAACACATTTGTAGATGACATCATGTCACAATGTCGTAATGTTGGACATCCCTGAAAGTCTACCTAGTTTCCCCCTCTAACCTCTGGAACTAATACAAATCTGTGGCCCTGTATTCCTTTGACCATTCTGCCTCTAAAGTTTCTGAATCTCCTGAGGAAAAATATAAAAGCCAAACACATGTGCTTAATTACACACAGTAGAAATAGAATGTCCTTTTCCCAGGAAGTGAGTGTCATGGGTTGGATTCTGTGATCCACACCTTTAGCTGAAAATAACGCATAAAAATTCACCTTGCCAGGTGGTGGTGGCACACACCTTTAATCCCAGCACTCAAGAGGCAGAAGCAGGTGGATCTGTGAGTTCGAGGCCAGCCTGGTCTACAGAGTAAGTTCCAGGACAGGCTCCAAAGCTACAGAGAAACAAAGATGTACAGCCCTGCAAGTTTGGGGGTGGTGTGGACTGTGAACACAAACAAACCAGATGAGTGTTGTGCTTGTTTGAATGAGAGCAGTCTCATATAGGTTCCTGTTTGAATATCCAGTCCCCAGATGGTGGAATTATTTGGGAAGGATTAGGAAGGATGATCTTGGAGGAGGTGAGTCACCAGGGGTGGGCTTTGAGGATTTTAAAAACCTGTGTCATTCCCAGTGTGCTTTTAGTTACAAATAAAAATGTTTTAGTATATTTTTATTTTTATGCTTTTCTCTGTGTGTGTATGTGTGCACCTGTGGTAAGATTATGTGCACCATTGCATGTCGGAATCTGTGGAAGACAGCAGACGCCATTGGATCCTCTGGAATTGTAAAATACAGGCCATTATGAGCCCATGTGGATTCCAGTACCAAACTCAGATCCTCTGTAAGAAGGATAAGTGCTTCTAACCTCTAAGCTATCTCTGCAGTCTCCCAAATTTGATTTTTATTCCTTTCACACACATACTCATATATCACAAACATTGAAAGATTTCTCAGTGTTGATTGTACTGAGACAATCCTGAATTGAGTCTGCCTCCTCTTGCTGCTAAGTATTCTACATATTTAAAAAAAAAAAAAAAAGATCATCGGTGGCCACAAACACTTGAGTGTATAATCACCAGTGTTTCTGCAAGACTCTCCCTAATATTTATGCAATCATGCAACACAAATGCTTCAACAATGGGATTAATATTGACAGGACCTACATTCAGGCCTGGACTTGCATTTGGTTTCCCAATGAGATGTTTGCCAAAAACAATGCGGCTAAAATGGAGCTCAGGGAGATGCACCTTGCCTCCGGGAACAGCCTGACTAGGGGACAGGGTCTGGGAGGGGCGAGGCACCATGTGTACCTAGTAAAGCAGGGGGTGCGGGGGACGGACACAAATAGCAACACTGGCTTAGGAATTAAATCTGTACAGACGTTTTAAGAAACCAGTTTTATCTTCACAGGAATGTATTTCGAGAGCAACATCCCTTGTCGCCAATTTTCTGTATAATTTCCCAACAGTTTCCATAAATCATAAGATTTCAGCACAGGTCACTGAAAACAGGAAGCACACACTGGCTTCTGGCAAATCCCTACTTTTCCCAAGTCCTTTTCTCACTCTTGATTTTGCAAGCTTACACTTGTCACTTGCATTCCTAGCTGAGGTCATTCTCCTTAAACATGTCAGTGGTCTAGTGACAGAGCTAAGAGGTTACAAAGTCAATTAGGGAACCACGGCTTTTAAAACATTGCCATTTTCCTTTTAGAAGACAGTATTGCTATGTAGCCTAGGTTGTCCTTAAACCTTTAATCCTCCTGCCGTAGCCCACTGAGTGCTGATATTACAGGTGCACACCACCACACCTGGCTATAGGCCAAGTCACAGAGAGCTGCAATGGGTTAACCCTACAAAACAATGTCATGACAATGGCATGGAGTCCCCACAGGTCCTTCACTTCTCAGATCACAGAAGAGCTAAGTGAAGAAGAAACAGAAATGACAGAGGGAAGACTAGAAATTCACCATGCTAGAGAAATGAGAGTTCTTTATCCTGTATGATAGAAAGAGTGAGTTACATGCTGTGTTTGCCTATACCCCATCAGATTCTAGACCACACCCTCTCAAGGCAGATTTGAAATTGAGAATCTTAAAACTCATTCTCTGTGGTTGCAGAAGTAGCTCAGTCAGCACGGTGCTTGCTGGATACGCACAGAGAGTCTGATTGCTGGAACCCATGTCGAAGAGGCAGGCTGTATTTGTAATCTTAGTGCTGGAGAGACAAAGGCATTCAGACCCCTGAGGCCACTGGCAGGCAGCCTAGACTGAGTTGTGAACTTCAAGCCAATGAGAGGTACTGTCTCAAAAAAAAAAAAAAAAAGGTGGCAGAGGCTAGAAAGATGGTTCAGTGGTAAGAACACGTATGACTCCTTCAGAGAACACAGGTTCAGTTCCCAGCATGACGTGGAGGCTCATAACCACCTCTGATTACACGTTCAGGGAACCGAAGGCCTCAGGCTTCTGCATAAATGTGGTACACATAAACTCACAACACAAACACACACACACACTTACAGAGAGGGGCCATTAGAAAACGATGTGCCTTCCCACTGATTCCCACTGATTTTCCTGCCATCCAGCATGCAGACCGGTTTGGCAGGAACATCCCAAACAGTTCAAAGGGACATCCCATATCCCATCTGTCCACATCCGCGCGCATGCACACCAGTTATTCAAGACAACCAACGTGTTGGCCCTACTCGCTGCCGGAACTGATAACAGTGATAAGCATCATCAAATATACTCAGCCTCAGCTGAAGGCCACGCCTCCCTTTTCTTCACCTTCAAAACCCTTTCTCTGTGGGCAAGTGAGACACGGAGCCCTACATCACACATGAAAAAACTCAAACAGGGCCTTAGGTGAGAAGAAAATTCCAAGAGCCCCATCTTTAAATTACCGGGTACCAGCGAGTCCCCTTGACTGGAACACTGGTACCCCGTAGGCAGCCATCACACCCCTCCTCTTCACACGTCATCGCTGGGTATATCCCGTGGTTCTCTGTCAGTCTTATGACTACAATCATGGAGTCCATTATGCAGGTCCCTATTATCAGGGGCACATCCAACTAATTAAAAAGCTGTGTTTCTTAATTAGAGCGCTCTTATCTCTGCAAGGTGAGCAGATCCACCTGTCAAGGCCAGGGCATGAGCAAAGCCAGGCTGAGCGTGTGAAGTAGGAAACTCCTGAGTGTGATGCAAGAATCCCCTCCCCTGCGCTCAAGCTGAATTCTCTGCTGCTTGGAAATCTGCACCTCCTGCTGCATCCTTTGCTGCCCCTTGAACAGTTCCAGCTCCCGCAGGGAGGAAGGCATAGGGCGCTGGAAAGGAGAGGGGCTTGAGAGTCATCTTATCCGTCCAGCTCTTCCGCTTCGAATTCCATGGCAAGAAGCCCCTGGGACACAGGGACATGGACACAGCTTATGCATGGCTATGCTAAGGTCAGAATCTGTCTTCGGGCCTGACCATTTCTCGTTTACACACCAGCTTCTGTGCAGCAGATGGAGGTTGGTAGTGGCTTTCTGTTTCATTGGAAAATGTTTTAAATACAAAATCTTCAGTGTTGGAGCGTAGCTCAGTTTTAGATACTCACTTAGTTCACTGCACTGAAAAAATACTAGATATAAATAAAATAAAGGTCTATAAGTATTCCTCTGTTCCCATCACCCAGATTAAGCAAAGGTAAAATGTGTCATTTCAGTGAGGTGGGCAAAGTTCGATGTCCCTGCCCTGTCCTTCCTCCTCGCTCACATTCAGGGGCAACATCGAAGTATATATTTCTAGGCCATAATCGTACACGGTGGTCCAAAAATAACCGCATTTCAACCCAGTCAAACTTATCAACTTTTCCTCTTCTGAGTAGAGTTTGTAAATCTTTATTTATTTAAGTCAGCATATAAACATACACATTCCTGGGGTACGGTGTGGACAACGATCAAATCAGAGAACATATCATGTCCATGTAGTCAAGTCTGTACTATATTTGTGTGTGTGCATGTGTGGTGTGTGTGTGTGTGTGTGTGTGTGTTGGAAACATTCAAAACTCTCTTTGCTGGCTGTTTTGCAGTACACTGTAAGTGGTTGTTAACTGCAGTTGCCCTGTTGAGCGATAGAAGACTTCTCAGAACTGAAGTTTTTGTCCTGACATCTGGCAGTGCCAGCCCGTGTTTCTCAGCGTTTTCTCCCCCTCTGCACAGCAGCCTCTGAGAGGCTCTACCACTCACCACGGTCATTCCATGCCAACCCATTCTTTGTGCGTCATTTTCAGTCCTAGGGATCAGACCCAGAGCCTTGCGTGTGTTGGGCAGACACCTTGTCTCTGAGCCACACCCTAATCCCCCCGCTAGTCCCAATCTCTACAAGGTCAACCCTGTAGTGGCATTTCACTTCTATTTTAATAAATAAAGCTTGCCTAGAGATCCAAAAAAGCAAAGCAGCCAGCCACTGGCCCTTATCTCGACCTCGGTCCGAAACAGCGATCCTGTGTCTGAGAGCTGTCTCCTTCCCATTTTATAATGCTCTCTAGGGCTGGGATTAAAGGTGTGCACCACTACCACCTGGTTTCTATGGCAACTAGTGTGGCTACTAGGACTAAAGGTGTGTGTTATTGCTGCCTGGTCTGTAAGGTGGCCACTGTGACTGTTTTCCTTTTCTGATCCCAGGCAAGTTTTATTTATTAAAGAACAAGTGAAATACCACTACATTTCCTCTTTTTCTCTAAAACAAGAAGGCTATAACTAATATAAGAAAAACTGTATACAATAAGTACAATAACTACATATAATAAGTAAAATGACTATATACAATATATATAGGTAATAAATACATCAACAATGCCTAGTCCATTTGCATTTGACAAATTCAGAGAAAATACTCATATCTATCCTATCTTGGTGAGTTCAAAGTCTTACACCTAATTTATTTTCTATCATAACTTGATTTTTGTGTCTGGTAAACAAGGAAAACAATAACTATCTAATCTTCAATTCCCTCAGACACGGTGTATACACACAAAATGAGCAATGCTTAAGTTAAGGTTTTTAAACACAAAGCTATCCTGGGCTAAATTAAGGTTTTTAAACACAGAGCTATCCTGGGCTAAATTTAATGACGCCTAATGTAGCAGCAGTAGCTCATTTAACCAGGCTCTGGGGGTTCAGAGGATTGGGACAGAAAGATTTTGGGTTTTAAAAAGCAAATTATTTCAAGGACTTGGGATCTGACCACTCTCTGTTGAGCCTCCCTCGCCCCCCTTGCTTGTCTTGTATGAACAAGAATTAATTGAGGGATTCGATTCACATGGGTCACTGACTTCTCAACAAGAAGCTGCTCCTTTGTACAGATCTGGGACTTCAGATAAAGGAGGGGGCCGCTACATGACTCATCTGGAATAATGCCACACACCTCTGGCTTCTCAGAGAGAATGCAACTTCTGGGAATGTAGCCAGCACAATCCCCTGAGGCTGTGCACACAAAACCATCAGGAACTCCATCAGTGCTGATGAAGAGAAAAGCGAAGTTCCAGCGCTGGCTTCCTGCTCAGGCTCATACCCCGACAGCTTCTGTCCCTGTGGCATAGTTCAAAACACTGGCGGGGTGGAAAAAGTGCAAACTGGCTAACTCTTAGCTACCACAGCATGAATGACAACTGGGGACCCCATCTCAAAGACACTGACACTACCACCTTGAAATTCTCCTCAGCTTGTCCAGGCAAATGGTTGGAAAGATGAAGAACAGGATCGATCTGAGGTAAAATCAGAGCCAGTGAAGGCAACCGCTCAATCCTCAGCAACAAAGTCCACAAAGGTGGAGTGGGAAGCAGGAAAACCTGGACCAGAGGAACAGAGATCAGAGCACCTAGGCTCAGGCCTCAGCCCTCCTACTAACTGCTCTGTCTTCTTGGGCAATTCTTCAACCTCTTAGAACCTCATCTACAAAGACAGTGTCCTGAGTGCTATTCCAACACGGGAGAGGGGACAGGTTAATTCCTGGAAAATTTCAAGGTCACTGAAGGAACTTACCAAGACTTAGTCTTGAAAATTCCCGAGCGGTTATTTGTTACGTGTGTGTATGTGTAATGCAGACTGAACACTGGTTCTCAGCACAGGAATGAATGAGAAAATGGGATACACTATCAGCTGAGCTCTTCTGAGAAGGCAATGCATGTGTCCTTCAGTGTGTTCCTTTGTCAATGTATGTGTCCTTCAGTGTGTTCCTTTGTCAGTGCATGTGTCCTTCAGTGTGTTCCTTTGTCAATACATGTGTCCTTCAGTGTGTTCCTTTGTCAGTGCATGTGTCCTTCAGTGTGTTCCTTTGTCAATACATATGTCCTTCAGTGTGTTCCTTTGTCAATACATATGTTCTTCAGTGTGTTCCTTTATCAGGCTGTTAAAATTTCTTTTATCACCTACAACTTGCCTTCAGGACTCAGCCAGCCCCACACAGGATGAAGCCTTCTTCCCACTGCAGACTCCTGGGTTATTGCAGCATCCTTCCAAGCATCTCTTAATATTCAGCCGTCACTCAAGACCGATGTTCCAGGAAGCCCCAGAGTGCTTCCCAATGGCCGTACTGCAGCGCATCCCTGCCCCTGCTCTACACCTTCAGTGACTCCCCATGCCAAGCCCAGAGTTCTCAGACAGTATTCAGTTTACTGGCACCCACCTTCCCTTGCTCTCCCTGCAGGCCTCCAGGTCAGTCACTCTGGTCACCCGCATGTATGTACCTTTCTGGCCTGAACTGCATCCCCTGTTGCTGGCAAGCACCAGAATCTATGGGGTGCACATCTCTCTTCTCGAATGCCTTAAGGTCCTTGAGCCTTGTTCTCTTTCAGTCCTGTCCTGCAATGCCTTTCAATGTAGTGACGCTTCAAGAATATGAAACAGAGTCTGAACGACATGGCTCAACTTTGAACCCATTATGCATGGTAGAAGAAGCCATCCACAAAACACCATCTACTGGGCCACTCTGTTTACATGAACTATCCAGACTAGCAAAATCCATAGAGAGAGGCAGAAAGTGGATCTGTGGTTACCACAGGCTGGGGAAGAGGACATAGTTGTTTAATGAGTACAGGGTCCCCTTAGAGAGGGATAAAAAGAAAGTTCCAGAACCACACAGTGGCTGATCTTATAGCATGTAATTCTCTCTAAATGCTGCAAGATGATTAGAATAGTCTATTTTATGTTAAGAGTCCCAAAATGCGAGCAGAGAAGATATAAATAAATAACCAGTCCGGGTATACAGAGGCTGAGAGAGGAATTACGAAAACCTAGCTCGTCAGTGCAATTTTAGGGGTCTACACAGAGTTCTCCTCCAGTTCGACGTCCAGCCCAAGCCTAGTATGTTCTGATGCCTCCTCTGAGAATAATCTGGGCCTGCGCAGCCCTCCTTCCTAGAAGTCTCATGGCTCGGCTGTCCGTGGTCACCCTCCGACTGTTCGGTGCCTGATGCTGTGCAGGAACCACAGCTGGGTACGGCATGGGAGCTTTGCCTGGAGAAGACTGACCTGTCTCTCATGCACACGGAAACTGAAAAGCGTGTTAAACACTGGTTACATTTCCTGCTTTTCCTTGCATTTTAGCTGAGATGTTCTCACATTGCTTTGGGTCTTGGTTGGCAAAACACAACCAAGTCTCTCGTCAGTGAGTCAATCTCAGGAAATTCCTCTGCGCCACCGAGCAAGCCACCCCCACCGCCATCCATTGTGTGCCCTTCAATGGAAAACAAAGTCAACACCACTTTCTCCCAATGCTCGCAAGGGAAACCTCTTTTCTCTGCTTCAGATACTGCATGCCATAGAAAAGTGTTAGACGGGGTATTTTAATAGATCGGATCAGAAAACATGGGCGTGTGAAAATACAGCCTAAAGTGCTTAAATAAGTAGAGTTAAAATGAGTGTTAGTTCACATGGAAAAGAATTTAAGAACCAACAAGAGAAATCCAGATTAAAGAGGAATCCTGTATTCAGAAGAAGAGGGGGACCATACGGGGAGATACGATCAAAGCATGTTTTACACATGTGGAAAATACCATAACAAATGTATTATTGATAACAATTCATATTCACTACTAAGGTTTTGGTTACGGGAGAAAGCCATAGCCTTCCCTCCATCCTTCTACTCGTCACTTTGCTGAGGCCTCAGACAAACCCCAGCCGCTGGCCCCAGGAGTGAGTTTCCTATCTATGGATAGGAATAAAAATGCTTTCCTATGAAGCCTCCCAGGTTGTAAGTGCTCTCTCAAGGGCAGAGGTCTGAATGTAGGAACAGAAAGAGCTCTGTGTGCAGGGGACAGCAGTGTCCCCCAGGCGCCTGCTTACCCAAGGCTCTTGTCAGTGCATCATGGCAGCCCAGGGGTCCAGCAGGCAGGCGTCCTGGGATGTGAAGCAGCCTGAGAAGCTAGGGCCACTGGCAGACCCACTGCAGGAAGAAATGGGTATTTTGTGTGTTTTTCTTTTCTCCCTAAAGTGACAATGAAACCCTGGGGATACACAGCCAATCAGAGGCCATTTCAGGAAGTCTCGTTTTCTTCATTCTGTCCCTTTCTAGTCCAAAGTAAATGTGGATGCTTGAGAACTTTCCAGCAAAGGACCAGAAGGTCTTGTCCTTGACATCCGCCTTCCCCAGTGGTTCTGAGGTACCGTCCACTCCACCTTCCACAACCCTGAAGCGATAATATACCTGACAAGGTTTATCTCTCTCACAGTTCACGAGACTGCCTCTAGGAGAACCCAAGGTAGAGGGAGCTTGAAGCAGGCGGTCACATTGCATCCACAGGAGAGAAACAGAGAGATGAGTGCATGGTGACCCTCAGCTAACTCTCTCACATAGCCCAGATATCCCTCAGGCAGAGAACGGCTCCACCCAAAGTTAGGGCGGGTTCCCCACAGTCATGCCCAAGTGGCTCATCTCCCAGGTAAGTCTGGATTCTGCTAAGACTGTGGGTGCTAACCCTCACAGCTCTGGTCTGAAAGCATCAAATGGAAACTCCAGGAACAACAACTTGTAAGTCTGAGCTGTACAACTCTGTGTGGTATCATGGACACCCCCGCTACCCTACTCTGCCCCATCCAGAATGTGAGCCAACCCGTTACGTGGCATATCCACTCTCTATATACTACCTGCCACGCGGCATATCCCCTCTGTATATACTACCTTCCCACGTAGTCTCGACTACCAGACCCACTCCTGGGCTGCCACAACATGCTTAGTGATGTCCCCAAACACACGGATGATGAGCTGGCACTTTCAGGAGTTTATTTGTAATTATTGTTCCATTTTATTTCTACTTACTATTGATCTCTTGTGTTTTAAGTTAAATTGTATCATAAATATGTATACATGTATGTATGTATTATGTATAGGAAAACATGCAGGGGAAAGTTCAGAATTACCCATGGTTCCAGGCATTCTCAAGGGTTAAGAATGGAAACTCTAGAGGTCAGAGGGAATTTCTATAGTCAGATTAGTAAAACCAGGAAATTGTCATTGGTGCAATACAACGGGCTAAACTACAGGCCCGAGTCAAGTGTCATCACTTTCCACACACAACATTGTTTTTAAGACTCACACAGGCCGTAAGGAAAGCATAGTGTAGAGTTATTAATACCATTATAATCAAATCAATAGCTATAATTTCAACGTGCAGGTCATGAGTGAGCCAATCAATACTGCTTTCTTTATTACAATGGATCTTTCTGTATTTCCACAGCAGTGGGACATTTGCAGCAAAAATCACAGGATCCCCCTCTGTGTGTGTGTGTGCATGTATCTTTAAATTTTTTTTCTTACTTTTATTTTGTGTGTGTGAGCTTGCATGTGTGTCTATGCACCACCTGCTTGTCTGTTGCCTTCAGGGTCCAGAAAAGACATCATATTCCATGGACCTGGAGTTATGGATGGTTGTGAGCCATCATATGGGTGCTGGGAGCCAAACGTCAATCCTCTCTGCAAGAGTAGCAAATATTCCTAACCACTGAGCCATCACTCTAAGCCTCCCCTTTATGTTTTATTTTGCTTTTTTTGTTTGTTTTAAGGAACAACATTTATTTCTTTTCCAAATGTTATAGTAAATATAGGCGGGAAAGAATGGTTTTAACAGTTAGGGAAAAAAGTAAAAATCTGGGGTTTAGCTATTAAAGGTTATTTTTAACAATGAGAGAGAAAAATTAGTTATTGCACAGTGCAAACCCCTCTCTTAGGCCTAATACTTGCTTACCAAGTTGAAAACAGACACATTTGATTCCCCACACTGAAGATCTGAGCTCGGGTATGACGTTCATAAAAGCTGAGCAGGGTGATGTTCTCCCCAACCCAGGTCCACTAGGTACAGCACAGGAGACTCTTGGGGGAAGCTGAACACTTGGGGTTTGGGAGTACAAACTCCCCATACTTCTGGCTCAGGGGTTTAGGGTGCAAGATAAACAAAAGCAACTAGAAAAGAATTGGAAAGAAAAGCAGCAGGTGCTGTCTGCAGGCATGGGTCCTGGAAGGAAGCTGGGTCCGGGAAGGAAGCTGGGTCCGGGAAGGAAGCTGGGTCCGGGAAGGAAGCTGGCACGGGAAGGAAGCTGGGTCCGGGAAGGAAGCTGGGCACCAACACTTCACATCACTGACTAGAGAGGCTGAAAGGAACCGTCTTCCACCAGCTTTAAGACCATATGGCTAACGGGAGACTCCCCTGGAGGGAGGGGAGAGAGCATGGAGCCTTCGCCTTCCTGGATACAAGGCAGGAGCCAGGGCACAGGACCCAAGCAGTGCCTTAAGGCCATGATTCCCAGGGCATTTTAGGGTGGAAGCTGATGCTGTCCTCGAATTCCAGGTAGACTGAACAATGTCACCATCTGGTGGTCAAATGAGAAATTAAATAAAGCAGAGAACACTCTCCATTAGAGAGCCAAGCGTTAAGTCACCCTTTAGAGCTATGCCGGGAGGCTGTACTTACTTAAACACGCCTGTACTGAGTCTAAACGGGAGAAGGTCTGTAATGGGAAGAATGGCTGCCCCGTAGATTCAAGGTAGCTGTAGATTCTTTGAAGCTCTTCTCACAAAGAAGAGTCTACAATCCCCGGCTTTGATCTGGACCAGCATCGTGGTCAGGATTTGTAAAGGACAGCCCAGGAAATGAATCTGTGTAACTTCCAAGCCTCCGCTTCTCAGGTGTCTTGGCTAGCCCAGGCTAGCCCTGGCTAGCCTCTGAGAGTAAGTGGTGACAGAGAAAGTGGCCCCTCTGTCTCAGGTTCTTCTGAGACAGCAGACACGTGATGACGTCAGCAGCCGTGGGCTGATCGCTTCCCAACGTGGCAGTAGTGAGCTTACAAGACTATCTGAGACCTACTCAAGCTGTAACCCACGGAATCATGAGAAATAATGAATTGTTTTAAACCACTGAGTTGTGGGATAAGTCGCAATGCAGCAGGCAGGAGATGAGAAATCTGTATGCTGTGTTACAGCTCAAGATTTATTAGCACTGTTTCATACCGGGGTGTGGGGTGAGGTGTGATCAGCTTTGCCCCATGGGGACTCATTGCACACACGCTGAAAGCTGCAAGCTCTGACTTTTCCCTCCGCTATCAGCTGAGTCACCTTGTCACTCGTTCATCCAGCAAACACTGAGCTTGCTGCTAGTTACTCAAGTGGGCACTGAAGACTTCACATTAAATCAGAAGCCAATGACCCTCAAGAAGGTCCTGGCTGTTGGAGACACCAGAGGGGCGTATACATCCTAACAACAAAGTGGGTAAAGTCGAATACAGAAGGATACCTCTTCAGAAGACGGTGGCTGGTTGCTGTATTAGTCAGGATCCTGGGGAAGAAAGAGAAACCACTCCAGATTCTCTCTGTACAGGAGAAATTTAATCCAGGAAATCTGTTACATGGTGACGAAGCAAATGGAAGCAGAGACGGGAGACATTGCCCCGCCCAGTCTCGTCCTAGCTCTGATCAAGCCCAGCAGCAGGCTTGGAAAGTCACCCTTGTGAGGAAAGGCTCCACGAGAGGCAGAGGATGAGCAGTCGACAACTGAATGCCACCCAGGCGTCGTTCTGCTCTCGTCTCCTCATCCATATCCCCCCTCCCGGGGCAGAACAACCCCCTGTCCTGGAGCAATTCTAGCTCTCCATCACAGCACAGAAGACGGGACCCCTGCATCCCTCCCAGAGGGGCATCACCACATAAGAATCACATGCTACATGCGGGCAAAGATCAGAACGTCTGGCTGTGGGCGCCAAGATCTCACGCAGAGGTAAAACAAGAGGACTCTGCCCTCCTTCCATGGTACTGGGCTAAGGTTGGCCCTGTGACCTGTGACAAACTGGTAACAAAGGCTCATGGGTACCCCACTCATTCTGAGACCTGGCAGCACTGCAGGATGATTGATAGCACCCCCTAGGGCTTCCGCTTCAAATCTTGACTTTGCTTTTTGCTATACATGACTGCAAGCAAGTTGCTCCTTCTTGTCCATGCTTTTGTTTCCCCATATGTAAAATGGGGTGATGGCTTCTCGTTTGCAAGACTGTTGTGAGGATGAAGTGTTACCATTCCTTGAGCTCCTGCTGGATACAGGGTGGTGGCTGCCCATGTGTTCTGGGCTAGCAGCATTAATGCCACCTGGGACTGGTTAAAGCTGTAAAGCTGAAGCCTTTGGGTTACTAAGTCAGGGACTCCCTTGCTTTGATGCCAGCTGGGCTGAAGTTGGGAACCAATGATCAGATAGAACATAACTTCAATCAATAGTTTCTGTTATAGATTATAGTTTCTGTCTTTCCAGAGTCAAGGAATAAAGTTGGAAAGGAAGTGATCCGCACATCACCAATGGCTAAAGCCATAGAGATGAACCGGGATCTGAGGACTTCCAGAGGTTGATATTTTAACACCCAAGGTAAATAGTTCCCGATATTCCTGTCCATGCCATAGATGACTGACCAACCAGCATCATGCTACCCAGATACCCAGACCCCCGCTGATCCAGACCTGCTTGGGATTGTCGGTAATCCTGCTTGCTCAAAATGAGATGCCCCCATCCCGACAAATATGGGAATAGCTCAAGTGGGGTGAGGAGAAAAGAGAAAGTTCTTTCCTAGAAAGGGAGACAAAACAGTAAGAAATAATGAAGTAAACCTTGAGAGCTGATGAGGTGAATGCGGAAATCTGAGTAGAGAAACTGTCTACTCGGAGATATCTGCCATCATAAAGGTGAGAAAGGAGGAAACATCGGCTGAGAACTCGCCTAGAGCTTAGCTTTGGATGCTACTGCCAGGTGAAGGGCAACCCTGCTCCAGCCCCGTGACCTGCAGTGAATGACACAGAAGGCCTCTCCTCTGAGGAAGCGGGAATGGGGAAGTCAGCAGAGAGCCAGTAGACCCCCACTGCTGATGAACAGCAGAGTAGCAGCACAGGAAAAGACTCCAGAACTCCCAATAGATGTCTAATCTACAAAGAGGGCTTGGTGAGTACTCATGCCATGGGCAGAGGTGCTGGTGAGGGGGGAACCCATGGCCACACATGGGTCTCTGGTTTCTGGTTGATAGTGGAGTCATGGGGAACAAAGAGAGGTTTCAGGATCATAGCCAGTCCTAATGAAAGCATGAACACTTGGGTAACAGGAGACATGATAGAGAACCAACAGCAGATCTCGGGATCCTCACCTCTGACGTTCAGGGATCAACAGAGCCAAAGACCCATATTTCTACACCATCAGTGTTGTCTGTGGAGACCCTCTTCTTTCATCCTGTCTACACTAGCATATCCTAATATTACCTTGTTCCTGGGTGCTCCTGAGTGCTCCTGGGTGCTCCTGAGTGATCATGACCTGAGAAAAAGGAGCAGTGCTCCCCCACTGCAAACTGGCATAGAGGTCAAGAACAGAGAATGTGCTGGTAGAGCCTGGAGATGGCTGGAAATGCAAGGACAGATAGAGAGGTCTTGGGAGGAGCTGAGGGAAGCTCAGTCTCACAGAGAGATGGCTGGTTTGAATGGATACAGAATGCCAACAGAAAGCCACAGAACCAACGAGAAAAGTCAACTGCCGACACTAAGGTGGAAAAGAGCTGGATGTTTGGTGACAGCAGTTACCCCAAAGAAAAGCAGAAACGGAGAGGAGCTCTGGTGGTGTTTCTCCCAAGCTGCATTCAACTGACTTCTGCAACCTTTCCCAGAGTTAACACGAGTTAGCATGACTATCCATGCACCTGCTGAGCTGTACTCCTTCCAATGAAAATATTTACATGTTTTCACAAAAATGAAAATGTTACCTGGATGGTCGCACTCCTTAGCAAGGTGATAAGTGAAGGTAAGAAAGAACTAAGACCTCTGGCCCAGAAGAGCCTTTTGTCCAACCACCTAAAAGCCAAGAAGGCTATAAACTCGCTGATTACTCAAGGCAAGGCCTGACCACAGACTTAGAGTAGAGAGGACAGGAGCGAGGCTCAGATCTCTGGCAGATCTATAACTAGCTCTACAAGAAGGCAGTTCTTCACACCAGGCTCTCACTAGCTCCCCAGTTCCTCCTTAGCTGAATCTGGGCTCTTACAGACCTTGGTTTACATATGAGACCCTCAGACTAAGCCAGTACCAACCTAGAGACCCAGTTCTATCAGTCAAGGTTTGACTAATACAAAAATACACACCTCAAGAAAAGATAACGAGTTTTCTCACTACCAACAATCTCCAGAAAACATTCTAAGCATCCAAGGTCAACAGAACTCCACCTGAGTCATAGCCAAGGACACCATCACACAATCAATCATCAAAACTTTTACAACCTAAACAGTCCTCTTCCCAGAACTCTGGAGTGAGTCAAAACTAGACTTCTTTTCCTGGTGCTGGCCTTGCCCATGGAATTTGTCTCAGCTCAACAGTCATAAAAGGGAAAGAGTACAGTGAAGGTGGCTATCCCCAGAAAGGAAGGAGACCCAGGATGGCAGAATCGCTGGGTACAGTTTCTCACTATTTGTGGAACATACCAAACACACAGGACACATGGGAGACTCAAACACGGCAGCTATAGTGGCTAGCCAATGCTCGGGCCAGGGTCTGAGCTAGTTGATCTCAGTACATGCTCACAGCTCAGCCCTGCAGGTGGGATTATAAGGCCCCATTTCCAAACCAAAGTTGCTCACAGTGCCAACACCAGGAAGCCATCCACTGGGAGGCTGGGCCAGGGCATTCACATCCATGCTGATGCCCCAACTCTTTCCCACCACGAGTCTTCAAGCAGAGTTCTAGCTAGAAGGTGCTAGGTGACTGGCTCTCAGCTTCCAAAGTCTAAGCATTCCCTCTTCAACCAACACGTAAGCATTCTTCTACAGTGTGAAAATCCCTAAAGGGTCAAAAGATGCAGAGCTCAAAGAAAGAACCCTATTTTGAGGGACAGTCCTAGGTATGAGTAAGCATCTTAAGGATAAAGAATGCCTGTTTTGTTCACTGTTCAGTCCCCTGAGTCTAGGACAGTGACAAACACCGGTGACACTTGGTGGGTGCTGACACACAGTGGGGGCTCCATAAATGTCAGAGTGTAGGTTATAAAATCCTCGTGGTTTCTTGCTCAAACAAGTCCCTAAAATAAGGGAAGATTGCCGGGGTGGGGTGGTGGTACACGCCTTTAATCCCAGCGCTTGGGAGGCAGAGGCAGGCTGATCTCTGTGAGTTCAAGGCCAACCTGGTCTACAAGAGCTAGTTCCAGGACAGGACCAAAGTCACAGAGAAACCCTGTCTTGAAAGGAAAAAAAAAAAAAGATTGTAAGAGCCCTTGGCTGACCAAAGCAGTGACACGCACTCAGCCTGACTCGGGATCTAGGAGCAAGTTCACTGCTGTCTGAATCCTGCTCACCGTTTCTGCTCTTTTTGCCCTCGCGGATGAGAGGCCAACAGCTCCCCGAGGAGGAGACCCACAGGAAGGGAAAAGAAAGGGAAGAGAAGCAGGTCTGGGGCTCAGAACCCTTTGTCTTTACTCAAGAATTTGAGGGCCTGCACCCCATCCCACAGTGATACTTTCAGAAAGAAGACACAACCACCATGGTAGGAGGGGCAGGCACCCCAACCATCTTTCAGATCAGGCTTCAAACAGCTTACAACTTGCTCAAGGTCGCAGAGGTCAACCAAAAGCCACACCAGGCTGTCTACCAGACTACAGAAGGAGTAGCCATACTGGAGGGGCTGTGGAAGAGGTGATGGTTCTAGACTTCAGTGGCCACAGAAAGACAAGGAGGGCCCTCGGCCAGGGTGAAGCAGTTGAAACTGTAGGCTATGCTTTCATACTGATAACTCTTCACCACAGAAGTCTTACCGTGGCGCTACTATGTCAATGCACAACCTGTCTAGGGGAAACCTAGGCAACCAGGCCAGCAGGCTCTAAGCAACTAGCTAGCTAAAGTCTGCCGTCTACAGAGTGTCTCTGCCAACCACTCTGTAAAGGTAAGAGAAGAGTGGGTAATAAAACTTATTCTTTTGTTTGTTTCTTAAAAAGGAGAGGGCTGTTTTTTACTGCTGAGTAATACTCTAATATGTATATATTCCATACTTTCTTCATCCATTCTTCCGTTGAAGGGCATCTAGGTTGTTTCCAGGTTCTGGCTATTACAAACAATGCTGCAATCAACTATGTTCATGGCAGCATTGTTTGTAATAGCCAGAACTCAGCAGTAAAAAACAAGGACTTCTTGAATTTTGCATACAAATGGATGGAAATAGAAAACACTATCCTGAGTGAGGTAAGCCAGACCCAAAAAGAGGAACATGGGATGTACTCACTCATATTTGGTTTCTAGCCATAAATAAAGGACATTGAGCCTATAATTCATGTTCCTAGAGAAGCTAAATAAGGTGAATCCAAAGACAAACACATAGGCATCCTCAGGAATATTAACCTTCATCAGGCGATGAAAGGAGACAGAGACAGAGACCCACACGGGAGCACCGGACAGAAATCTCAAGGTCCAAATCAGGAGCAGAAGGAGACGGAGCACGAGCAAGGAACTCAGGACCACGAGGGGTGCACCCACACACTAAGACAATGGGGATGTTCTATTGGGATCTCACCAAGGCCAGCTGGCCTAGGTCTGAAAAAGCATGGGATAAATCCGGACTAGCTGAACATAGCGGACAATGAGGAATACTGAGAATTCAAGAACAATTGCAGTGGGTTTTTGATCCTACTGCACGTACTGGCTTTGTGGGAGCCTAGGCAGTTTGAATGCTCACCTTACGAGACCTGGATAGAGGTGGGCAGTCCTTGGGCTTCCCACAGGTCAGGGAACCCTGATTGCTCTTCGAGCAGATGAGGGGGGGGGGACTTGATTGGGGGAGGGGGAGGGAAATGGGAAGCGGTTGTGGGGACGAGGCAGAAATCCTTAATAAATAAATAAATTAAAAAAAAAAAGGAGAGGGCTGGAGACACAGCTCAGCAGTTAAGAGTACTGGTTATTCTTCTAGATGAATCTGGGTTCAAGTCACAAATGTCCCAGGGGATCCAGGGTACCAGGCACATATGTGGCACACAGACATAACATGGAGATAATATAATACACCCATACACATGAAATAGATATATAAATTGGAATTTAAAAAGAGGGTTCTGTAGAGACGCTCAGTCGTTAAAAAGCAATTGTTGCTCTTGCAGAGGACATGGGTCTGGTTCTCAGCACCCACATCAGATGACTCACAACCACTGGGACTCCAGCTCCAGAGAAACACCCTCTTCTGGCCTCTGTGGGCACTAGACAGGGAACTGCCTTTGTGTTACCCCAAAGAAAGGAGGCGGAAAAGTGCCTCTCGGCACCCCGATGTCCTATTAGAGCACAGTTGGGCACAGTCTCTTTGTCCTGCCCATGCTGTAGTCCAGTACACAAGGGTGCGATTCTCATGCAACTGCGGATGGCTGGGAGTCGCCCACCAGTGCCTCTCTAGCTCGAGAGATGCCCACCTGGCTTTTCCCGTTATGTTGACTCTAGCGACAACCGGCCAGCTGCTCTGAGAGTGGTAATCTCAGTGTCCACTTTCACAGGGATCACGGCCACAGGGAAATGCAGACGTTAACCAGACTGACAGGTAACCGTGAAGCAGACGCTTCTGCAGAGGGGTAAACGGGCGGTAAACATCAGAGGGAGAAGAGAAGCCCTTAGGATTGGATGCTTCTGCAGAGGGGTAAAGAGGAAGACGAGAAGCCGTTAGGATTGGATGGTCAGAAAGGAGTTTACTGGGAGCACAGGAAGGGAAGGAATAGAAGAAAAGGAAAGAGATCTCAAAGCTAGAAACTGAAGTTAGAGAGCCTCTTATGGAAGAGTCTTGGAGAGTAACCAGGACAGCTTTATAAATCATGTAGATAATTATGTGGCAGTTACATTTTTTTTACGAAAGTTACAAAACTTTTGTGAGAATATCACAAATATTTTCTCTATATCCAAGATAATCTTCCATTTTTGTTTTTCAAAAAAACGTAACAAAATGTTGGGGGTATTACTGGGGAAGAGCTGTAGCGGGGTCATCCTGGGGAACGGGTGTCATTATTGATAGGATAAGTACCACCACCTACCTAACGGTACTATGAGCCTGGACTTCACGTGCTTTATCTTGGGTGAGTCAGATCATCGTCCTACTGGACAGTGAATGAAGAAAAAAATCTGCACCAAGTCACAGAGTTTGGATGTGGTGGGAAACCAGATCCAACAAGGGACCATGCCCAGCTTGTTACTGGGCCACATCAATAGAGCGACCTCAGGTCTGCAGGACGTGGGAAGATACCCAGCGAGACTCTTTATCCCCACACTCAGTCCTGAGACTTGCTGACTCAGAAAGTGTTCTTCAGTGTCACCGCTCACCTGTAAATTGGGAAGGTGACATCTGTCTGCCCTCTGCATGGCTCACAAATCCCCTGAAGTCCACCATGCACACACCCTCCCTACCCAGGAAAGAATGAATGTCACCCAGAGACAGGCCTGACCTTTGCCCTCTTTATCTCTGGGAGGTGATCTTTAGGCCCTTGGGCTGTCCTACCTTGGGACATAGTGGATATTCTTCTGTGGCTTATGGGAAGCCCATGCAATACCAACTAGAACCTGGCGAGGACTGGACTGAAAAGTAAGGTCAGCTTCAAGGACTTCAACCATATGAGCCAACCAGTAAAAACCACCCAAGGTTGAGGTTTGCCCGGTAGCACGCTATCCGTGCAGTCACACACTGTAGCCAGACATTAACACTTGGCGTGAAGTCACTGAAAAGGGCCAACTGGAAGCTTCGTGCAGAGCTCACCAGGGATCTGCCACCTGGCTTCTTTTTCCTCATCTGTCGTGGGTAATAACTGAAGACAACAGTTTTCAGTAAGGTCTGAAGGTTTTCCTAATGATTCCACTTGTGAGTGGAGCCTTGGGAACCCTTATTTCTTGGTTTGTGTGGGAGGGTGATCTTGGGACCCCTGACTTTGTAGTCCTTCCTGAAGATCATATGATCCTCATGTTCTTTTCAGTTCACAGATGAGGACAGTGAGTGGCCAAGATTCACATCCAGTGGGTAGAATAAAGGGACATAGATTCCAGGCTGCAGCTTCGGTCAACAGTACCTGAGCGCTCAGTGGCCCATCTCGGTCTTCCCCTGGAGTGGTATAGTGAGGAGAAGACCTGTCCCATGCTGAACAAGTCAGTGCTTTAACTGGGAGAACACGCAATGGTGCTGGTGGCATCTCCAGCCATGAGACACACCACACATAGGACAGATGACAGATTCCCCCACAGAAGTTATGAAACACAGACCTCAGCCCTTTCTTTTTTTTTTTTTTTTTTTTTTGGTTTTTTGAGACAGGGTTTCTCTATAGCTTTGGTGCCTGTCCCGGAACTAGCTCTTGTAGACCAGGCTGGCCTCGAACTCACAGAGATCTGCCTGCCTCTGCCTCCCGAGTGCTGGGATTAAAGGCATGCGCCACCACCTCCCGGCCCTCAGCCCTTTCTTGGTCAGAGCAAAAGCAGCCACCAAGAGCCTAAGGCTGGACAGCAGTGATGCAACGCCTGCTGGGACAGGACATTCCACCGAGAGGGCCCTGGAGGGGTGCGTCAAGGGAGAAGGGGGAGGAGAGCCTAGAGAGGGAGCAGATAGTGCAGCCAACACACATCTGTCCTGAGACAGGGAGGCTGTCTGTCTGCCCTGCACCACCGCCTGCCAGGATAAGAGGGGGGCAGGAAGGAGGCTGCACACACAGCAGATTCCACCCCAGCACGGGGACCAAGCTGTGGCTGTCAATCCTGCCTCCTGTCTCCGGAAATCTGGCATGGCCAATGCCCTCAGCCTTCGACACACACGCCGCCCAGCACTGTGCCATTCAATTAGTTTTACAAGAGTGGAGGATTTAACACTGCCCCTCCCTGCACCCAGCTGTGGACTGGGAGCCCCCTCAATACATAGGCAAGCAATATAGCATGCTTAAAATGCAAGCTTGTCTACCTTGCTTTATATTAAAAATAATAGGTATGCTTTATGCAACTGCATTTTTATTTTCTCTTAGTGTGTGAAAGAGCAGAAGAAAAATACGGTCAATAGGATGGGTTTTTTTTGTCATTTTGCTTTTCTATCCTTAGAGTCCAAGAATCTAAACAATGAGTGGCTACAGTGGGCATTTAGTGAACATCTTTAGTAAATTTAAACTGGCATGTGATGATTAGATTTATGCTACAATATTTCTGTGTGTGCATACACTGTGTATTTAAGTCTGACTTGTATTTATATCACTTCAAATAGTTACGATCTCTTTGTGCTGAGAAAAGTCAAACTCTTGTGGTTTCTTTGAAATAGATGGTAAATTCTAGTTAAATCTGAACTATTACAGCTCACCTCCAGTCCAGCTGGATTTTAGAAACCTGCTATCTGTCCCCTCTATCTCTTTCCTCTCTACTCCAGCCTCTAGAGGCCATAATTCCACCCTCACTTTCTATGAGATCAGTTTTCCAGCTCCCCCCTGTTGAGTGAGCTCATGCAGAGTTTGTCTCGCTGAGCCTGGCTTGTTTCAGTTAACATAATGCCCTCCAAGCTCATCTGTGCTTCCACAAACGACTGGATCGATCCCATGCCACAGTGCTTCCTAAATCAACTGAGTGACACCCAGAAGGAATGACATTTTTAAAGAAAAGAAGTTTTTTAATACAGAAATAACTGAGACAAATAGTATTTTGTTCTTATGATTGTGGGTGTTTTGCCTGTATCTGTGTGCCAAGGGCATGTAGTGCCTTAGGAGACCAGAAGAGGGTGTCAGAGCCCCTGGGGTTAGAGTAACAAACAGTTGTTAGCTCTTATGTGGGTGCTGGGAATTGAACTTGGGTCTTCTGAAAGAGCAATAAGTGCTTTTGACTATTGAGCTGTCTATTCAGTCCTGAGAAAACATATTTCTAATAAAGGTGATGTGAGTCAATCCGGGGCTTTGAAAACAAAAGCGTTGCTCTGCCCATAGCTCAGCACATGCCTCAGCCCACAGAGAAGAGTCTTCTGGCAGTAGATGGCAACTCAGAAAACCCACAGCTGGTCAACAGAAAAGAGACTGGGTGCTCAGCTCTAAAGAGAAGGTCTGTATCACACCAACCACTATTAGGGTGGCTGCTATCCCAGTCCACCTACCCTAAGGCTCAGGGACCTTCAAGGAGGAGGGGAAGGAAAGAGTATAAGAGCCAGAGATGGCAATGATTGATGGACAGAAAGGGCAGGTGCACACAGGACAGTGATTGTAACGACATGTTTGTATGGACATAGTGAAGTACAGAGGCAGGAATGAGGTGCCACCGCAGGCTGAGAAGCTGTGGACATTGGTACCTGCTGGGAGCGGAGAGTCAGTTTTCTCTAAGAACATGACCTTTGGTAGGTTGACTAAAGATAGAGAGGATGGGGGTGCGCGAGAGAACAAGTATTGTGGGTATGAAGAAGGGGTGATCTGGAAGGAGTTTGGAACAGTGAATATTATCAAAATGTATTGCATGAAATTCTCAAAGAATCGATAAAAAATAT
Organism: Microtus oregoni; assembly: GCF_018167655.1. Classification (NCBI taxonomy): domain Eukaryota; kingdom Metazoa; phylum Chordata; class Mammalia; order Rodentia; family Cricetidae; genus Microtus; species Microtus oregoni. Next base: position 7,598,735 of record NW_024543071.1, read on the forward strand.
TTTAAACCCTTCGAGATATAAGCTCTTGAAAATAGTATTATGAGTCTACAGACCCCTGCAAGGTTGGTTTTCAGCATGTTCATATAAACCAAGGAATTGGAATTGTGAGATTGCAGAGGTGTACATTCCAAAGAAATTCTGAGGTAGAAGTCTAAAAGGTTCGCCAGCTTCCAAAGGGATTTCTGATCCCGACCATTACGGCCACCGACCTGCCTAGATCTGGCAAATCTGCAGTGTTGCTGACTAGAAAGACATCTGGGAATTGATGGTCATCCTGCTGAGATGGGCAGTGGCTGCCCGAGTTCGCGGATGGGGTTTGCCACTTGATTAACAGCTCCGAGGCAGCATTTGTCACCATCCACCCTGCCTGCTGGCTCACGTGTGCTGCTACACCCACAAAATATAAATTTCCTGAGGGCACCCTGGGCCTCGTGTGGGAACCACACGCACTTGCTAGGCACACACATGGGGTCTGAGAGGTCAAGCTCCCTGGAAGGGGCAGCCAAGCACAGCCAAAGGCTGCTGGGCACTGCCTCTGCAAACCTGTGCACTTAGGTAGGCGCTTGACAAATGTTTCTCGGTGATAATGATGATCCCGTCCTCCCCGCCTGCCGTTCTCACTCCTCAGATGGTTCACACGCAGCAAAAATATCTGCTTTGGCTACAAAGAAAGAATGTACCCTCTGTGAGACTGCAAGTGCCAGAGCGCTGGAGGGCAACAATGTGACCCGGCACACCCGAGGCTGCAGGGACATTGCCGGGCAGCTTCTGGTGGTTGCTCTACAGAGGCCAACACTCCTACAGGACACGGAGCAGGCTGACCCTCAACCCCAATCTCTCCACTCCCACAGTTCCACAGGACACGGAGCAGGCTGACCCTCATCCCCAATCTCTACTCCCACAGTTCCACAGGACACGGAGCAGGCTGACCCTCAACCCCAATCTCTCCACTCCCACAGTTCCACAGGACGCGGAGCAGGCTGACCCTCATCCCCAATCTCTCCACTCCCACAGTTCCACAGGACACGGAGCAGGCTGACCCTCAACCCCAATCTCTCCACTCCCACAGTTCCACAGGACACGGAGCAGGCTGACCCTCAACCCCAATCTCTCCACTCCCACAGTTCCACAGGACACGGAGCAGGCTGACCCTCAACCCCAATCTCTCCACTCCCACAGTTCCACAGGACACGGAGCAGGCTGACCCTCAACTCCAATCTCTACTCCCACAGTTCCACAGGACACGGAGCAGGCTGACCCTCAACCCCAATCTCTCCACTCCCACAGTTCCACAGGACACGGAGCAGGCTGACCCTCAACTCCAATCTCTACTCCCACAGTTCCACAGGACATGGAGCAGGCTGACCCTCAACCCCAATCTCTCCACTCCCACAGTTCCACAGGACACGGAGCAGGCTGACCCTCATCCCCAATCTCTCCACTCCCACAGTTCCACAGGACACGGAGCAGGCTGACCCTCAATCCCAATCTCTACTCCCACAGTTCCACAGGACACCGAGCAGGCTGACCCTCAACCCCAATCTCTCCACTCCCAACTTGACAGGGGTTCAGTCTGTTAGGATTCCTCTTCTCTCTTCAGAAACACAACAGATAGCTGGGCGGTGGTGGCGCACGCCTTTAATCCCAGCACTCGGGAGGCAGAAGCAGGCGGATCTCTGTGAGTTCGAGGCCAGCCTGGTCTACAAGAGCTAGTTCCAGGACAGGAACCAAAAGCTACGGAGAAACCCTGTCTCGAAAAATCAAAAAAAAAAAAAAAAAGAAAGAAAGAAAGAAAAGAAAAAAGAAACCCAACAGATCCACGCGACCGCACAACCTCACACTCTAAACCCACAGGTAACACGAATGGGGCCTCTGCAAGCATCTATATCTCCCCACTTCAACCAGGAAGAGGCGATTTCTCCATGAGGGCTTTCCACTTCTACAATTCCCAGTTCCTGTGGCTTCAGTCTGAGCAACCTGCAGCCTGTTGGAATAGGTGTCTCCATGTTAGGCTGGACAGCAATGTGTGAACCATCACTAGCCTGAAGCCTTAGCCTCAGCTTCTGACCACCAGCCCAGAGAGAAGTGTATTCTTCACAGACCTCAGCTGATGGAACTCATTGGTCTGTTTTCCCCGTGTTGTTGGTAAAGAAGGGGACAGAAGTCAGCAGGTCTGTCTTCATCTCTCACTGTGGAACTTTGGTCTAGAAACGGAAACTTGAATCTCCTTTTCCGCAGCTGTTTTGTTTGTCTGTCTCTCTTTTAGTCTGTTTTTTCCTCCTTTGATGATTTCATATATGCATGTGATGCATTTTGGCCATTGGTCACTTTTAACCTCCCCCAACCCATTAACCTTGTCTCATTCACCACCCTGTCTTTCTCCCAACCCCTTCTACTTTCCAGCAACTCCATTTCCTATTTCATGTTGCACATGTGTGTGTGTGTGTGCGCGCATGCTAATAAGTAGTGTGTGTATATGTGCATGCGTGTGAGCATGCAGATGAAGAGTCCCACTGAGTTTAATTAGGGCTGCTGCTTGCATAAGCATGGATAGAGAATGATTTACTAACATGAGTGACCTATCAGTGGCTACCACTAAAAAAAAAAAAAAATGACACCCCTCTCAGTAACCATTAGCTGCCATCAGACCCTTGGGAGAGGCGGGGCTTAAGAGCTCCTCCCCCACACATGACAAAATGTTGACAGGCTGCAAATTTATTTTAGAGTATCTGGCACATACATATTGGCTACAAATGAATGGAACTTGCATTATTTAGACCTGGGAAAGCAGAGGAGCCTGCAGTCAAAGCAAAGCTCCCAGGGCTGAGCCAGATGGGGAGGTCCGAGAAGTATGCTCTTCGTCTGCCACCTCCAGAAGGGGAACAGGCTCAGTAAGGAGACAAACAGCCCAACCAACACAGAGGCAGAGGACTTAAGGGACATGTCGCCAAGAAAATATGCAAATGACCAGAAGACCCAAGAAAAGATGCTCGGCGTCATTGGTCATTAAGAAAATGTGTGTGAAAAACAGCGATAAAGTGTCCTTCGGACCCACTCAGACCACGCAAACTGCAAGGTCGAGCAGCAGTGTGGCAGAAATAGAGAGACAAGCTAAATCTTGTTCACTGTACAGAACTGTGTGATGGTCCATCCATTCAAACAATCCTTCAGAACACTGACTATAGCGTTACCATGTGACCCACAACTCTACGTTTGAGCAAAGGCCCAAGAGACCTGGAAACATGAGCACACAGAAACTACACATGAATGCCCATAGCACCATAGCTCATACGAATCTCAAAGTGAAAGCAATCCAGGCTTCCATTCACAGGAACCTGGTAAACACAATGTCTACATGGTGGAATATTTACAATTATAGAGAAAAATACTATATGGATATTCTGCAACAGGAATGAATCCTAAAGCCATAATGCTAAACCTACAGAAGGCCACATGTTGCATTATTCCATTTATATGAAATATCTAGATGAGGAAAATCCATAGGGACTGAGAATAAGTTATAGTTTCCAGGGAATAAGGGAGAAGAGAATGGGGATAGTGACTGATACTCAGTGTGTAGTTTCCTTTAGAGCATGAAAATATCCTAAACTGACTTATTGACAGTGTATGTACAATGCTGTAAATATGAAAATTACTGGTTCATATAGTTTTATTTGTGTGTGTGTTGTGTATGCAGATGCATGTACCCGTGTGCATGCATGTGGAGATCAGAGGATCATATTGTATATCTTCCTCCATCACTTTCTACCTTACTGCTTTGAGATGGTCCCTCACTGAACTGGAAGCCCACTGATTTGGCTAGCCTGGCTGATCAGCCCACAATCAGAATCTGTGTGTCTCTGCCACACAATACTGGAGTCACAGGCATGCACAGCCATGCCTGGCTTTTTATGTCAGACTTAGATTTGAACTCATGTCTGTACAAGAGTTATTGTTCACTCAGCTGTCTCATCAGACCATTTATATAATTTTAAAGGTTTAATTTATAATTTTTGTTGAATGGGCCTTAAGTCCAATCACAGAGCCATTGGTCATCATCAAGGTATCCATGCTCACCTGCACTCCTAGGTTTATCATTCCATGTGGGTGGTTGTGGTTCACAGGCACCATAGCTGGGTAGGGCTGTTGGCTGCCTCCATCCTTAGGAAGTTTGCGGGTAGCCTTCTGTTACCATGAAAGCTAGTTCTCTGGGGAGGCTTTCAGGTCAGGTCCAGCTCAGGTCCTCTGGACCCTGTGTCCAAAGTGCACCCACGTGGTGACTCACAAACATTGCCAACTCCAGTTCGAGAGGATCTAATGTCCTCTTCTGGTCTCCATGGTTACTGCACGCATGTAGTACACACAAACATACATGCAGACAAAACACCCATACACATAAAAATAAAATAATTTTAAAATTTTCTTTCTCCATAGGACACTGGCACTCCCTACTTGATGCTGTGACGGCGGATACGCGCCACCACGAGTTTGTCAAACTCATAGAATGTACAGCACCAGGAGAGAACACAATGTAAACAGGGATACTGGTGATAAGCTTGCGTGGCTGTAGGTGCATCAACCATAGCATTAACCACTCCAGTGGAGGAGGCTGTTAGTGGAGAGAGCGTGTGTGTGGTGGGGCACATGAAAACTCTGCGTGTCTCCAGCTTGATTTTGCTATAAAGCTGTTCTAAGCAATAAAACCTATTAATATTAAATATTATTATAAAAATTAATTTAGGAAATGCCTGCCTTATGACTGAAATACGTCTTTCTACCAGTCAGGTCACACCATCTCACACAATAGTCATAATTAAACATGATAGTACTAAGGGGCAAGCAACCTCCACTGTGGTGATGCTGTCGTTGAAAGAAAGCTATTTCTTATACAATCAACTTAATTGTTCTACATTATACCCCTCACACATGCAAAAAAAAATATTCAAAATCAGAGAAAAAGCAAGGGTCCTAGGTGGAGGGAGGGCAGGTGCCAGGGAGTAAGTACCGCCTCATTCCAGCGTGATCGAGGGCTTCACTTCCTCAACCAATGCTCTGGGCTCTGGGCTGTAGGTGAAGTGGGGAAGACGCACCATAATAAATTGCCTTCATCTGCCATCCTGCCTATTTTTAGGGCTCCATTTCACAGCGTGGTGAAATGAACCCGTGTGGAGGTCAGCATGCCAGGCGTCATTAAGACATTTCTTGAGAAGTGGGGAGACACTTTCACAAGCAAAACTGGAGGCGCAAGCCACAGGCTGTTTGAGAAGATGACACCATTGGGAAGCTGCTGAAGATCTCGCTGATGTGCCCTTTGGTCACATGAAAAGGCGCAGTCGGAGCTGTGTTGATTTACAGCTGGCATGACGATGCCTGGGCGCACTAAACCTGGCCACCAGGAAGCAGCAGTACGCAAAAGAGATGCTCAAACTGCCCGCTCTGTGGAGGACCCCAGAAGGTCACAGAGGTTCTAATGGTCCGAATGAACCTGGGGTGGCACTTCTATATTCATTCCCCAGACGGGCGAGAGGCTTCTGTAAGTTGGAAATTGCTGTACCTGCAGGAGATTCAGCATCAGGGATCAAAGAAGCCACTCTTCTCATGGGAATTACAGCTCAGTTCAGGAAGAAAGAAAAATACAGGTTAATGAATGATGTATCAGAGAAAAACTGAGGACAGAGAGTGACGGAGACTAGGAGCACCACTTGACACAGGACCAGAGACGACCTCTGGATACAGGGCAAAGGAGAGGAGCTGAATGAAGTATCTGGGAGGAGGCCGCTCCAGACTGCAGCAGCAAGGACCCGGTGGGAAGAGCACTGAGAGGACACTGTGAGTGACGTAAGGAGACATGAGGGAGAGGGCCAGGAGGACCTTGCAGGCTCTGGCAACATCTCTGGGTCTAGGGCATTCTGAGCAGAGGGCACGCAGGCACTCTGGCTGCTCTGGGAGAGAACAGAGGCAGGACATGAGGGGTAGAGAAACCACAGAGAAGCTGTCATGAGTGCGGCCGGAGGTGAGGCCTTAGCAGGAGACAAACACGCCATACAGATGAAGCTTGTGTGCAGAGTGTATTGATAGAATGGTAAAGGAGAAGGAAGAGAGAGACAGAGACCAGCTTGCCTCTTCAGAAGAACTGCAGGATGAGCACAGGATCCTCAAGCTGTGAAGAGACACCATGACCAAGGCAGCTCTTATAAGGAAAAAAATCAATCGGGGTGGCTTACAGTTCAGAGATTTAGTCCATTATCATCATGGTGTGGAATGGCGGTGTGCAGGCAGATGAGGTGCTGGAGATGGAGCTGAGAGTTCTATATCATTTTTGGTGTTTTTGAGACAGAGTTGCTCTGTAGCTTTGAAGCCTGTCTTGGAACACTGCAGCGTATCCTGCACTGTCTCTTCAATTAAAACTTTTTGCTACATTCCTATTTTTAGTGTATTTTTCAGTTCTTTAAGACTCCAAAAACAGCCAGGTGGTGGTGGCTCACGCCTTTAATCCCAGCACTGGGAGACAGAGGCAGGTGGATCTCTGTGAGTTTGAAGCCAGCCTGGTCTACAGAGCGAGTTCCAGGCCAGGCTCCAAAGTTACAGAGAAACCCTGTCTTGAACAAACAAAACCAACACCCCCCCCAAAAAAAAAAGACTTCAAAAACGTAGAAACACCTATTCCAAACAATGTCGCTAGATTTCAGATCTGCCAGGCTTGATCTTGGTCCCCAGGCTCCAGAACTGTGAGCAGAAAATGTTGTTTACTACTCAGGCTGTGTGATTCGTCATAGCAGCACAGACTAAGGAGAGAGGGAGGGTGGGGGCAGAACTCTTACACCTGCCACCCACACAGTTCTTGCTCACAGCTCAAGACACCAAAAGAAAGATGGCAGCGTTGAACTAAAAACTAAGTACACAGAGGAGAAAGTAACCCAGGGTAGAAAAAACATTTTCTCTCAAGACACCATGAAGAAAAAAGAGTAACAAATCAGAATTTATAAAAGTTAGAAAAGTTCACCTGAGCCGGGCGGTGGTGGCGCACGCCTTTAATCCCAGCACTTGGGAGGCAGAGGCAGGCAGATCTCTGTGAGTTCGAGACCAGCCTGGTCTACAAGAGCTAGTTCCAGGACAGGCTCCAAAACCACAGAGAAACCCCGTCTCGAAAAACCAAAAAAAAAAAAAAAGAAAAGAAAAGTTCACCTGATCAAAGAAAAATGCACATCAAGCCACAAACCACACATTCACACACATGCACACATACACACACATACACACACATACACACACATTCACACACATACACACACATACACACACATACACATACACACACGTGCACACATACACATACATACACATATACATATGCATACATCTATATACATACACACATATACATATGCACATACACACGTGCACAGAGGACAAATAAAACAAAAGAAGAACCATTTGGATCAAAACCAAGGGGCTGGAGCACTGGTCCAATGATTAAGAATACTTGTTGCTCTTGCAGAGAACCCAGGTTTGGCTCCTGGCATCCACATGGTAACTCACAACCGCCCATAACTCCGTTTCCAGTGGGTCCAACACACTCTTTTGACTTTAATGTAAGAACTGCAGACATATAGTGTACATACATACATATAAAATACAATTAATTAAAAAACAAAACACCCAAAAAAGTAACATCTACGAGAAAATATTTCCAACACTAGTGAAGCATTGAGACCCGTAAAACACAAAGAAGTTAGATCAATGAGGAAAATATAACCACACTTTTCAAGAGTAGAAACTATGAGTATTAACTAAGAGAACAGGAAACACAAGAGACGGGGCAAATATGAAAGATCCCATACAGCTTCCGTAGTTTGAACACATGGTTCCCTACAGGGAGTGCTGCTTTGGAAGGTTGTGGAGCCTCAGGCTGTGGTCTCACTAGCTGTGGGCTTCAACAGTGAGACAATGACCTCTTTGCTTCCTGTCTGTCCCTGCAGTGGGGCCAGCTGCCACAAGTCAAGGTCTAAACCGCTCTGCCGCCGAGTGTTCTTCCCCACGATGGAGTGCGCCTCAGACTCTGTGAGCCAAACTAAGCCCCCTCTGCCTTGAGCTGCTTACTCTGGGTCTTCCATCCCAGTGGGAAGGAGAGTAGCCACGAGGAGCGTGTGCTCTCATCTATGTTTAGAACACACGACTTCATGCTTTCCACACGGTGGGGGTTGGAGAATTAAAATGGGCTCCGCTTCAACTCGGGGAAGCTCTTTGGAATAACCTCCAGCAAATCTAAATGCAAGCCTGGCTCATTCTATTAGAAGGTAGCCTATGAGCCGTCTCCATATGTGTGCAAGGAAACATACAAATTTCTTAGTGTTGTAATGGGGGTGGTGGGAGCAGATCCAATAATGTCTGTCCATCAACTGGATTATTTCAGTCAAGTATTTGTGTTATATAATCTCTGAGTACTTGATAAGAATTGAGTAGAACTATGTACTTTCATCAAAGAACAAAAAATACAAGGAAATGATTTGTGTAGCAGTGAATGAGAACTACAACTCTAAATGCTAAAATTAAACAAAGCTCACATGTGGATATGAATACAGAGGAAAGGGGCTGGAAGTAAGGCAGCCAGCCTTCTTACTAATTGAGACTTCTAAGGAGAAATGAGAGTATTTTGATCTTTATAGCCATGAACGCACTTATCACTTACAAAAATATGAACACTGCAAAATCTAGAGGCTGAAAATGCTACGTAAGAACTCTCCCAATTGACTCTGACAGAAACCCTCTCCAAAGCCATCAAAATCAAACAAGGATACTCTGGCTCCTAGCTCCAGAAGTCAGGTATGTCCTGAGACAACCCAGCCATGCCCTGGGCCCCTGTGTCCTGAGGCAATCCAGCCATGCCCTGGGCTCCTGAGTCCTGAGCAATTCAGACATGCCTGAGCCCTGCCCACCTCTCATTCAGCTCGCCCCTGTTCTTCATTCTCCAAGAAAACCAGCACATGGCAAACAAAAGCTGCCAGACTCCCCAGATTTCCATCTCTCTACAAAGCACCCTTAATTCAAAAGTAATTGTTTCTCTCCGTCTAGCTGTGGAGAAGTACTGTCTGGGAATGCCTCTGAATAACACGCCTCCCACAGGCAGTCAGAAGGACCCATCTTGGCACACTCCACGGGTGAGGAAGACCAGGAAGGACTCCATGACAGAGAGGCACAGTAGGACCATGCAGAGCAAGTGAGGCGTTCCCCCAGGAGAACCCAAACCAGAGGATGAAGGGAGGCAGACTATGCAATACTATAACACATTGCAGATCAAAGGAACAAGGTCAGAAATTATAACCCCAGGCTATACTGCCGCCATGGCAGAAGTGGGATTCAAGGAAACTGTGAGAGACCTCAAAGCCTGGCTTGATGCCACTGCCAGGGGACAAGGGTGTCATTTTAACAATTTTGACAGAAAGCCCTGCGTATGTGAAGGGGCTACTTAAGTCTGTCATCCAAGGACTGAAAGGATCCCATTAAAGTCTTTAAATTCCCTGTAGATCACCCTTTTATTACAGTTATTTATTTATGTGTGAAAGGGGAGTGCACGTGAGCCATGGCGTGTGTGTGGAGGGCAGAGGGCAACTTGTGGGAGTTGGGTCTTCCTTCCGCTATGTGGTCCTGGGGCCTGAATTTAGGAAGGAGACAAATACCTTTAGCCACAAGCCATCTTGCCTCCCTGGATGATATTTATACAGATGGGATTTTAATAGAGTACGGGAGGGAGGGAAGCAGGGGAGATGATGGCAGCAGAATATTTATGAATATTCTGGAAAGGAAAAAATGAAATAGGTCTCAAGACTTCTTCTAAAAGAATAGAAAAACGTGAAGGTGTGGTGGCTTCCATCCAGTCTCCCTGTATTCACCATCACAAGCTCGGTCATTGCGGGAGGTGACTTCCATACCAACTCCCTGTATCCACCATCACCAGCTCGGTCTTTATGGGAGGTGTGTAAAGAGAATGCAGCAGGACCACACAATCCTCAGAAACCCGCACTTGAAACATGGCTACACAGGTGCAAGTGTCCAACATAGGTGCAGGCAAGACAACCTGTCATTAATACAGTCAACCAACCTTTCTTTATCCTGAATCCAAACGGTGAAAACAGCCAGTCACCGGGTGCTTTAAAAATGGAAGGAGTAAGGCAGACCTTTACAGAAAGGATGCCTAAACCAGTTCCTACCAATCTTTACCATACTGGGTATGGTAAACACACACATGCACACACACACACACACACACACACACACACACACACACCCCTACCTCTGCATCTTCCCTGTCAGTTGCGCCTTTATGTGAACTGCTCATAGTCTATGGCTTGAACAGGGAAATCTCCAAAGTTCATGGAACTGAGACAGCAAGCAGAACAAATGAAATAGTCCAACAAGTCTCTAGGGGAAACTCGGGCACTAAAGGAAAGGGAACCTAATTCCTAACATGTACCAAAGAGGGAAAGATGAGATGACTGACAACCATTTTAGAAATACTTACAGATGCACTGGAACTCACCGACAAAACAAGATTCCTGGCGAATAGAATGATACAGTCATGTATGTATGTATGTATGGATGTATGTATGTATGGATGGATGGATAAATGTAATGATATAGTCATGTATGTATGTATGTATGTGTGTATGTAATGCTACAGTCATGTGTGTATGTATTATGTAATGATATAGTCATGTATGTATGTAATGCTACAGTCATGTATATATGGATGGATGGATGGATGTAATGATATAGTCATGTATGTATGTGTGTATGTAATGCTACAGTCATGTGTGTATGTATGTATGTAATGATATAGTCATGTGTATGACATAAAAGAACAGTTATTACTGGAGTCTCTAGAATAATCTTCATTAGTCTCAATCAACGCAGACTGGAATATCTGGAGAGAGTCTCCTCATGTCACATTTCAACCCTTACAGCAGCTACTACACTGTACTGGCCTGTAGCTTAAACTATTCAAAGTATTACAATAATCATTGCCAATACCACCTTCAGAATGACAGAAACGAGGGCAGAGCTGTGTGTTGCCCTAGCCACACGATGAACTAGCAGGACTCTAACTGGAGCAGTGCGCCTTGTTTAGCCCATGCATCATCTCCTGCTGGAAGAGTAACACAAAATAACACAAAACATGACTTCATGACGATCCAAAGACAGAAAGTGTGATTCTCAGGGTCCCCTCACCTCTTCCGAGGTTCCTAATGCCAATGTTGACATAATTCTTCTATCCAAAGCAATGCCAAGCTTCCTATAAGGTGGCTCATTAGCACACCAGTGTAAAACAGCAAAGAAGGAACTGCCAAAAGAAAGGTGCAAACCAGACCGGATCCCGGAGCAAGACTCAGTGTAAAATCTCTGGCTGCGTTTCCAAGGGACCCAGGTTTGGTTTCTAACACTCACTGTAGTGCTAAGTCAAATGTATTTTAATAAACAAAGACTTCCTGAAGATCTGAGAGTGAAACAGTCCCACTGGTCAGCCTTACAGACCAGGTTACGGTGACACACGCCTTTGATCCCAGTAGCCACACTAGTTACCATAGAAATCAGGTGGTGTGTGCCTTTAATCCCAGCCCTAGAGAGGAAAAAAGACAGGGCGAGATAGAGCTCAGATGCAGTCTCCTGAGATTCCAGGAGGCAGGATCGCCATTTCAGACTGAAGTCAAGGTAAGAGCCAGTGGCTGGCTGCTTTGCTTTTTAGATCTTCAGGCTGAACCTCAATTTCTGCCCCCTGAGTTTTTATTAATCATGCTTCATTTACATGTACATGCTTCAACTCACAGTACAGATTCCAGGGGAGCAGACACCCTCTATCGGCCTCTATGATAACAACATGTATGTGGTACACAGACATGCATGCAGGCAAAGCACCTGTGCACAATATATATATATATATATATATATATATATATATATATATATATGATCCCTATCTAGGAATTCAGTGTCCCCAGAGGTAAGGAAAGGGCACAGTTGGAGAACGTGGGGTAGCTGGCGCCCAGAACAGATACCAGTGACTCTTAGGATGAGGGTGTGACTTAGTGGGTGATTGTCCTGGGCCAGAGAGAGGGGGCAAGCTAACGGCAGAACCTCAATTCTTTATGTAGACAATGGAATGCTTTCAGATCTCCAGATCTGCCCCTCTGGGCAGTACAAACTTCTCTCCCTATCCCACTGGGGGGAGTTTCCTAAAGCCAGCGTCACCCAGGCCTTGTTTCCAGACACCTCCAATTGTCCAACCTGCTTAGATTTCTAAGACTCAGGATAGTTCGTTTCCAAACTTTAGTCTCACACAGCTACAAAGCTCTTGCTCCCACTCAAAAATCAGGCAGAGAGAGCTGTGGCTGTGGAAAAGGCTTCAGGGAAAGAAGTGACATTGATCTGTGCTTCCCACAGCTCCCCACTCCAGACCCCTCCCTCCTAGCTTCTCCCAGGCCTGCTAGAGAAGAGTGACTGAAGAGAAAGTCTGAGGTCCCCCCCAAGCACCTGTCCCTTCAAGTCTCACAAAAAGACCCCAATCCTGAGACTCCTCCATGGCCTCTTCCTCCCAAGAACCTCTTTCAAGAGCTTGGAAAACCTGTGTGTTTCCGCACCCCCAGGGTGACACTGAGTGACTGTTTTCCCGTGAAGAGTCTTCAGGTTCCTCCAGTAACGGCAATGCCAGCTGACTGTCCCTGTGTCACCTGCCTTTCTCTCCACAGTCCCATCACCTGGGGCTCTTGGAGAGCTCGTGCCTGTGCTATATGCATACCTGGTGCCTGCGAAAGCCAGAAGAGGGTGTTAAGTTCCCTGGAACTGGAGTTACAGATGGTTGTGAGTTATTATGTGGATTTGGGGAACCAAATACGTCCTCTGGAAGAGTAGCCAGTGCTGTAATCGCTGGGCATTCTCTCCAGACTCCCCAATATTTTTTTTAAAGTCATCCCTTTAGCCAAAGCATTTCTGCCCACAGACGCAGACTGTGAGACTACAGCGAGCTAGCCGCACTTTTGCACAGATGAGCCGCGTGTGCACTCTGTTGTGCTGAACCTGCTGTGGAATTGCCCCCTCCATGGCAGGAATGCAACATCTAAATTCCAGGATCAGCCCCTGGCTCTTTGACTGCAGATCCCAGCATTTAAATCCTGGCCATCTCACAAGCAGCAGGAGAGCATTAGCAACGCCACATTGTCCGGTGCAGATGACATGTCAACACGGGTTTAGAATCACAAGCTGTTTATCTCACACTGAACCTGACCCTGCTTCAGAAGGACGGCCCTGTGCTGGTTCAAAGGCAAGCCGAGGTGTGGGCCAGTCACACCCCATCTCTGACCTGAGATTGAAGCACGAGGAAGACATGCTTTTAAAATGTTCTAAATAAAAAAAGAAAGAACTATTGATAGCCCAGGACTTAAAATGAAATAAAATTCCACCTATGCCTGACATAAAACCGGGTCTCGGGCCCACATCCTCCCTAAATTTATGAACACCCACTGAATGTTTCTGTAATAGTCCAAGCCACCCTCAAACACCTGCCCGTCTGTCACAAACTTGTCCTGAACTTCACCTACTGTCCTGTGGTAGCCTTCAGGGATAAGAGTTCTGGGTTCCAAAATCCTCAGGCTGCTGTCTAGAATCTAAGTCAAAATCTTGAGTCCTTATTGCTTCTCTCGCTATTGCAAAAACAATTCTTGCTGTTGTAAGAATTCAGGGGGCAAGTTGGCAGGGTGGCAATAGGACCAGGCAAAGCACCTTGCAAACGTATTTGTAGCTTAGCCTTGATTAAGTTATATGTCTATTAACGCTTTTTCCAGTTGAAATGAATTGGCCATGCAGCTAATACTATAGAATATTTACAGTACATTCTGAATATCAGGTTAGCAGAAGAAAATGCTTGAGCTCCATTTTACGTCTAGTGATCTACACCTGAGATGACTTACAGCAGAAATAACCTTCGTAGACTAGATTTGTACCATGCTTCCAAATTCTTAAATTAAAAAGCACGTCCCCCAAATTACTTCCAATAAGTCATACTAAATAGACTCCTCTTTAAAAGGAAAGAAGAAACTTTATCAATTGGCAAGATTAAACTGCATAAAAGGGGCTGGAGAGATGGCTCAGTGGTAAAGAGCATCGCCTGCTCTTCCAAAGGTCCTGAGTTCAATTTCCAGCAACCACATGGTGGCTCACAACCATCTGTAATGAGGTCTGGTGCCCTCTTCTGGCCTGCAGACATATACACAGACAGAATATTGTATACAAAATAAATAAATATTTAAAAATAAATAAATAAATAAACTGCATAAAATTAAGAATGTTCTTTGGCCCCTTTAAGTGTAGCAGGTTCGTCTTACAATATAAAACAGCCCAAGCATTGCAGCCATCCAGAGTCTGGGGGCATTTAAGCTCATTTCCCATTCAGCTTGAGCTGTGTCCTATATAATCTTCTAAACATGATGAGAATACCAAGAATTCCTTCCTAACTGCTGTAAAGGGCTCTCAAGGGCCACCAAAAGGCCTGGACCACATTCTTCAGCCATTATGAGAGGCAGGAGGAGGAAGCTGGGTCAGGCCAGAGGAAGAGAGAAGTGGTCGGTAATGGGCTCCCTCTACAACCCAGCCTCTCCTAGAGCAAGTAACAGCTGCAGCACCCTGCTCCCCCAGCCGAGGAGAACCACTCCTATTACCGGGGTTTGCCCTTCAATTCCCTGACTTGGGACACCATCCCCTTCTCAGCTCGGGATTTCTGAAACAGCTCTTCCTACCCAGACTGGACTCTGGTGAACACATCTCACAAGGCTGATGTCTGCCGCTTTCCCTCAGAGTTCATTCAGTGAATGTCTAACAGAATCGTTGTGCTGCCTGGGGTGAGTCAGAGGAGTGACTAACGATATACAGCTCTGTTTGAGTTGATATGCTGAGGTCTGAAGCTAGCCCAGAGATATGTAAGATCCTTCCAGATATGAGGCTATCCCAGAGACGCATGGGTACTACCTATGGCAGTTGAAGAGGAAACAGTTTGTTTTCTTAAGGACTATGTACGGATCACATCACCAGCCCACAGCAAGCGTTACCATTGTGCACTTAAAGAGGCAGACCAAAGTCAGCACAGCGACAGATGGGCGGGGTTCGATAGCAGTCCCCAAATTCTCAGACCTCCCGACCTTTACACACTAGTGGGGCAGTGCAAGCAATCCGAAAAAGTACTCCCTCCAGACTTGTAGGTTTGTCGCTTTTTACAGGGAGTGGAGTCTCACCAAGTACCCCTGGCTAGCCTGGAACTCTCTATATAGACCAGGCTGGCCTCAACCCCACAGAGACCTGACTGCCTCTGCGTTCCGGTACTGGGATCAACATGAGTCGCCACATGCTGTTCCAGATAAAATGTTTAAATAGTAAAAGTGTTAGAAGTTTTGAAGACGCCACACCTCAGCATTCCTAGAGAAACACCTTGTTGGCTTGGGTCTCTAAACCAGTACAGCTCTTGCTAAGCTTGAACAGCAAGCTCACGGTTTCTAGAACTCCATCTCCAGAACCACGGCTTTGGGCTGAGGGGTACAGCGCTTGTCTAGCAGTCAAGTAGTGACAGGTTAGAGCCCCAAAACTGGAGGGAATGTTTTGCTTTAAACAAACACCTTGCTTTAAAAATATGTATATAACTTTTCTTCAAATTCAAATATTTCAGAAATTTCCTCCAATACAAAGGACCGTCAAATTCCCAATCTCAGGCACTGGCCACCAACACTGTCAACTCCTTCTCAAACCCATACTCTTCCTTCACCCCTCACCTCCCTCCCTCACCCTTTTAATCTCCTGGGCTTTTTCAAGCCTTCTATAATCTGATTGCACACAGTCTATGGCTTTTGTTCCCCACTGGGTTAGCAGCCATTTACGTGCCCTTATAACACACAGCCCAACTGTATTGTGCCCACATCTGCAGAATTTAAGTGGGGCTGAATGGTTAATTTGTCTGGTGGAGGGAATTTCATATAGGAATAAAGAAGATGCCCATAGAAATGAGTAAGGGTGAGTTTAGGGAGATTTAAGTATGGTGGGTAGATTGCAGCCTTGCTAACATCTGTTTGTTGTATTTTACTGTGTTTTGCAATGGGGGGGGGCTGTATATGTGATACACACACACAGTTAATCTTGACTGTCAACTTGGCAGGATTTAGGAGACGAACCTAGGTATTTCTACAATGCTGAACATGGGCACTGTTCTAAGGGAGGGGTCTCAGACCAAAGAAAAAGGAAAAAGCTAGCAAAATGTTGACTTTCATCTCTCTGAGTCCTGACTGGGGTGCGACGTGACCAGCAGCCTCACACAGCGGCCACCATGTGCTCCTGCAAAGACGAACTCTACCTGTAAACCATGAGCCAAAATAAACTCACTCTTCAGTCGATTTGTCAAATATTTTGTCATAGCAAGGCAAAAAGTAACTAATACAGTACATACTTAAATAAACAACTATTATTTTATACCTATTTAAATAGTAAATTTAAATGTATAATTGTCATGAAACCCAAGATATTCATTTTTTGGCATTTATCCCAGAGAAATGAAATGTATGTTCTTCCAAAGACCAGTATGTAAGTATTCATAGCCTCTGTATTCATAATGGCCCCAAACCAGAGAGCCAAGAAAGCCTTCACTGGGTAAACTAACTATATTATATATACTCTATGGAAAACCCACTGGGCAGACGGGTAAACAAACTGGATTGTATATACCCTAGGGAAAACCCATCAACAAGTAAAAAGAATCAACTGTGGCAGACACACCCAACAACATAGGCAAGTAACTCTTAATAAAGAAGTTAACAGAAGAAGAAGGAGAAGTGGGGTGTAGATAGGCTAAGCGGCCCATCCCAGGGGTTGACACTGAGTGGTTGATGGAATCTGATCCCATTGCAGGGGGCTGGGTTCTAGAACTCTCCCTGCTGTGACATCTGCGTCTCACGAAGGCAGACAGGTGGCTGGAACTCTAACCCTGACAGCAGCTCCTGCAGAGCAGCAAAGCCCAGGAGAATACAGGGCAAAGCCTTCCCGCAGCAAAGCCAGCTGTAGACTCTCCATGCTCCCAGCTCTGAAGGGAGTCAGCACAGATCAGATTCTACAGGAATCAGTGTGTGTGTGTGTGTGTATGTGTGTGTGTGTGTGTGTGTATGTGTGTGTGTGTATGTGTGTATATATGTGTGTATCTGTGTGTATATATGTGTGTATGTGCGTGTATGTATGTGTGTGTGTGGTGAGGGGATGTGAATCCTTTTGTCACTTTACCAGAGACTGGAGAATTGAGACAAAAGCTGAACACCTTTAGGGGCATGTTTCAGAGGGAAGGGCAATTGTGTCATGCTTGATACAGCGGCCCCAGCCCTGCAGCCCGCAGCTCTGCAACTCTGCAGTCTTATTGCTCAAGGCTATTTCTTGGCACTCATGCCCTCAGAATGGATCCCCCAGTTCTCCACCGTCTCAGCCTCAAGCCCACAGGCTCTTGCAAATGCCTTGCTGACACAGGCTCTGGGGACTGAACTTGGAGCTAACACGGCATTCCAGGGCAGGTCTGTGGCAAGGCAGCCTGGCTCACAAAACTTGCAGATTATCGAGTGGGGAAGGCAGGAATGTCATGGCCTGTGTATGTGGACATGGGAACATTCATCAAAAAGGCAGCTGCCATGAAATCACTGCCTCCCTTTCCCACCAAAACGGGGTGGCACGAAATGCATAGGCCTAGGTATGGGCATGCATATGCAAACCCAAACTGTCATGGCAGAGAAATCGCTGCCCGTGACAGGACCAACGAGGGCTAGAATCAAAGATTCAAAAGCAGACTCCCAACCAGAGGGCGCCATACCTTAGTGCTAATACTGAGGGCTCCGGCTCACACAGTTCCAGCTGGGTAACTGATGAGACCTGCACACCATTCGCGGTCCAGGCTGGCACAAGGAGCCCGATGGAGGTATGGTCAGAGAATCTACCTTTCCTGGTTTTTAAGGAAAGAATGTGTAGGGATTCTCAGTTGAACCTAGGCTGGGCATTTGAGGAAGGTAAAGCCCACCTGGGAACTCTGCTGGAGAAAGCTCACAAGAAACTCAATTCTGCAACCTGTGGCTGAGGAAGAACCCTTTGGGGTGCAGCTGGTAATCAGGAGAAGGAAACAGAAGTCGCATTTCACCATGTCCCAGCCCCAGATGAGTCAAGATTCTGCGCTGAGTTTATCTAGAAAGGGCATTTTCTGGACTGGTGAGATGGCACTTGCCACCAAACTCAATAATCTGAGTTCAATCCCGGGAGCCCTCAAGTAGAATGAGAAAACCAACTCCTGAAAGGTGTCCTCTGACTTCTACACACATGCTGCGTGCGTACATACATACATACATACATACACATACACACATACATACACACATACATATATACATACATGCCAGGGTCTTTGCAATAGGTCTGAAAATATTCCCAGAGAAGTAGAATTTTTGTTGCCCGCTCATAGGAGCTCCCCCCAACTCCTTATTTCTTGCTTTGGTTCCTAGTGTCTCGCTGCCCTTGGATCCTATGTCACTCACTGTCTGTGAAGAGGAGACTCCAGGCATAAAAACCGAGGGTAGAAAGTCTGAGTGCCTACAGACCTCATTGAGTCCGCAAACCAAGCCTGTGGCGTCTGTCTCCAGCCATCCCACTAAATAAATGTCAAATGTCTCTCTAATCCACAGACGGTTGAGTTTTCTGTTGGCAACTAAACACGTCTTAATCTTAATCCATACAGCTTTCCCACAGTGAATTTCCCAGTAATAATATTATAGTTGCTAACATCAACCCCCTTAACTTGGCCGAGGCTAAAATTTTCATAAAACAGTCTGTTCTCCTTATCCTGTCATCTCCAGGGCAGACTTTAGGAGGTCGGCATAGCTCCTGTAAACCTAGACAAGCTTGTCGCCTGGAAGTCTGGTGTTGCTGACAGAGGCACAAGAGAGAAACCGTAACAGGGGTAGGAGAAAGGAAGAAGGAACAAAACGGGCGAGGGGTCAGAAGTGGAAGAGGGACAGGAAGTGCGTTTTTTAAAATGTGCCTTTTGTACAGAGAGGCCCCCTTGTTTCTCAAAACCCCATGTCCTGCAGGAGAAGTCACTGTGTGCTAGATCTCCATCATCACCAGGCCTCTCCGTGGAGCCCCACAGCCACATGGTACATGGTGAATGACCGATGGCTTCTATCACTGCCTGCGCATGACTTGGCTGGGCAAAACATATTTAACATTAGCTTAGGTCCTGACATTCTATCATGCTCCCTGTCAAGAAGCCAAGTCATTCTTGGAACCCTACACACCAAGTGACATATAACAGAACCCCAGCAGAGGAGGTGGCTCTTTCTTTGCTGCCCCACCTGCAGGGCAGTGGTCTGGCTGGCTGCTCTGGGAACAGAGGTCCCCTAAGAAAAGGTCACCAGCCTTGGCCAGCGTCTACAGCACTTTTGGAGGAGGCTGTGTTACAAAGCATGGCGGTGTCGTTTGCAACCGAGTTGCTTTGAGTAATCAGTATCTCTGCGTCAGAAGCTAAAGTGGGACAGAGCTAGGTGCCCAAGACTCTCAATGGAGCGTGTCAGAAGGCTGAGAGAATGGTCATCAAAATGACACCTTCCTTTCCCAGCTCCAAGCTGCCTTCAGTGAAGCTTCCCCTGCCACCCCAAGGGATGCTCTGTCAGGCTGAAAGCTGAGAAGGCCAGTGACACTTTGCACGACACTGACTGGAAGGCCTGTGGCCAGACAGGCCTGTGTTGGTGCCTTCCTCACGGGGTATCAACTCTCTGGTAGGGATTCTGGGTCCTCGGGGGGGACATGCAGGCTTCCCATCAGTCTCTCTGTGGAGGAGACCTACTAGGAAGAGGCTGGGAAGCCTCCTCTGGGCTACCCTGAAGCCTCGTCTGGAGCTCTCTTCATCCCTGGCCCCTTGCCCGCATTCCTGGGGCCTGCTACATACAAGAAATACAAACAAGAACCCCCCCAGAGGCCATTTGAGCTCTAGCCTTAAAAAATAGACCTTTGGGGCTGGAGAAAGGGCTCAGTGGTCAAGAGCAGTGGCTACTCCTTCAGAGAACGCAGGTTTGGTTCCCAGCTCCCTTTACAACAGCCTGTAGCTCCAGATCCAGGGGATCTGAAGTCCTCTTCTGGTCATACTGGACACCAGGCACAGACATACCAAGCATAAACATCCTCTACATATTTTTAAAACACAAAATTAAAAATCAAAAATGGAGTTTTTATTCTTCCACGTAAGTTGGGTGAGCCAGTGGCGCGGATGTGTTAATAAGAGCTCAGAGATGACGCCAACAAGAGGAGGGGTGGGGGAAGCTTCGTAGCAGAGGTGGAATATGAGCCAAGGGAAGGATCTGTGATGGTTGTTGAGAACCCAGGTAGGGTGAGCGCCCAGAGCAGGCAGCAGGGTCCTAAGGAGAGACTTACAGAGTCGGATTGCTGCTGGAGGCTGCTCGTTAGTCCCCGGCCACTTAGACCCAAAATCACTCAGAAACTATATTATTTGAATCACTGCTTGGCCAATAGCTTAAGCATATTTCTGTCTAATTCTTATATCTTAAATGAACCCACTTCTATTAATCTGTGTATCACCATGTGGCTGTGGCTTACCGGCAATTCCAGTGCGTCTGTCTCCTGCAGGCGGCTCCATGGCTTCTCCCTGACTCCTCCTACTCTCTCTCTATCTCTTTCAGCCTGGCTTTTACTCTGTTAAGCCATTGGCTGAAAGCAGCCTCTTTATTAACCAATGGCAACAAAACATATTTACAGCATACATCACCTCCCACATCATGGGACTGTTCCACACTCTGGTGGAACAGTCACACAAACATTGGTTCTGCTGTATGTGAGCACCTTCATGACACACCTTTGTGACACACCTTCATCTGGCTGCGTTGTGGCCAGGACTCAATGAATGATGAGGAATGAATGAAGACAAATTCCTCAATACCCTCATCCATGCTGGAACCCTAAATCAATAATAGAAACAGTTGTTTGCAAACTCATGGGTCTGGGGCTGGAGAGATGGCTCAGAGGTTAAGAGCACTGACTGCTCTTCCAGAGGTCCTGAGTTCAAGTCCCAGCAACCACATGGTGGCTCACAACCATCTGTAATGTGATCTGTGCCCTCTTCTGGCATGCAAGCATACATGGGAAGAATGTTGTATACATAATAAATAAATAAATCTTAAAAAAAAAAAAGACAAACTCACGGGTCTGTGTGGACCAGGCAAGGTGACAGAGGTGTAGCTGACTGCCAGTAAGCCGTGACAAATGGGGGGAGGAGAACCTACCTTTAAGGGGCAGGCCTTGTCTGACCACAGCTCAGCTACTGCCAAGGGGAATTTGCCTAGTACCATCAGGTGGGTTCACTGGAGGGAGGGAGTGTCTAATGAAGCTCAGGCAGGCATCAAACTCAACAGGTAGTCAAGGGTGGCCTTGAACTTCTGATCCTCCTGATTCTACCTCCCAAAGGCTGTAATTACAGCCATTACAACCACATACGGTTTCTGCAGTGCTGGAAATCAAATGTAGGACCTAGTACATGCTAGGCACACATTCTATCAGCTAAGCTGCAGCCCCATCCCTGTGGCACACAATTTGAATGCTATGTGAAATTCCTCCATTTTTAAATGTGGGCAACATGTTTTGTTTTAGGTTTTTCGAGACAGGGTTTCTCTGTGTATCTTTGGCTATCCTGAAACTCATTCTGTAGACAGTCTGGCCTCGAATTCACAGAGATCCTCCTGACTCTGCCTCCCGAGTGCTGGAATTAAAGGCCTTTGCCACCATACCCAGCTTGGTAACACACTTAAAAAAAAAAATACACTATGCAGGTCAAGGAAACCACATATTCTAAAGCCATAGTCAACCTGTCTGGCAAGTTTGGGCTCTAAGGATACAAGTTGGGTTCAAAAAGCTTATAGCCTACAAAGACCCCAATTAATTCATGGTTATGGAGGTGGATGGAGCCAGTTGACTACAGATGTGGTCGAGCCTTCCCAGGGCCAGGAATGTCCTGCATTTGAGCTGCGCAGTGCTTGTAGGGGTGAAGGCAAGTCCAAGCCTCCCTCATGATACAAGACAGAGAGTTGTGCACTTGGCAGTGTGTAGTTATGACTCCGTGTAAAAGGAAAAAAGAGGGGGCTGGAAAGAGGGCTCAGGTATTCCCGACATGGCAGCTCACAGCCATTTCCAGGGTACCCAGTGCTCTCTTCTGACCTCTCTGGACACTAAGCACGCATGTGATACAAAGACATACATACAAGCAAAACATCCATACACATAAAATAATTTTTAAGTAAACAACTCCGGGGGCTACAGAAACCACTTTACTAAAGCTGTGTCTCGTGGAGCTGTTCCCTTGGCCTCAGTTCCCTTCTGCCTTCCTGTTGCCATCCTGCTGCCACCGTGACTGTGCTACGGGACACAATCTAAGTGACACTTTCTCTCGGGAGCCTTTCCTAACCACCACCCGTGCCCATGCATGCCCTTGGCCCATCTGCATCTTCCCAGACAGGACATTGTGAGCGTCACTTTCACTCCCAGCCACCCTCAAGGTGACCTTCCTCCGGAGCTCTGAAGCCTTGGGGACCTAACTGTCCTGTCTGCAGCCCCTTGTCTGCAGGCCCTTGTCTGCACAGGAGGGCATTCAGCCAGTATCTGACAGGCTCCTCTTGTAAGCAGTAAATAGAAGGATGCCTCTCACCCTGGACCACCTCTGCTTCCCTGAGCAGAGAATTTAGAAACGTGAGCTCAGAAGGGGAGCAGAGGAGGAGCTTGAGTGTGGTTGAGAAGTAGGGGACGGAGAATATTCGTCCATCTAAGAACTGACTGATTCTCCTGCAGGCAGTTGTGGGGTCTTCCACCTCTCACGAGCAGTAGGTATATGTGTGCATGCATGCATGGACCAAAGTACTTCAGATCGATGGTGCCCAGACGTCCTTAGGCACCAGCATCTCCAAAGGGCTTGTTAAAGCACACCTGGGCCCACTTAGAGCTAGGTGAATAAGTCTGGGAGCAGGGCCTTAGAGTTTGCATTCCAACTCCCTATCACACGCCACAGCAGCCGCTGTTCCAAGGACCTCCAGTCGGTGACACTGGCGAGACATGAGCGTGCTTTGGAAGTACAGAGAAGCACCGTGGGGCACTGGCTTTCGCCCATTGGTTCACTTAACAAACTCACTAGACCGTGCGTGTGCCAAACACACTAACGATGCGGACAGACTTGCAGGCAACAGTCGCGGTCTCCCCTTTGGTTCCCAGAGAGTAAACCGCTACTTTGAGTGCCCTTCACGGGACGTGCTGGTGAGGCAGAAAATGGCACCCGCTTCCAGCCACTCACATGGTCTCGGGTTCAAACACATGACTCTGAGAAGAAAGATTTCGAAACCCACGCCCATCTGTGAACGTGCCACCCACTTCTCCACAGTCTCGGGTTAAATGAGCCATTCGTTAGGGTCTGCCTCCACAGACCAGCCCTTCATTCTGCCACAGGTGGCCTCCATTATGGGTTCTGTCCTCTGTACTGAGTAGGGGCCGATGAGCTTGCTCAGAGACCAAGCCAATCAGAGGGTCTCTATCCGTGCCAGAATGGAGGCGGCCTTCCAGCAGACCAGCATGCCGCACTGAAAATAGCAGCCTTGCTCTCCCTGGCAGGAGGTGCATTCTGACGTATTCAGTTACGAGTGAATGCCTGGGCATTAAATCTAAATGGCCCATGATATGAAACGCTCCGGCAGTGTGCGCTTGGATTATTTATGCCCTCCGCACCTGTGGGAGCCGAGATTTGATTATTTATCTCATGTTAACTTTCCAACCTTGGGCTTCCAGTCTGCAAAGCAGTTAAAGCCCTTAAGTTAAACTGCAGGAGAGACTGTGGGTCACCACTCAGCAGGGGTCAGAAAACTTCAGAACTTTGACACCCAGGATGTCATCTTTCTTGCTAAGGATATCCTAATGAAATTCAATCATGTGTGGATGGGTTTTAAAACCTTTGAAATAATAACACCTGAAAAAATTCATCTGTGGCCTCTTCATTAGAATGTGACATGGGGGGGGGGGTAACAAGGCCTGCCATCGATGCGGTGATCTGCTTCATTAGAATGTGATGGGGGGGTACAAGGCCTGCCATCGATGCGGTGATCTGCTTCATTAGAATGTGATGGGGGGGTACAAGGCCTGCCATCGATGCGGTGATCTGCTTCATTAGAATGTGATGGGGGAGTACAAGGCCTGCCATCGATGCGGTGATCTGCTTCATTAGAATGTGATGGGGGGGGGGGGGGCGGTACAAGGCCTGCCATCGATGCGGTGATCTGCTTCATTAGAATGTGATGGGGGGGGTACAAGGCCTGCCATCGATGCGGTGATCTGCTTCATTAGAATGTGACATGGGGGAGTACAAGGCCTGCCATCGATGCGGTGATCTGCTTCATTAGAATGTGATGGGGGGGGGGGCGGTACAAGGCCTGCCATCGATGCGGTGATCTGCTTCATTAGAATGTGATGGGGGGGGGTACAAGGCCTGCCATCGATGCGGTGATCTGCTTCATTAGAATGTGACATGGGGGAGTACAAGGCCTGCCATCGACGCGGTGATCTGCCGGCCTTTCCTGACACACGTGACTCACTGTAGCAGGCCGGTGGCTCAGTTTGGTCCTCTTCCTCCCTCATATGGGTAGAACGTGCTTCAGAATAGTCATAACTCCCAAGTTAAAACCCCTCAACTCTACATGATGGAGTAACAAAGCATGTTCTCCCATGGATGGAGAAAAGCCTGTGATTTGAAAATCACTATTTTAACCCAGTTTCTCATCAGCCAGTCACTTCATTAGAGCTACCGACAATTCAAACCTCTTAATTCACCTCCTCTATACTCTTTCTTCCCTGAATTAACTGGACTCCAGCCTTCTGCTGTGGTAAAGAAAAAAGATGGATCTCCACTTTGTCTAGTATTCTTCTCTAGAGGCAATGGTCAGTCTTCACATACAATTTCTAGAAAGTTCCCAAGGTCCAGGCACAAATTGACCTACAGCTTCACCCCAGGTCCCTGTCCCACAGAGAGGGCTCCTTAAACTCCCAGCGCAAGGGCCATCCTCGCCTAGCCAAGCAACAGTGCCTGAGGATGGGTTCACTTCATCAGTGAGAGCAGGATGAACGTGTTCTGCCTCACACTGTGATAACAGAGCCGTGTTCTTTGGAGGATTAAGGTTCCTGCTGAGGTCGCCTACTTTGTGGGAGTCTCTTCTAGATGGAGAGGATCCTGATTACTGAAGAACTTGGCACATGATAGGGCTAGTCCATAAACACTGGTTGGATGAATGACTTGAGCATCAAACACCCGCTTTCAGGACCAGCCTGAAGGGAAGGCACAAAACCCCTCCCACATAGGTGCTTCTGCCTCTCCAAACTCTCTGACCCAGTTACTGAAAAGAAACTTGAGAAATTTAAACTTGAGCCAAATATATCACTGGTTCATTCTGCTGCACAGATTTAAATAGGGTGGATCACATGAAAACCAAGCTAGTTTACCAAAAGTGAGGCTAGCCACCAATCGATAACGATAGCCTACCAACAACTTCACAGAGACACTAAAGCATAAACTACGCCATCAGCGTGTGAAAACAGTTCATATGTAGTTTGACAAATTTATATCTACTCTCCTATTTGTAATGGGCAAAATACATTACTAACTATATGACAAAACCAGAATATGTATTAATGATAATCTGTATAAGCAAAATCCTCATATTCCTCGATACTTTACTTTAAAAAAAAATAAGATGCCAATTAAAATGAGTTTATGCTTAGACAAGAAAAGTAATTCAGTAAAACAAAGAACAGTAGCTAATCTACCAACCGTGCAGTTTTAAAATGCTAAGAATGCAGCTCAGTGGAAGAACACTTGCCAAGCACGCTCAAGGCCGTAAGTGCCATCACCAGCACTCAACAAATAAATACTAGCAATGGTCGTCTTCATGTTCGTGATTGAAATATATGACCTGCTGCACTTGACCCAGGAAGAAGTATAAGCTAGGAAAAGACCTCCGACAAAGCAATTGAGTCAGTAATTAAATCCCTTCCAGGAAAAGGAGTCAGCTAGCCAGGTGGTTTCAATAATGAAGTCTACAAAACATTTTTAAAAAACTGGCTGCTCTTCCAGAGGTCCTGAGTTCAACTCCCAGTGACCAGATGGTGGCTCACAACCATCTATCATGGAATCTGATGCCCTCTTCTGGATAACATTGAATATGAGGATAGAAATTCATGCATAAAAATAAATGTCTCAAAAAAGCACTAACACGAAGCCTTCTTGAGGTCCTCTACAATCCAGGAAAAGATAAAGAGGCCCTTTTTGTTCTTTGGGAACAATAATCCTAATATTAAGATCAGAAAAGCTACTGGGAGGAAAGAAAACTCCATAGCAAATGCTCTTGGAGAGTACGATGCAACAGTCATTACTAAGATGCTGTAGGCAGAATTCGACAATCTATCCCAAAGTTTACTCCCTGACTGGCATGGTTTATCCTGACTGTCAGCTTGGCAGGGTCTAAAGTCTTCTTGAAAACAAATGTCTGCACATATCTGTGGAGTGTTTTCTAGAGTAGAATAATTGCATTTGGAAGACCCTGAATATGGGCAGCACTATTCCCAGGATTCCGGGCTATGGATGCGACCAGATGACCACTTGCTTCTGCCCCCATGTCTTCCTCATTGTGGTAGACTGCATCCCTTCAAACTGTGTGAAAGTAAACCCTCCTCCCTGAAGCTGTCCTTAGCAGGTGACTGGTCACATCGATGAGAAAACAATTAAGGACATGACCAAGTGAGATTCACGCCCAGAATGCAAGGATGGTTCAATACTTTTTAAAAAATCAATAACTATAACCACACCAAGGTAACGAAATAAAGGGGAGAGAAGCACACGGCCATTTGCTTGATGCATAAAAAGTATGGGGCAAGAATCCACAATCCCAGAGAACCTAGACAACAAAGAGGACCCGGAGAGAGACATACATAGACCTAATCTACATGGGAAATAGAAAAAGACAAGATCGCCTGAGTAAACTGGGAGCATAGGGACCTTGGAAGAGGAGAGAAGGGGAGAAGAGAGGAAGGGAGGGAAGCAGAGAAAAAATACATAGCTCAATAAAATCATTAAAAAAATTTAAAAATACAGAATTAGGAGTCTTGTCCCAGGCTTGCAGAATCAGAATTTTAATCTTAACAGGATCCTCGGGTGATTGGTATGCTGTTCAGGTTTAAGAGGTGCTAATCTATATTAACCATATTAACATTCATTTCAAAGATTAAGAACTATGTATATTTTCAATATATTCATATTTTATAAAAGTATGCATATAATATATCTATTCAGCAAAGCAAATAGGCCTGGATTGTCAAGCTATTTGTGCTGTTCTATTTGTCATCAATCATATTTTTTGTAGTTATGATAAAAAATAGAAAATTAAGAACGTCAGAATAGGAAACCAAAGTTTCAGATTTGAGTCAAAATTCACTACCACCTCTGCAAAAATCCAAACCAATTTTCCCACTTATAAAGAGGGTAAACACAGTATAAAATGATATGTTAGAAACTTTCATAGATACAAGATGTTGATGCATATTTTTTTTTTATTTTTCGAGACAGGGTTTCTCCGTAGCTTTTGGTTCCCGTCCTGGAACTAGCTCTTGTAGACCAGGCTGGCCTTGAACTCACAGAGATCTGCCTGCCTCTGCCTCTCGAGTGCTGGGATTAATGATGCATATTATTTTAAGATTTGCTAGTAATTTTCACCACACATAAATGCATTTTTACTTTAAAACACTGAAAAATTATTGTGTGTATTTGAAACAATTCACTTTATTACACCTTGGAACTAATAAAAATGGATTTATATTCTAAAAAAAGAATTTAAAGCTAAACATTAAATTATCAAGTTATCTTAACCAGTTTGCTCATCTATATCAAATTACTATAGACTGTCACACACACACACACACACACACACATGCACAAATGAAATTCTTATACATGTTATGATACTAATAAATCCTAAAAACATATCTTCAGTTATACTAGCCACATAAACAAAAGGAAAAATATCACACAATTGTTACTTAAATGAGATACCTGGAATTCATGGAGATCATAGACTAGAGACTAGCAGGGGGTGGGAAAGAGAGGAGTGGAGAGCTACAGTCTAATGAACAGAGAGTTCCTGTTGGGTCAGGAAAAACAGAGAGATGAGAACACAGCGCATTCAAAGCCGCTTAGTTAGATATGGCTGTGAATA
Organism: Microtus oregoni; assembly: GCF_018167655.1. NCBI lineage: Eukaryota > Metazoa > Chordata > Mammalia > Rodentia > Cricetidae > Microtus > Microtus oregoni. Next base: position 7,627,081 of record NW_024543071.1, read on the forward strand.
TTCTGTCCTAATAAAGTTGTCATATACATACAAGCAACACTAAACAGACTCAGCAGGCTATATTTATATGTTTATGCATATGACTGCAACAATAATAATAATAAAAGAGGTCATCCTCATGGTATGTGTGTGTGTGTGTGTGTGTGTGTGTGTGTGTGTGTGTGTGTGTATCAGGATAGAGGGACTCCTGGGAAGCTAATGTTTTCTCTCTTCATAAAAATTTTAATTGACATATAATCCATTTGTGCTTAATTATGGGGTGTAGCATCACAGCTTAATCCAGATGTATGACATGTAATAATCAAACCAGGGTCATTCATATTCTAATCCCTCAAACACTACCAGAACTCTAATTACTCTGGCTTGTACAGCAGCTTGCCCCAGACTGTATTCATCACCTAAACTGTAGAGCCAATGCCCCTCCTTGCAGCATTTGGGTTCCTGTCTTCCAGACTCATATGCATCTCTTCTCCCCACTCCCACCCCAGTCTCCTGTGACCTCTATCCCACTCTCTACTCCTAAGTTATTAAATCTTTTTTTTTTGCTTTTGCATGTATAAGAATATGAAAGATCTGCATTTCTGTGAGTTGTGTTGTTTTTAACCCAAGGGCTGGTCGGAAGAGTGAGCATCTGTTTCTGCAACTTCTCTGAGTGTGCTAAACACTGATTGCACACCTTTCCAGCAGCAATCCTATCATTAAAGGCATACGTTAACAGGGAAGACATTGCCTCCTGTAACGTACACTGAGAAGTCCCTTGCATTTCACGTGCCCCAGTGATGGAATGACCTGCCCAAGATCACGGTGCAACACTGGGGAAAAGGGGAGGCTCCCAGCTTAGCCTTGGGTCTGTTCCTCAAGAACATGAAACTTCTGTTTCAAACATTCATCTGCAATGTGTGCCAAATCACTGGCAAACCTTGTGCAATCTGTTTCAAGTCACTGGAAAACCTTGTAATACCATCACACTAGCGCTAATACAAAACATTTTTTGCCCATTTAGATTATTTTTCCCATGAAATTACTGAACTGATGACTGGATCAAATATCCCCATTTAATTTAGTGTAACTTCACTTCTCTCTAATAATGTGTAAAACCATCATTGACCATAAATATGATTACAGTGTTCTGCCACATGACCCGACTTAATCAATCTGCTATAAATACCTCACGGATGATTGGAGGCACATCGAATGGGCTCATTGCTTTAAAAAGAAAATAAAATCAACCCTCTGAGGGAATATTGACATTTTAAACATGGACAGGGAGACAAGGCTTGGGCTCTCTTGATTTGCACATTTTTAATATCTTACTACCTTCTCAGTTGGAACCACACAGCTCAACTTTTCCTTTTGCTTTAGATAACTTGATACTAGAAACACATGTGCTTACTTTTATTTAATGAACATAATTTGATTTTAAGAAGGATAAAGAAAGATCAAACAATAGAAACAACAAAAGGTATATAGTCGGATTTGAGGAAGTACATAGTTGAGGTGTCAGGAAGTATACAGTTGGAGTGTGAAGTATACAGTCGGGGTGTAAGAAAACATACAGTCAGGATGTGAGGAATTACGCAGTCGAGGTGTCAGAAAGTAAACAGTTGGGGTGTGAGGAAGTATGCAATCAGGGTATGAGGAAGTATACAGTCGGGGTATAAAGAAGTATACAGTAGAGGTGTCAGGAAGAAGTGTACAAGCAGGAAATTCCAAGTGAAGAAACCTAATTCTATCAGATAAGGTTGTAATTTCCATAAGGAAAAGTGGGTAGAAATGAGAAGTTCTCTGGAAAACGCTACATTAAAATAAACCAGATTCAGAAAAGCTGAACTGTGAGAGGAGAAGGGGGTCCCACGGGGAAAGAAAACAGGAAAAGGTGATGGGATATATGAGACATGAAAAGAAGGGGAGCACAGGGCTATTTAGTGGTGAAAGGAGCCAGCAAGAGCAGAAAGGAGGCACAGGAGAAGGCAAATAAAACTATAATGACAGATAAGTGTTGCAATAATCTTTTTATATACCATGTGAAAATGTCTCTGTCCTTCTGCACCTGCCTGAGGCACCTTCTTATTGGTTTAATAAAGAGTTGAATGACCAGTTACTAGGCGGGAGAGGATACGAGGGACTTTGGTGCAGAGATAGGAACTCTGGGAATAAATCTAAGGGGTGGGGTGATGTGTGATTCCCCCTCTGTATGCTGTGAATACCATTGGTTAATAAGCAAACTGTCTTGAGCCCGTGCTAGGGTAGATCAGATATAGGCAGGGAAAACTAAACTGAATGCTGGGCAAAAGAAGGGTGGAGTCAGAGAAACCATGAAGCTACCACTAGAGATAGACATGTCAAAACTTTGTTAGTAAGCCACTGCTATGTGGCGATACACAGGTTAACAGAAATGGGTTAAATTAAGATGTAAAAGCTAGCCAATAAGAAGTTAGAGCTAATAGGCTAAGAAGTGATTTAATTAATACAGTTTCTGTGTGATTATTTTGGGGCTGAGCAGCTGGAAATGAAATAAGCAGCCTCGTACAACAAATTGGTGCCCCATCATGTGCTAGCTAAATTCACAGAAAACCTGAGAGAGCTTGAAAAGGAATTCTAGACACACACACAAGAAAAACAAAGTTTAGCCACATTTTTCCCCAAATGGGCTTTGCTTGCTGACGGCATGCTGTGGCTCCTTTAAGAGAGGTCTTTTGGATTCAGCGGAATCAGAAAAACAGCCACGTGGTTTTGAAATGGCAATTTCCCTACTCACAGCCATACTGCTAGCATAAACTCTGATTCTTTTGTTTTTTTTTTGTTTTGTTTTGTTTTGTTTTTGTTTGTTTGTTTTTCGAGACAGGGTTTCACTGTGGCTTTGGAGCCTGTCCTGGAACTAGCTCTGATTCTTTCAGGAGGATGAACATTTAAATGGAGTTTGTGAACTGAGTGCTACAACTTGCTTACTGACTACATAGACTGGCGGTGTTCCTTAAAATGGGACTGTGTGCATGGCTCTCAGAGGCAGCGAACAGCTCTGCCATGCTGGACTGGGCAGAACAAGCAGGCAGGGCATTGTTTGCCCTAGCAAGGCTGCTGCTTAGTTTTTTAAGAAGTGCTTAACATTTTAAGAAACACTTATGATCAAAAAGGGATTACAGATATAAAATAAAGACAGATTAAGATTAAAAAAAAAGACCTCTAAATGAGTCACAGTGGATAAATGTTAGTATGCTTGGGAGAGAAAAGAAAAAGAGTATAGAGAGTTATAAAAAGAAGTTTAAATGACTTTTTAAAAATAAAACAAAGTCATTAAAGAGATGGAGTATAGACAGGCATAGATTAAAGGGAGTAAAAACATATAATCCATGTAAAGATGGAATATATACAGAGTGTCTGGATTATGTATATTATTGTGTTTTCCTTGAATTTTTTGACTTCAAGGAGGCATTCAATTCTGGGGATTGCTAAACTAAACCAACATATATACTTTGAAGGTATCCTGATTTCAAAATATGGATCTAAGGATATGTTGCTTTGGAAAAGAGGTTGTCCTTTTATTTCCACAGAGGATGAGAACCTGTGGAATCCTTCCAAATGAATATGGTTTGATGAACCAAGACCCCCCTCCAAAAGGTTGCCATGAACATCTTCAAAAAATTACTTCACCCAACAAAAAGCAGGAAGTAGTTTGGACAGAACGACATCCAAATTCCCAAATATTGTTTATAAATATTTGTTTACATTTAAAGAGGGATATGATATAGAGATTTGCATTGGTATGGATCTTGGTTTATTGATACAAATTTTAGGTCAATTTTGCTATATGTATATTCCCACTCTTGATTAAGGTATTGTGTTTGTACAGCTCATTTAAAAATGTAATGTATAATTTAAAAATATAGGTTAATAGTCATCTATAATAGTCAAGCTTGTAGTCATGTTAGTTAGATTTTCTAGATGTACAGAGATGTATTTCAGATGGATAGGCATTTTTAAAATCTTTTAAAGACCTTCAGAATATGGAATTTAAAATGTTTAAAAACATAGGACTTTTCATGACAGTGAGACATATCTGCTCTTGGCAGCACCAATTACTTCAAGAAGAAGATGAGCATCGAAGAGGCTCCTTATGGAGTTTGTTAGCCATTTGGGCAAGCAACTGCTCTTGCCTAGACTCCTTGATGGTATGCTGTGTGAACTGGACATACAGGACCCATGGAAAAGTGACTGCTAAAATTGTCTAATGAAGGTGAGATGGTCCCTTGGGGTTCCTGTTTCATGGAAAGTCTGCTAGATACTATGAGCCTACAGGCTGAAGACTGGATGCCCCAACGATACAGAAGAACTTCAGGTGACTGTCCAGGCAGCAAGATGTCTCTGTTATTTCTAGAATTTTGGAAGTTGCTTACAATGCACTTCCTGTTTACTTAGGTATTTTATATCCTTCTAGAGTCTATGATGGAGTTGAAGAATACATAGTTAAATTATAGTTTTCTTTAGATATGATAAGAGATAAAGTTGATATAAATCAACTGTAATTCTTGCTTGATGTAAGAATTTTGTTGTAATTTTTTGCTCTATGTTAAAGTTAAAACCTTTCTTATTTAAACAGAAAAGGGGATATGATGTGGGATTCCCCTCTGTATGCTATGAATACCATTGGCTAATAAATAAACTGTCTTGAGCCAGTGATAGGGCAGAGCAGAGCTAAGTGGGGAAAACTAAACCGAATGTTGGAAGAAAGAAGGGCAGAGTCAGAGAGAAGCCATGGAGCCATCGCCAGAGACAGACATGCCAAAACTTTGCCGGTAAGCCACTGCCATGTTGCAATACACAGATTAATGGAGATGGGTTCATTCTAGATGTAAGAGCTAGCTAGCAATACACTTAAGAAATTGGCCAAGCCGGGCTATGGTGGCGCACGCCTTTAATCCCAGCACTCGGGAGGCAGAGGCAGGCGGATCTCTGTGAGTTTGAGACCAGCCTGGTCTACAGAGCTAGTTCCAGGACAGGCTCCAAAGCCACAGAGAAACCCTGTCTCGAAAAACCAAAAAAAAAAAAGAAAGAAAGAAAGAAATTGGCCAAGCAGTCGTTTAATTAATACAGTTTCTGTGTATTTATTTCAGGAGTCTGGGTGGCCAGGAAACAAACAAGTTGAGGGCAGCCGAGAACATACAAGCAGCCCCTTACTACAGTGGGGGATTCATCAGCCAGATGTGGAGGAAGCTGGATGTATAGTACTGAGAAGAGGTAACAAGGCACGTGGCAAAATGTAGATTAATTTAATGGGTTAATTTAAGTTTTAAGAGCTAGTTGGGAATAAGCCTAAGCTAAGGCCAAGCTTTCATAATTAATAAAAAGTCTCAATGTCATTATTAGAGAGCTAGTGATAAAAAGAAAGAACTGGCTATAGACATGCATGAAAATATATAATAAAATTTATTTATTTATATGCTAACTAAAAAAATAATTAAAAATACCAGAGGTTCTTAATTGGACTTCAGAGTATGAACCCTAGACATTCTGTGCTAAAAATGTGTGTGTGCGCGCGTGCGTGTGTGTGTGTGTGTGTGTGCGTGTGTGTGTGTGTTTGTGTAAATCATAAACTTAAACAGAGAAAAAGTGAGAGGAAATGTCACTAGTTACCATAAGTAAATAAATAGAAGAAAGTGGAGTCTGGGCATGAAAGCCCTAATTTGTTGTAGAATATTCACTGTGTAAAGATGTGTTACATTTGTTTGTGCTGTGGAATATTACTTTGACTGTGTAAAGGTCTGTTACATGTGTTTCTACTGCATTTATTTAACTATAAAAAGATGTATTGCTGTTTCACCTTGCCTGACTAAGGCACCTGGTTGATTAATAAAAAGCTGAATGGCCAATAGCTAGGCAGGAGAGGGATAGATGGAGCTGGAAGGAAGAGAGAATAGAAGAGAGAGGGGGAGAGAGGGGAGAAAGAGACAGAGAGAGAGAGAGAGAGAGAGAGAGAGAGAGAACAAGAGGAAGAAGAAGAGAGGCAAGAACAAGGGAGATATGCCGGGGGTCAGAAGCCAGGCAGCCACCAGCCATCCAGACTTAGAGACAGCAGGAAGGGAAGACACACAGAAAGAAAAGGTTAAAAAAAAAAATCCTGAGGCAAAACATAGGTAAAGAGAAACAGATTAATTTAAGTTGAAAGCACTAACCGGAAATGAGCCTAAACCAAGCCAAGCCTTCAAAACTAAGTCTCCATGTCATGATTTGGAAGCTGATTGATGGCCCAAAAGAAAGGCCTGGTACAACAATTTCCATCATAGATTTTACAAAGTACACCGACATTGTACAGTGGACTTTCCGAATGGGCCTGTGAGGCCGATAATAAACCTGCTCCATCGTGCAGACGAGGAAAGAATGCTGGTGGCATCCATGCAAGCACTAGTGAAAGCCCCGAAGCAAGGAAACATAAGCAAAGCACTGGGGATGAAGCTTACTTAGTGTTTGCCCGACACAGAAAGGCTCTGGGTTCCGTTCCCAGCACTGCAGTCAATCAATCATTGGGGTAGCACAGTGCTAGAGTGCCTGCCTAACATGCACAAGGCCCTGGTTCAGTCCTCAGCACAGCAAACAAACCATTTTGGCTGAGGACATCACAGAAGCAAGGCACTGGACCTACGTGAGAAACTAAGTCTGTGGTTACTAGAGCTACATGCGGGTTGACTAAGGTACCGGAGGGGAGTTCAGTGGTCTCTCAGAAGCGCTTCTTGCACACCAACTGAACCAACTGTGTTTTTAAAACAGAGACTGTTTTAAATGCAGTGATGAATGGATGAGGTTTAATTTATGTCTTATACTACATGCAAAAAAATTGCCCTTAATCCTAAACTGATCAAGTTAGCTCTTTTCCACCTCTCGTAACCCAAGGCTGCCTTGGTTCCATTTTCATCTCCCTTTTCCTTTTGCAAGCACTAAAAGTCCTCAAGAGTAAAGTCCCTCCCTCGCAGCCTTCCAAATCTTAAGCTGGACATCTTGGCCCTCTCAGAGGTTTCTTCTAGCTTCTTTCCCTCTTGCTAGGAACTACTAGGAACTTACTAACCAAAATAGCCAGAAAACTGCATTCCCCTGTACCCTGCTATCTCCGTGTTTAAACGCCAGCGCTATCTTCCAGCCACCTCATGACTGCTCTCAACGACACAGCTGTCAACAGAAGGACTACAACCAGAAAGTCCTGGGGACTTGACTTGACGGAACACAGATTTGTCACCAGTCAAAAATAGATCACCCACCACTCAGAAGGGCACAGGGCACCTTTCAGCCATATCTTGGTGGCCTCCAGCAGTTCAGGAAAACACACCAAGCACTTGATGGAGTGAACATACAGCAGATAGCCCTTTCAAAATAGCTTCATTTCCAAGTGCTCACCAAGGACAAGATGACAATGAACCGGTAAGGTCACAAAGGAAAGTACTCCACATCCACAGTGATTAGAATCATCAGGAAGGACAATAAAGGCCCACATGACAACTTCCCCAAACCAAAGCTGATTCTGCTACCTTATTATTGTAATGAGCAATGCCGCTCAGTTTACCCAGGAGCCAATTCCACGTCTTTCCAGGTGGGCTGCTTGCCCTGACACAAGGCTGTTCAGGAGGCCATGATCCTGGGCACTTAGCTCAGTGGCAAAGTACCTGCCTGGCATGAAGAGACCCTGGATTTGATTCCCACCATAACTCCCCCCCACCCCCAAAAAAATGACTGGATAGCAGGTACAGGCCATACCCATCTGGTGCTTTGAAGAAAAAACAAAAAAACCCTGCCATTAATGATTGTTTGTTTTGCTGGGGTGGAATCTAGCACCTTGCCTGCTGAGCAAGTCTGGAAGCTACCAGCCCAGCCCTTGTCATTAATGTTCTGGGCTAACGAAATGCAGACTAATTAGGTCTGAGGCACCAAATGCCCACAAAGCTGAAACTAGATCATACCGAGTGTGAAATCCAGGAGGTAGTGAAGAATTAGATGAGGTGCCAGGCATGGTGACACATGTCTTTAATCCCAGCAGTCTAGAGGCAGTCTGGTCTACATAATGTTTCAGGCCAGCCAGGCCCTTATAGAGGCTAGCCTGGTCTACATAGAGAGCTCCAGTCCAGCCAACCCTTTATAGAAAGACCCTCTCTCAAAACAAAAATTAGATGAGACCAAAACTTTGACTTTGTGATCATCATAACCCAAAACCCAAAGGCGCTGCCTACATCACACTGATGTGACATTGACAAATAAGAGAGAGGACATACGACTCTTTCTTAGCAAACAACAAACAAACAAAACACAAACCCCGTTAGCAACTGTCGAAGGAACGAAAGGCCCAGCAATCCATTACAGCAGCGGTAACTGACTCAGCGCCACTAACGGACGCTAAAATTATCAGGTGGAAGTTTGAAAGAAACAGTACATTTGCATAGTCCTATGGATCCCCCTGGAAACATGCTCGATCCCAAAGGAAAAATCACTTTTGGCTTCACATCAACACCTCCTTCACCGAGTACTGAACACAGATGTGTGGGAAGGACGTGTTTCTTATTAGCAAACGCACACCAGACAAACTCAAACGTGAGAAACTTTTCCAACAGAGGCAAGAAAACCACAGCCCGAGGACCAAACTTGAGCCTCCACCCCATTGCATAAACGATGCCACACTGGGACACGACACAGCCTGTCATTCATCCACGTCTTATCTAAGGCTGATTTTCTGCTAGGACAGGGAAGGTGAGTGGCCGAGGCCACGTGACCTAAAAGCCCAGAACACTTCTCTGGCCCTTGATAGAAAGGGTTGGCTGACCCTTTGGCTATGAAATAGCAAGTCAATCTTCTGAAAAGTGTCATGGTCGCAAAGAGAAGAAAGAATTGAGAAGTTCTCACACAGTGGAGATGGAGCCACAAGACAACCCAACACCAGATGGGACCCTGGATTCCATTCTGACATAAAAGGAAGGCCTGGGCTAGTGAGACAGCTCAGGGGATCAGAGCACCGGCTCCACATGGTAGACAGAGGACTGAAGTTTGCAAATTGTCCTTGAACCTCCGCATGCGCTCTCTCTCTCTCTCTCTCTCCTCCCTTTCTCTGACGCACACACGGCACAAAGCATACACACACACACCCCACAAATTAAGAGAATGTAGAAAGATTTTTAAATGAAAACAAAGGCTTAAATGAACAAATTTAAATGAACAAATGTCTTCAGTGTGATCTTCATTACCGGCTTGTATCAATATTCCACTCTTGTTCTCATACGTGTATCATGGTTATACAAGACACGGATACATGAGCACTGAGAACATGGGAACTCTATGGAGCACTGTCTTTTCAAGTTTTCTGGGATCTAACGTTATTTCAAAGTAAGAAGTTAAAAAAAAAAAAGCTGTGATGGCCTGTGATGGCCTGTCAGCCTGTTCTGAGCCCGGCGGCTGCAGCTGTCGTCTCTCGGCCACCAGCCTTCCAAGGTTCGTGTTCACGGGGCTTAAAGCAACTGTCAGCAACACTTAGACCAGTGTGTGAAGGCAGGCAGGAGTGGCAGTGAGCATCCCTTGCTTCAGGGATGCCTTTTAAACCCATCGCTGCTGTGGTCCCTGCATGGAGTCTCTCCTGTGCCATCTCTCGAGGGCTGACAATAGGTGGCATGTGAGGATGCTCTTGGAAGTCTCAGAAGGGGACATCAGGGCAGACGCCATGGCAGAGGAGATAAAATCTGACAGCAGAGGGAGGCAGCTTGTCTTTGGGACTCAGGGCCAGGTCTGTCGCCACCTTTACAGGCAGTCCTGACAATGGAGTGAAATGTGGCCAGCAACTGTGTCACTGCCCACAGTCTGTCCCTGCGTGGTCAGTGGTGCGTTGAGAGAACAAGCAGGTACCCACAGGGCAGAAGGATGCCACCCCAACTCAGTATTTTTCACATAAAAAGATGGAAAGAATTACAGGCCACCGGGGTGGCCCTCAGATGGTAAACCACTACGTGCCTAGCAAACAGGAAGCTCTGGGTCCATCTCTGGCACCACAAAATTGGGCACGGTGGCACATATCTGTAATCGCAGCACTCGGTGGCGTGAGCATCAGTTCAAGGTCATCCTCAGCTGGGGCTATAGTTTGAGGCCAGCCAGAGCTACATGAGACCCTCTCTCAAAGGAGGGGAGGTTACAGAGTTTGAATTTGAAGAGAGGGAAGAAGAGATGTGTTTTGTAGCTCTTGTAAGCTGAGCAGAACCACCCACTTCCTTCAGTCAAGGATCACATTTGCCTAGAAGCGGCAGAGCTGGGATCAAGGCGAAGGGAGAGACACACTGAGCCATGGAAAAGGCGGCTGGGAGCCTCGCCTGGCTCCCTGACATCCATCCCTCCATCCCCAGGTAACGGAAGCCATGGGCAGTGCTCAGGAGCCTGGGCTGGTTAGCTGTGTGTTTCCCTCCCAGCGCTGGCCAACCCTTGGCAGGTCCTGACTCACAGCTGAGCAAGGGACTCGGAGAGACCCAGGCTATCCATCATGTAGAGACTCAGAGCAGACGAGGCTCCTGGCCCCTTCGCATGTCCTGAGCTCCTCCTCCCAGTTTGAAAGCCACAACCCCAGACATGAGGATGAACCTGCCAGCGGCTGCTGTCTCTGGAGATGGAAGAGGAGGCAACACATGAATGAGTCACTTGGACCGGAAATAACCTAACAGGGCATCCCGGATGGAGCCATCCCTCCCCACTCTCTGCTCAGAAGGAGGTAGCACACCCTAGAAGCAAACCCACCGCCCACTCCCTGGCTTCTGCCCCACTGAGGACATTTTAGGGTTGTGCTAAGCAAACTAATCCTAATTGCTTCCTTCCAGAGCAGCCTGTGTGACAACAGGTGCCAACTGACAGGCCATGACTCCAAGTTTGTGGGCTTCATTGTTTTTAAACTAGCTTAAGCAATCGTTTAAGTCATTTTACCCTTCCTAGGAGGCTCAGATGAGGAGGTAAGAGGCAACAATGCTAATCTAGAGACAAACAGATCTCTGCCACCTGTGGCAACAGAGGACCCGAGCTGTGAGTGACAATGACCAGATGACCCACTCTGGGCACATCTGCACTAGGCTGTTCTGCCTCTGTGAGAAACCTCTAGGAGCGAGCCTCAGTCTGCCAGGGCTTCCGGAAGGAAGGCAGGCCAGCCACACACTAGCCCTGAGCTAGCCTGGAGCTAGACACGCCTCTCTGCGGAAAGCCCCCGCTGCAAACATATAGATAGGCTTCCAGCCTTCAGCTGCCCATCTTCCCTCTGGCGTTCTGAGAGGACCCAATGGTTCACAGGGACTTTGAGACCCCTGCTGTGGGGCAAACACCAGACAGGAAGCTAAGGAATGAGGGCATGTACCCTGCCAAAGAACACCACTAACAGAAGGCATGATGGTTATTAGAAGGAAAGGGCAGACAGCAAATAATTTTTACAAATAATTACAGCGCAGTAGACACTGTGCCAGTCTTGTTATGTCCTCTCATCCTTGTTCTGACCCTGGGAGGAAGACAGGAGCATTTGCCAACAGAAATTAAGTTCCTCTTTTCCCTTTCTTTCCTATGTATTCGTTTGTTTGTTTGTCGTGGTCCTGTAGATTTAGGGAAATTTTTCTTCCACTGAACTACACTCCCAGCCTGGAGGCTCCTTGTATAGACTAGAACACTGAAACCAGAATTTCTGCCCAAATCCACTGGGCTACTTATCAGAGAATGCTGACTCATTGGTTCAAAGTCGTACTTTGGTGATAGCCATACTTTGCTCTATTGTGGGTTCTCCATCTGGGGTAAGTAGATGTATGTGTTGTGTGTCCCCAGGAAAAGTTCTGTAATATAACACTAACACACTTCTCTTGATGTTAAATGAATCAAGAATGAAGTGCCTTTGGCTTAGCTGGGAAGCCTACCAGGGTAGGTGGCTCCTTTGTTTCAACTGAATTGGAAAGCCATTATTCTACCAGCCAGGTTGATACCAATAATCTAGGACAAATGCATATTACATAAAGATACACATGAAATACAAGTCCATTAAGACCATGTGTTTTAGGATGCTACATGTGACAAAAATTTTCCTAGGGAGACATAATACACATCTGTTCACTCCAGAGAGGGAGCCCACAACAGACCTCAGTACAGATACAACCAAAGTTTAATTTGGTGAAGCAACGAGCTTTTTTGAAGTTTAAGGATATGGGTGAGACCTGTTACTTGCAGGAGCAGAAATGACCAAAGCCCACCTGCCCGTTGGTCCGTTGGTGACAGCTCACAAAAGCTGGGAACCTGGAGCACACTGCACAGCCTGCAAGCAACTCAGCAAGTTGGTGGGGTCCTTTCCAGGTGCCTCAGCTGGTTTAAACCTCTTCCAGGCAGCTTCTCCCTAGCAGCTGGTCTCCTCCGTGTCTTCTTTTCCATCTCTGTTTGTCTGCGCCATGGACTTTCAGCTTCTGTTGTTTACTCCATTAGGGAGGGACCTAGTGAATCTGGTCAGTTTCGGGGATTTCCTGGAGTTATCTTGTTCACCTGCCTGCTCAAGGAGTTCCCTGAAGGATGGAATGTTTCAATCTTAGAGGAAACTGTTACACAGCTGATGTATCCATTGTGTGGGTGACTACAGAACTTGCCCCCAAGTCCAAGGACTTAAACTCGTTCTGAACCCACATGGTGGAAGAAGAGAACAGGCCCCTAATAAGTTGTTCTGTGAGCTCTAGGTGTGAAATATGATACACACGCATACACAAATAGATACACATATGCACACTCACAAAACAATGTAAAAAACTTAAATAAACAAATAAAATGCACTCATTAAAAAATATGAAAAATGGACTGGTGAACTGGCTCAGCAGGTAAATGTACCAAATCTGTGACCTGCATTCAATCCCTGGGGCTTACATGGTAGAGGGAAACTATTGATTCCAGACCTAAAACTCTGTATATGTGCCACCACCCACCCCCTTAAATCTTAAGGGAAAAAAGAACAAATAAACTTGTCACAACCATGGACAAGAACGTGTTCTTCTCTAAAGACCAGTGCTTCTCAGCCTATGGATCTTGACCCCCAGGGGAACAAACAACCTTTTCAGAGGAGTCGCCTACGACCATCAGAAAACACAGACATTTACATGGTGAGTCATAACAGTAGCAAAATCACAGTTATGAAATAGCGAAAATAATTTTATGTTGGGGGCATGACACGAGGAACTGTGTTGAAGTTAAAGGGTCACAGCAATAGGAAGCTTGAGAACCAATGCTATAAGGCCCTTTGTGGATTTTGAAATCCTTAGATAAAGCAATGTAAATGGAAAATAATCTACAACTAGAGAATGTCACCTAGAAGAAGAGCACCGTGTGGACAGTTCTGGAACTCACAGGACTTCAGTGTGAGCAGCACCTGGTAGCTTTGGTCATTGCTGCCGAGACAGGCATGGCTAGCTGCCATTTCCTCTAGGAGCATGGCTAAATGCCACTTTTTCCCGTTATGTTTGTTTAAACATCTTGGTTACAGTCATTTCCTGCATTGCTGAACTCTAGGCTATTGAGAATATTGTTTTGGGTCTCTCCAGAGAGACACAGGGCACTTAGCTATGGTTAGCTGAAACAGGAAGCAGGGACTGGCAGCCAGAGGACACGGATCCCTTCAGGAGATCCCCATTTGAGCCCCTGGAATGCACAAGTGGTGCCAGAGCCTGCGCCAAATCTCAGGACAATGGCGGTGTCCTGGATTTACCCTCCAACTTTTGGAAGACAAAGAGAAAAGGATTCAGTTCTTAGAGTGCTGTAGAAAGACAGGCAGGACGTATAGCCCATTCCGTGGAGACCCTGGAAGGAATCCAACTCCTAAGATCCGCACTATTATTGCAGGCAGTTGCCAAGCAAATCCTTCCTGAAGCAAGCCTCTCCCTCATCCCTTCTAATCCCCGTGGACTCCTACATATATGTGAGGAATACAAGCCCACACCAGCTACCATTTCCTCCCAAAGACACTTATCTCTTTGATAGATGAGGAAACACAAGTTCAGAGACCCTGGAAGACAGGACAGAACTACTAGGTGACATCAGCAAAGTTGAACTCAGGTTTGTGTGACAAGGCACCTGACCAGTCCATCTGAATGCAATTCCTGCCACATACCAGCTACACGTTACTGCTTCATATTCCAGGTCCTGTGCTATAAATTAGACATAGGAACTACCTATCTCAGAAGGTTTGAGGACCCCATAAAGTGCAACTTATATTAGAACCACATTTTGTAAGCCCATAGTAGTAGTGGTGGAGGTGGTGGAGGTGGTGGAGGTGATGGAGGTGATGGAGGTGATGGAGGTGGTGGAGGTGATGGAGGGGGTGGAGGTGATGGAGGTGGTGGAGGTGATGGAGGTGATGGAGGTGGTGGAGGTGGTGGAGGAGGTGGAGGTGATGGAGGAGGATGTGATGGAGGTGGTGAAGGTAGTGGAGGTAGTGGAGGTGGTAGAGGTGGTGGAGGTGGAGGTGGTGGAGGTGGTGGAGGTGATGGAGGTGATGGAGGTGGTGGAGGTGATGGAGGAGGTGGAGGTGATGGAGGAGGATGTGATGGAGGTGGTGACGGTAGTGGAGGTGGTGGAGGTGGTGGAGGTGATGGAGGTGATGGAGGTGGTGGAGGTAGTAAAGGTGGTGGAGGTGATGGAGGTGGTGGAGGTGATGGAGGAGGTGGAGGTGATGGAGGAGGATGTGATGGAGGTGGTGAAGGTAGTGGAGGTAGTGGAGGTGGTGGAGGTGGTGGAGGTGGTGGAGGTGGTGGTGGAGGTGGTGGAGGTGGTGATGGAGGTGGTGGAGGTGGTAGAGGTGGTGGAGGTGGTGATGGAGGTGGTGGAGGTGGTGATGGAGGTGGTGATGGAGGTGGTGATGGAGGTGGTGATGGAGGTGGTGGAGGTGGTGGAGGTGGTGAAGGTGGTGAAGGTGGTGGAGGTGGTGGTAACTGTGAAGGTGATTGTGGTGGTTTCAAGGATAAGCCTTTTTTTTTTACTTGGAAGTCTCTACACAAACCTAAGCCAACATCCTATTTAATTTTTCCCAACACAATCACCCTAATAAACCCTAATCACCAAAGGAGGCTTTTTGTTTCTCTTTTTCTTTCTTTCTTTCTTTCTTTCTTTTTTTTTCTTTTTTTTTTTTTTTTCGAGACAGGGTTTCTCTGTGGCTTTGGAGCCTGTCCTGGAACTAGCTCTGTAGACCAGGCTGGTCTCGAACTCACAGAGATCCGCCTGCCTCTGCCTCCCGAGTGCTGGGATTAAAGGCGTGAGCCACCATCGCCCAGCCTGTTTCTCTTTTTCTTACCACATTTTCCCCTGGAGGTGTGGTATTTTGAGTGAGAATGGCCCCATAATTTTTATGATTTTTGTTGCCAGTGGGTCCCGAGCAGCTGGCAGCGGGGCAGGCTGGTCCTGGCGACAGTGAGGTTCCCTGACTGGGAGAGCCGTGCAAACCCAGCCATGCAACGAGCGGCTGGGCAGGAGACAGTGAGTCCCTGGAAGGCGCAGGTTCTCAGTGGCAAGCGGCTGGGAGGGCAAGTGTGTGGGAGACACGTGGACAGACACATCGTACAGAATAGAATTGGATATTTATTACTGGGGGGGAGAAGAGGACAGAGAGAGAGAAAGGGGGGCGGAAAAGTGGGGAGAGGCAGAAGCGAAGCTGCCTCTCCAAGAGGAAGATGAAAAAGAGAACGGGCTCAGGCCAGAAGCTGAAGATCAGCCTGCCTCAGTGGATGGGGGAGGGAGTGGGTGTGGCTTGTCTCTTAAAGAGACGAAAATCATAACAATAGTCGCAAGTGTTTGAGTGCTTGGTCCCCAGGTAGTGGGACTGTTTTGGGTGGGATTAAGGGGCCTTGTCAGAGGTGTGCCTTTTTGAGGAAGTGATACTGGGTCTTTCAAAAGCCCATAGCAGCCCCCACTCTTTCTCCTTCCTGTCTGTGGATCAGGAAGTAAGCTCTCAGCTTCTGCTCAGCACCATGCCTGCCCGCCCGCCTGCTGCCATGCTCTCCTCCATGAATGTCGTAAACCAACCTTCTGAAACTGTAAGCACGCCCACAATTAAATGTGTCTTTTTAGAAGTTGCCTTAGTCATGACGTCTCTTCACAAAAGAATAGTAAGACACAAGGAAACTTCACTAACTGCTTTTGTCTGTCCATAACCTTCTCCCTGCTTCCTGGCTCTTCCAACCCTGCCACCTCCATGTTCCCCCATCTTCTCCAATGCTGAGTTCCACAGTTCATCTTCTGCCACACAATTCGTATTCCACAATTCTGGCAGTTAAGAACATCGTTAGCAAGCAACCATGCCCTGTGAACAGAGAACTCCAATCCTTACGGAAGTCACTAAGCACGCCAGAGCTTTGCTTGTCTTATCCGTGAAGCTTAGTTACAAGCTCCTCAAGGTCCATATGAGACACTTCCATATCCTCCCCGGTCAATGACACAAAACTAGTGTGTACGTGTGGACAGGCACACACCCATATAAAACAGGCACATCTCTTTGTGGGCGAATTCTAAGGTTATTAGCCTAAAATATTTCAAATTCCAAGAGGGCAGATGAAATGAAGAAAGAACCTTGAAAACACAGGCACTAATGGTATCAAAGAAACCAGATTTAGGCAGTGATCATCTTAATGCTTGCAATATTACCAGCTTGTGAAGATGCAGTCCCCCTAAAGCACTTAAAATTATTTGGATTAAGCAGACTCAGCACCAATCCAAAGAGTGTCCAAGTCATCCACAGAAAGTTGGGACACACACTGAGCTCTGTGACCATGACAAAAAGGTCTTCCACTTGACATAACCCAAGACTGCTCATCATTTGAAAATGGGCCATGAATTGAGGTTGGTTCTAAAATGACACTTGGAACTGGTTTACACTGTAGGTCGCTTGGCTTCTCAGACCTGAGAGGAGAAGAGCAGACATCAAGGAGTTTTCAAGAGTTTACCACTGTAAGCAAGGCTTGTGAGTGGGAGAGCCAAGGATGTACAAACTGGGAAACAGGGCTCCTGAGAGTGTTCCAGGCCTTGACCTTGACAACTCCCAGATGAACCCCACCTGACAAAATTCCTTGTTAGTGAAGACCAACTAGGCACCTGGGGAGAGGCCCTCTCCTCCTGGGCAAGGCTCCAACACGCAAGGGCATGTGATACACTTTTGGGGGTTGCAGGCTGGCCTGTACTTTCAAAAAAAATTACCAATTACTATTCTTCTATCTATCTACCTATCTATCTATCTAAATAGGCAGTTATCATTTTAATGCTTGCAATTAGATAGAGAGACAGACAGACAGACATCAATACCAGAATACCAGACCATCCTTGGGAAGACAGGTCCTCGCACTGCCATGGCAAGGTCTCCCCATGAACTTTCCCTCACAATGTTTAGAAAGACAATGCTGAGAGCTGGGAAAATAGCTCGGTCTGCAGTGTTTGCCCGAGAGCTGACAAACTAGGCTCCGTCCCGAGACCCACATGGTCCCAGGACAGCACTGAGTCCTGCAGGCTGTCCCGACTTCTGCAAGGCCACAGAGGCATGTGCATGC
This sequence comes from Microtus oregoni, assembly GCF_018167655.1. Classification (NCBI taxonomy): domain Eukaryota; kingdom Metazoa; phylum Chordata; class Mammalia; order Rodentia; family Cricetidae; genus Microtus; species Microtus oregoni. The sequence continues at coordinate 7,644,615 of NW_024543071.1, forward strand.
CCACACATGCAATTGACTTTCCCAGGACTGAGGTGACTCTAGAGGTTACCTGTGGTGCTGGTGTCCTGTCAGAGAATTGTTGACAAATATTTTAACTTCAACCTGTGAGCTTGAGTCACATAAGACGAAAGCATCGTTTCCCACACGTGACACACTTTTGGGGGGTTGCTGACTAACCTTTTCTTTCAAAAAAGAAATTATTACATTCGTTTATTTCGTGTGTGTGTGTGTGTGTGTGTGTGTGTAGATAAGAGGGTTGTGAGACACTCGACATGGGTTCCAGGAACCCAACACCAGTCCTTTGGGAGAAGAGCAAGTACTCTGAACGTTGAGCCATCTTTCCAGTCCCTAACAATTTTAAAGGAAAACACTAAAGTCCAGCTGTGTATAGCTTCATATATTTGACAGAATATTATACGGACAGTGTGTACCTCTGTAAAACAAAGTTAAGGAGGAAAGCAAAATTCAAAATAGAGCTAATATAGAACAATTGAAATGGACGTAGGAACTGCGGGGGCAAGGACTCTAAAGGCCACCACCGCTAACACACACACACACACACTGTAACTCACCTGAGCTTCAGAGATGGAAGATGTGGGGGAGACAGGAAGTTCCCGGCAAGTTCCAAGAGACCCTCTAACAAATAGCGGAGTCACCTGCGGGCTGACCTATCCTCCCAGATCGTCCTCTCGTCTCCACGCTGCAGTGCAGTCTGCATACCCACGCTTGCAGCTACACACACTTGTTTGGAGGGTGGGGGTGACGACACACAACAAAAACTGAGGAAGGAGAAAAGTGACTAATTTATACACCAAAAGCGGCCAGTTTGCGGGGGGAGGGGGGGAGTACTTTGCCAAACAGCGTTTGACTTTGAAGAGTGGAGCCTGCTTTCATGATGCACGAGTTGAGCTTTATTTGGGAGAGGAAAACACAAAAGGGATAGAGTGCAAACCCAAGGTCCGCCCAGCAGGGGCTTTGAGCTCGTGTCAATTTTGAGCCTGCATCTTGGAAAGGGACTACGGCGCCAGGGGAAAAGGGCGGCGACACCCCCAAACCCCAACTGTGGGTAGGAGCAGGGTGGATCCCTTCCCGCCCCTGCCCCAGAAATGCACTAGCGGAGCTCATAGGTATGCGGGGTCCTGGAGCGAGCGTTGGGACAGAGCGCGAGAACCACCTCTCCTACCCCGGCTTCTCGGGTTTCCAGTTTTTAAGCACCTATCAAGGTTGAAATGCTACATTAGCTGAGCAGAAACGTCTGGAATTTCGAGGAGGGCTGGAGCCGAACCAGGCAGGGGGCTGAGCCCCTGCTTCTCCCTCCAGACACTAGGGCAGCCGGGCCTCATCAGGGCACTCATGCCAGCGCCCTCTAGGCGGCACAAGCGGCTCAGTGTGCTCAATCAAAGGCACCGGCCCAGGTGGAAGCAATCTTGAAACCTTAGTTCTTCGACTACAGTCCGCCAGCAAGAGAGGAAGGAGTCCCTCCGCACACGGCTAAATTGAATTCCTCACCAAAATACATGTCCCAGGAGAGACGGCTCCGCATTACAAGCACCAACTCTTCTTCCACCGGATCCAGGTTCGATTCCTAGCCCCCGCGGAGTGGCTCCCTGTCTATAACTTCATTTCCAGGGGAACTGATGCCCTCTTCTGCTCTCACCACTAGAGAGACACATGTGGTGCACAGACATACATGCAGGCAATACACCCTATATATGATAAAAAAAAAAAAAAAGGAAAGAAAAATGCATGCCCCAGCACGTCTGCTCCTGCTGACCCAAAATGGTGTACAAAAGCATAAGGAAGCAACACGGGAGCGAGTCAGTGGTTCACAACCTCAATCACAGTGTTAGCGCCCCCTTCCGGCCTCCAGGATGCATATGGTAAACATGCCCGTAAAACACTCCTGCACACAAAATAAAAATAAATGAATTTTTTAAGCCTAAAGAATTCCTAAGAGATATGAATGCATGTGTCTATAAATGAACACTTAATTTTTTTTATATTTTCTAGTAAAAGAACTTAGAGGAAGTCAGGGGTGGTGTTCACACATGTAATCCCAGCACTTGGGACGCAGAAGGCTGAGGAAAGAGGTGTGGACGTGATAATTTTATTAGTTTTTTTTTAAATCTTGATCTACAGAAATATATTTGTTTAACAAGCACAATACTAAGGCAAGCAATGCTCTCAGCCCTTTGCCCATGATTGCTGCTTTCTGATACTAACTTTGAAAAGGCAGGTCAAACTAATGTTTGACCAAAATTAAGAATCATTTGAGGGGTTGTATGGAAACTTAATACAGTAGGAACTTCCTGAAACATGAACATGTATGAAGGTAATCTAAATGGTATCACTAAATAATGAGGAAGATAGAGCCCCAGTTGGGCATTCTCATCACCACATGAAGAGTCGTTCTGGGAATGCATTATATCTAACCAAATTTGTTGGTAAGGGGGCCCCAGGGGAATCCCCAAACAACCCAGGCTACTGCCAAGGCTACTGGCTGCTCTCTACAGACTGATGATAGGGCCCTGTCGCTGAGACAACACCTATACACCTCACTGGACATAGAGAAGTCGAACTGGTGCCTATATAGAGCCTTCACCCTTAGTGGGTGTTAAAAGATACTCTGCACACCACCAAAGGGAAAAGATAAACACCAACTGGTGTGGGAAGCCCTTCTGTGTATGTGTTCTTTTATTGGTTGTTGAATAAGGAAGTTACTTATGACAGGGCAGAGTAGAGCTAGGCAGGGAAACTAAACCGAATGCTGGGAGAATGAGGGTAGAGTCAGTGAGAAGCCATGTAGCCACCACAGGAGACGGAAGCCTCCACAGGAGCCTGTTGAAACTTTGCCAGTAGGCCATGACCTCATGGTGATGCACAGATTAATGGAGATACGGTGTGGGAAGTCCTTCTGTCTATGTGTTGCTTTTATTGGTTAATGAATAAATCTGTTTTGGTCAGTGGTTTAGCAGAATAGAGTAAGGTGGGAATTCCAAGCAGATAGAGGAGGAAAAAAGGCAGAGTCAGGGGGAAGTCATGCAGCCAATATAGGAGACAGACAATGGGCACTGGACTGAAACTTACCAGTAGGCCACAACCACATGGCAGTACACAGATGAATAAAAATGGGTTCATTTAAGATGTAAGATCTAGCTAGAAATACGCTTAAGCTTTTGGCTAAACAGTATTGCAATTAATATAGTTTTGTGTGTTTATTTTGTGCCTGGGTGACTGGGAAATGAGCCAGTGGGCTCCGCCAACAGAGATAGGTTAGTTTAGGATGTAAGAGCTAGCTAGAAATGCGCTTAAGCTATTGGCCAAACAGTATTGCAAACAATACAGCTTCTGTGTGATTATTTCAGGGCTGAGCAGCAGGGAATGAATGAACAGCCTCCAACTACAGATCGGCACACCAGCGTGTGCCAGCTAAATTCACATAAAACCTGAGAGAACTTGGAAAGGAATTCTAGACACACACACACACAAAGCTTAGCAGCATTCTTTTTCAGATAGGTTCTGTTTGTTGGTGGTGAGCAGGGGCGCCATGGTCTCCCTGGTTCAGCATGAGCATCAAAAAATGGTGCAGTGGCAGCTTCCTGGTTTGCCAGCACAAACAGCTCTGACTCTTTCGGGAGATTCGGCTATGGAGCACTTGAATGGCATTTGTGGGCCTGGGTGCTTGTATGCCCACTCGGGGTTAGGAGGAAAGTAGCTGAGACCATGCCCATGGCTCAGTGCTCCCCCCTCCACAGGCATGTGATGGGATCGAGTCTGCTAGGCCTGCACAAGCAGGAGAGCATGGCAGATTCCTGCCACCATACACAGAGGTATTTCCAGGCACACAGTGCACTGCATGGCAGATTTAGCTATTACTCAGATAAAAAGGGTTTATATGCTGCGTGATGCTACGCAGAGTTGAGGTAGTGAGGAGGCTCCCACACAGCAGCCCCAGAGGCGGCAGTGAAGTACCTCTGCCATATTGGAAGCCTGAGAGGCAGAGTGGCATCCGGGGCCACTGTAACCAAGCTGCTTACCATTGTAAAAGCTCCTGGTCTGAAGATAATTATAGATACACAATAAAGACAAATTCAGATGGAAAAGACCTCTAAATGGATCATGGTATTTGATACATGTACGTAGGCTTGAGAGGGAGAAGAAAAATATATAGAAGAAAGTAAAACAAAGTCTTTAAAAACACAGAGTACGGACAGTCACAGAGTAAAGGAGTAAAGATAATAAAATAAATATTAAACTTGCAGAAAAAGTAATGGAGTAAAGAAAAATAAGTCACATAAAGATGGAAAATACACAGAGAGTCTGGATTGTGTATATTACTGTGTTTTCTTTAAATTTTTTGACTACAGAGAGATATTTGATTCTGGGGACTGCTAAGCTAAGCCAACATATATATTTTGGCTCTTTTTAGTTTATTGCATGAAGGAGTTACACTCGTCCAAGTGAAAAGCAGACCCCAAATGGTTACATTATACAAGCTGTGAGGTTTTTAAACTTGTGATAAAGGACAGGAGGGAAATTCTACTCATTGCAAGGAAATCCTCACTTATGCTTCAGAGAGTCACAAGCACTTAAAACCCATGAACCTTCAGCTGATCGTCCTTAGCCAGCCCAATCTCTATTAGGAACTGGCATATGTTCTTGCGCTGGTCACCCTGTAGCTCAATTACTTCTCTATATTCTGGATGCTCAATTGCAGAACCATTGCAGGCAACTTTCTTCTTAAACACCTTCACTAGTTTCTTTTTGTCATATTCATCAGCAATTCCTTGGACAGTGGTAAGGGTCTTCCTGCCGTTTCTCTGTTGAATTCTTATATGGATATAATCCTCAGTGCCAGCAGGAAGCAGGTCAGCAAAGGGGTCGAAAGAGTGGAGGTTCTGAATAGCAGACATACGATACGATTCCTTTTCCTTGGTGGAAAAAGCCTGCAAAAGACGGCTGTGGTAGAAGGCAGGGGGTGGGTATGAAGCATCAGGAAGTGAGGGGGCTTGACGGGGAGGCAGCTGAGTCCTCTGTGACTGCTCAGTGACTCCAACATATATATTTTTAAAGGTAACTTGACTTCAGAATTTGAGTCTGAGGAAATGTTGCTTTGGAAAAGAGATTCTGCTTTTGTTTCTCTTTTTTTAATTTATTTATTTATTTATTAAAGATTTCTGTCTCTTCCCTGCCACCGCCTCCCATTTCCCTTCCTCTCCCCAAGTCAAGTCCCCCTCCCTCGTCAGCCCAAAGAGCAATCAGGGTTCCCTGACCTGTGGGAAGTCCAAGGACCACCCACCTCCATCCAGGTCTAGTAAGGTGAGCATCCAAACTGCCTAGGCTCCCACAAAGCCAGTACGTGCAGTAGGATCAAAAACCCATTGCCATTGTTCTTGAGTTCTCAGTAGTCCTCATTGTCCGCTATGTTCAGCAAGTCCGGTTTTATCCCATGCTTTTTCAGACCCAGGCCAGCTGGCCTTGGTGAGTTCCTGATAGAACATCCCCATTGTCTCAGTGTGTGGGTGCACCCCTCGCGGTCCTGAGTTCCTTGCTCGTGCTCTCTCTCCTTCTGCTCCTGCTTTGGACCTTGATATTTCTGTCCGGGGCTCCAATGTGGGTCTCTGTCTCTGTCTCCTTTCATCGCCTGATGAAGGTTAATATTCAGGAGGATGCCTATATGTTTTTCTTTGGGTTCTCCTTATTTAGCTTCTCTAGGATCACTAATTATAGGCTCAATGTCCTTTGTTTATGGCTAGAAACCAAATATGAGTGAGTACATCCCATGTTCCTCTTTTTGGGTCTGGCTTACCTCACTCAGGATAGTGTTTTCTAGATATATAGAAATATATTTCAATTAGATAAGTATTCTTCAAACCTTTCAAAGACTAATAGACTATGGCATTTAAAATTTAAAATTTTATTAGGACTTTTCATGACTCTGAGACACATCTGACCTTAGCAGCACCAATTACTTAAAGAGGAAAATGAGCATCAAAGAGGTTCCTTATGGAGTTTGTTAGCCATTTAGACAAGAAACTGCTCTTGCCTGGACTGCTTGATGTTATGCTGTATGAACCAGACATGCAGGACCCACAGAAAAAAATGACTGCTGAACTTGCCTAAAGGTGAGACAGTCCTTCAGGGTTCCTGCTTCATCGAAGAATCTGCCAGGCATTCTGCAGGACCAGAGAGGCTGAGGCCACTGTTTTGGTCCAGGCTGATATCAAACCCTCAGATCCTCTAAGAGGGCAAGATGAAGCAAAGCAAAAATAAATAAATCAGACAAAAATTCTATTCCCCTAACAGGAACAATCAACAGGTGTGAAGCTTTCAAAGAAAGAAATCTTCAGAGTCACTAGGTAAATCTGAGCACCCAGGGAAACCATAAGAACGATCAGGAACAGCTCAGGGGCATGAAACAGAATAGGTTAAGAGATGGCATGTTGTTTCAGCAGCTCTGACCAGGAGTTTGTCCATTGACCACCAAGCCTGAAGTTTCATCCCAAAACCAGAGGAGCATCTACCAATCACTGTGTACTTAAGGGCTGGGGCTCTCACGCCTTCCCCTCCCCCACCATGCCCCCTGACTAACTGGCAGACCCCAAAACACCAGTCTGTCTGGGAGAGCCAGACTTAAAATTTACTGCAACCGAATGAAGGTGTGAGGTTCGCAGATCTGAAGCCAGTCTGCTGAGCCGACATGATGCAATTTAACCCAAAGCCTTTTATTTTTTTTAAGGAACACTAAGGAATGTAAGTAACTGGCTTGTTGAATGACAGGCAAAAGCCTCTGAGATATTTTTCAGACAGATGGTAGTGGTATCTCATACTCCATCATGAGCGCTTTTAACTGAAGATGGAGATCATACGTAGAAGGAGCTGATTGTTTAAATACCACTGCCCTGCCCCAGAGTCAGATGAACACGTGTGCCCATTCCACCCCACGCTCCCTGCTCTGCCCCAGAGTCAGATGAACCTGTGTGCACACATTCCGTCCCATGCTCCCTGCTCTGTGAGCATTTTCACAGTTCTCCAGCTGTGGGCACCAGCCACAGGTTAGCAAAGCAAATAGCATATATCAGTTCAGTTATTTACATATTAATTACTTGCTTTGTTTGTTTATTATGGTGCTGGGAATTGAACCAAGGCATTGGGATAGGAAAACTGTTCTTACACTGATCATCTTTCTTTGTTTGCTTATATTTTGAGTCAGAGCCTTTACCAGTAAAAAGCCCAAGGTGACCTTGAACTCTTCCTCCTCTGAGCAGCTGGGATTATAAGCATCCACCTCCACTCCCAACTTTTAAACTTAATTTTATTTATTTTTGAGACAGAATCTTTCCCTGTAGCCCAGGCTAACCTGGAATTCACCATGTAGCCCAGGCTGGTCTCATGCTTTCTGCAATCTTCCCTGTTTTGGCCTCTGAAGTGGGATCATAGGACTAAGCCACCACACAGGGCTAAGCATTTTAAATTAACCTGTGCACTAGCCGGCTTATCTTCCATGCTGCTCGGGAGAAACTAAAGGAAGTTTTGATCTGTAGTTAAGAATAACATATCTTTAAACAATATTTTTTTAGATAATCTTCCCATGTAGCCTAGGCTGGCCTCAGCTCCTAAACCGCCTGCGTCAGCCTTCCCCGGGCTGAGATTTTAGGTATGTGCCGCCTCGTCCAGCCTAAACCACACCATCTTAAGAGGACTACATGGGTTGGATATGTAATCAAGTAAACCAGCATGGAGAAGGACTCACCCTGAGCTAACTGATACTTTCCCCACATAAGCTGTTGTGTTCAAATTGCTTTTCAACATAAAGAAACAATAACAAGCGCAGGCTGGGATTTATAAGAACCGATACGGTTTCTAAGTGCTTTATCAACTGTCCAGTGGAAACTGCTGTAAGAAGTCCACAAAAGACCCTTGTCCGGACTGAGCCTTGGCTTGCGCTCTGCCTCGGTTATGGTCCCCAAAGGGCAGGCGTTAAAAAGGCTTCCCGCAGGGAACCGCTGAGGCTTTTAAAGTTCCCCCAGCCCGCTCATCACTCATCACCAACTCTCTGGGCAGGAACGACACTTGCCAGGTTTTTTTTTTTCTTTCCCTCCCTTCCCACCTGTCATCCAGTCTCCCCTGGTATGCCAGCCAGGACCACGGGCACTCTCAGCTTGAATGACCGAGTCGTGTCTACAGCCCAGAGTCTCTCCTTCAACCCAAGTGGCCACCGACAAGTTGGAGTCTCCCAGAAAAAGAAACCCCAACTCCACAGGCAAGCATCAAACACAGCGCGGTGTAACCGCTGAATACACCTCATCCTTCAGAACAAGTGACACACTGCCTGTGCGGGGAGGGGGGGGAATACAAACACTGAGAGCGAGGAGAACGGCTCAGGGCCCCTACCCTCCGGGAGGGAGCGAAGGGGGGCCTACCCTCCCGGAGGGGGCGGAGAGCAGGGACGGGGGCCGGGACTTGGTCCACCCAGGCGTGCTCAGGAATTCCAGGCAGAGATGCTTGGCATAAGTAAGTAAGTGAGTGAAGGGAGATCTAAAGAAAGCCCTCACATTCATATTCATAAGCTAAACTGAGTTAAAAATAGACTCAAGAAGGGCCTGACTTCACTTTTAATTTTAGCCTGGTGATCAGCATGCCCTAAAGACAGAGAGTCACCAGGCATTTTCCTGAGTGCGATGATCTTCATATTTTTATAAAAAGGAAATGCAGCATGTTCTATTAATAAAAGTGCTGTGCCCTCAGTTAAATCTGGACAGTTCATAAATCAAGGCTCCCTCTGGTCTCACCTTCCTGGGCCTACAGTTTGCTCACACCCAAGCCCCCCACAACTGGGCAGGTCACATGTGTTGGGAGAAAGTAGCTCAAGGTCTCATGTCACTGGGTCTGTTATCAGTGACAGGACTCCTGGGCACTTCCCAGGTGACCAGCGCATGGGCCAGTATCTCTTAAAGGGCACGTGGAATCGTCCCCATGGCAAAGGTTTCAGAGCCCTGTGTGACTGGGGTTAGTGGGGGTGGCAGTGGGGAATCAGGTAATATTCTAAGAGGGAAACGGGGAGAAAGGGGAGAAACTGCTGCCTGCCTGGAAATGGTGAGCGGCTGCCTCGTCCTTCTAACCCTAGGGAGGGCAATGTCGCTTTGATCTCCAGTTTCCATGCTCTTTACTTCCCACCCACCCACCTGGGGACCGGGTAGGAAAACTGTCTCCCTCAGAGTGCTAAGCCATAATTCCACACGTAGGCAAGTAAGCCCAGGAAGGCTAGGGCTGAGTATGTCCAAGTCACAAGCCACTTCCAAACACGCAGTTCCCAGGCAGCTTTGGGATTCTCCAGGTCCTTGTGAGCTGTGTTTCTACATTTAAAAATATTATCCTTTATTCATTTATTGGGTAGTGGGATATATACAAGTCCCAGCTGGCCTCAGAACAACTTGTGGGGTCACCTCTCTCCAACTACCATGTGGGTTCAGACTTGCCTAGTCAGGCTCCATGGCAAGTGTCCTTTCCTACCGAGCCATCCCACCAGGTCCCACCTGCTGTCTTTTATTTCTGGAGAATTCAGCCTTCACCCTCATGCACTATTAAACATAACAGGGATCATTTCGTGCTGTCCTTCAGACAACTGAATGAGGTAGACTGAAGAAACTGAGATGCAGAACACTGGCCTCAGAAACCCCCAATTTAAACAATCTGGCAAAAATCTAGGCCCAAGAAAAGTGTAAGTTCTGCAGAACTATGGAGAAACGCCCTGAGCTGTGGAGTCTGAGAGGTGGGAGTCAGAACCTGTGCCAGTCAGTCCTAGCACTCAACTGGACAGAATCCGGACTCACCGGGGAAATGAGCCTCTGCCCATGCCTGTAGGGGTTATCTCGGCCGCGTGTGTTAACTGGTGTGGAAAGATCCATCTGAACTGTGGACGGACCGCTTCTCAGCTGGGACCCTGGACTGTGTGAGTGGGGAGAGGGCCCTGAGCGCTAACGTGGTTCAGCACTCTTCCCTTTCTGATTATGAACACCCTGCGACCAGCAGCTTCAAGCTCGGGTCACGTTTGCTTCCTGGCCTCGATGGCATGTATCCTCGGACTGTGAGCTGGATTAAAGCCTCTGTCTCTTAAGTTGCTTTGGTCAGCGTTTTATCCCAGGAACAAATGACAAAGACAGGATCTCAACCTTCCTACTGGCCAGATGACTCCAGAAGGCTATGTCCACAGCTCAGTTCTGCACTCGGGACACCCGAAAACCAGCTGCAGGCTCAGTTGGAGTCTTGTTTTAGTTTTTTATCATGGACATTCTCAAACTATACAAAAGTAGAGAAAGTATAATGAATTCCCAAGGACTTGGCTGATAGTGCTTACTTCTTACTTCTACTTCCAGCGTACTCCACCCCATCTCATTTGAAGAGGAGATTAAATAAGTCATTTCGTCTCTTCGCTACTATATAACTCTAGAGTATAGCAATCTTCAGCAAAATCACAGTGGTATTACAACTATGAGTGAGCCAGGCGTGGGGCACATTCCTGTTGTTTTAATACTCAAATTGTTTACTACTGGGCAGTCTTGGAGCCCCTTGGCATTAGCTTGAGTCCTTTTGACAAAGACACAGTGATATTTGACAGTTTCTCTGTGTTCTGGTAAAGATAAGATAGTGTTTGTTTTCTATCCCAGACCTGAAATCAGCCCTCAGTGGAAAATTAATTTGAACTCGGAGTCTGGATGTTACAGGTGTTCCCTCTACCTTTGTATGCTGTCCAGGGGACAGAGCTAGAAAATATTTGTTCAAGGAAAAGTCCAAAGGAGGTATACACGAGTATTTCCAATTCCAATTTTACAGTATGGGATTGTTCACTTTGTATCTTTGATTGTAAAGCTGATTTTTCTTTTTTTGGAAATTCAAAATTGGATTGGTGTGTGATGTCAGTATATGGGTATAATCACTAATATATACTGCACACACATACATACACACACACACACACACACACATATATATCAGGGTTAGTGTGGTGATATCAGTATACAGGTATAATCACTAATATCTACACACACATACACACACACACACACATATATATATATGTATATATATACATATATATATATATATATATATATCAGGGTTAGTGTGGTGATGTCAGTATTATATTAATACTGAAAACAGCCCCAGACCTCCGCTCATCTTTCCCTTGGCATATATTCTAAAGCTAGGGAGACGGCTCCATGATAAAAATGCTTTTTATAGAAACATGAGGACCTGAGTTCAGATGCTAGCAGTCACACAAAAGTAGGTGTGGCAGCATCTTCCTGTGACCCAGGGCTGGGAGAGGGCGATAGGCAGATCCTAGGTCAGTGAACTCCTGGTTCAGGGAGAGATCCCTTCTCAAACAGACACATAGAGACTGATGAAGGTAGAAACCCAGGTGCAACTCTGGTCTCTCCCATATACACATACGGACACACACAAACACACTCAAACATATACAAACACACTAACACAGATATATACTCCACTATGTTTATATCACAACTTACTGCAATCTAAATTTATCTGTAATAATACTCCATTCAACTTGATACCCAACTCTTTCTTAATTTTGTTTTTTATTTTGTGAGATCACCTTTTCTCTTTGTAGTTAATTTTGCTTATAATTGACAAAAATATCTGTAGGATTCTGGAGTCAAATCTACAAAACAAAATAAATTCAGAGAAGTTTAGCTTCTACCCCACCCACCCATGTCTTCCTTCCATATATAGGTAACCTTTTTAATTGGTTTATTCTGTTTATTTTTCTTAAATGTTAGCAAGTAGATAAGTATGGTGGTTTGAAAGAAAATGGTCCCCAAAGGGTGTGGCACTATTAGGACATGTGGCCTTGTTGGAGGAGGTGTGCCCTTTTTGAAGGAAGTGTGTCACTGTGGAGGCGGGTTTTGAGGTCTCCTATATGCTCAAGCCATGCCCAGAGAGACGGTTCGTTTCCTGTTGCCTTTGGATCAAGATGTGGGACTCTTAGCTTCAGCACCACGTCTGCCTGCATGCTGCCTTGCTTCCCGTCATGACATTAGTGGACGAAACCTGTGAACTGTAAGCGAGCCACCCCAATCAAATGATTCCTTTATAAGAGCTGCTGTGGTCATGGTGTCTCTTCACAGCAGTAGAAACCCTAAGACCATATATATTTCTTAAATAAAAGCATGATATCTTTCTCTTCTGAGTCCTTGTTCCCATTTCACAGAAGACCCTGGCGACCGCTCTGTCGCCAAGTGTCAGATGGGTCCCTACTCCTCCGTGTAGCATCAGAACACAGTGTTGACATCTCCTTCTCCACTCACCCCAGGATGTGGGGGTTTGAATGAGAATGTCCCCCACAGGCTCACGTGTTTGAGAACTTGGTCCCCAGTTGGTGGCACTGTTTGGAAAGGGTATAGAAGCTTTTGAAGGTAGAGTCTTGCTGGAGGAAGTGCATCGCTAGAGGTGGGCTTTGAGCGTTGTACCTTTGCCTAACTTCCTGTTTATGCTCTGTCTTTCTCTGTGTGTGTACGTGTGTCTGTCCCTCTCTGTCTCTGTCTGTCTCTCTCTCTCTCTCTGTGAATATGTGTCTGTCTGTCCCTGTGTCTGTCTCTCTGTGAATGTGTCTGTCTGTCCCTGTGTCTGTCTCTCTCTCTGTGTATATGTGTCTGTCTGTCCCTGTCTCTCTATCTACCTCTCTGCCCCTCTCTCTCTCCCTCTTTCTCTCTCTGGGTCCTGCATGAGATAAAATGTCAGCTTCCCACTCCCGCAGCCCCACTTTCTCTACCATGATGGAGTCTATCCCTCAGGAAGCATAAGCCAAAATGAATTCTTTCTCCTCCGGGTTGACTTTGGTCCAATATTACATCACATCGGCAGGAGAGTAACAAATGTGGTCATTGGTGAGCATCTTGAGTTGTTTCCCAGTCTTTTAAGAATCTCTTTCACAGCTCACACACGTGACTACGTGCATATCGCTTTCACAGCGCACACACGTGGCTCCATGCATATCACTTTGATCCTACTCGCCCCCACTCTGTGTCATCACCCTTCCCACTCACACCGAACCTCTCCCCCTTCCCACTCTCACCGAACCTCTCCCCCTTCCCACTCACATCGAACCTCTTCCCCTTCACATCCAGCCTCCCCCTTCACAACAGTAATGTGGACAGTCTTGTGCACAACTGTTTCCTTATTTCAGCCTGTGTGTACTGGGGTTGTGCCTATAAATAGGAATTGTTGTGCAAAGGCACATGTGTAATTTTGCTGGGCATTGCCAGCCTCTCCCACAGAGAGGTTGGGTCATTTCACGTTCACACCATGAAGGTGTTTTATAAGATGTCTTTAATTTTTAAATTTTTTTATTACATTGAATGTGTATGCATGTACACATGTACATCCACATTCCTATCATGGCACATGTATGGAGATTTGGGTACAATTTGTGGAAACTTTCCTTCTACCACGTTGGCCCCAGGAATTGAACCAAAGTCATCCTCCCTGGTGGCAAACATCTCTGCCCACTGTGCCATTCCTCCTTAGATTTACTTTTATAAAACCAATCACTGAAAGAGGTTGGTTAAAGCCACCTGGTTCAGCTCTCATCACTGGGGATTTTCTTCTGAGACAAAGCCTGGCCAGGCCCCGGGATTCACCTCTCTACCCTGCCTGCCCAGGTCAGCACGTCGTGACTAGCTCTTCCTCCATATGAAATATTCAGACACTTGCCTGGATCGGAACCTGGAAGGTCATCAGGCTGGGAGGGGCTCCGACTGCCTTTCCCTTCCCTAATCCCCTTACATCCTTTCTAACAAAACACAGATTTGGTTTGGAATGTAATGGCGCCACAGCCAAGTGCTGGCTCCTCTCCACACCACTCCCACTGAAGATCATTTCCTCAGCTCCCCTCTCACCACTGCCTCCTCAGGTCAGATCAGATAGCGCACAGACTCTGGGCTTTCTGCTCAGCCCGACTTGGATGGGCTCACAAAAGTGCTGCCCTGGTGAGCAATTATGAATATACATTCAGCTCCCCACCTCACTTTCTCACACCAGCTACCTATACTTTTAATACAATGTCCTTCCCCTCTTAATAATATATTCTTGAAATGTCTCCATATCAGTACTCACAGATGTTGGCAGAATATTGGGGGGAAACGGCTGAATTTATTTATTTGTCCCTGTTTGCTGGCTGTGCAATTGTTCTCATCCTGTTTTGGAAGAGATTGAGCCCAGGCCTGCTGGACTCAATCTCACAAAAGCAAAAAACACAGCTCAAAAAAAAAAAAAAAACCACAGCTCAGATCTCAACCAATAGAGTTGAGATAGAATGGCAACTCTAGAGTTGGGTCTTGGTAAGAACAGAGTCAGCGTGCCCTGGAAACTTGATCTCCAAGAAGAAGAAAGATTCAGTGAGAACCTTCTAGTAACAGATACTATCGTTGTTTGTTTTCTCTCTGCTACTTCCTCTGTGTGTGTGTGTGTGTGTGTGTGTGTGTGTGTGTTTGTGTGTGTGTGTGTGTGTATAACAACATGATGGAGTCTCTTTCCCCCATATAAAATCTGGAGATCTAATGCAGGTCTTAGGGTTGTTTACAAGTTCTTTTACCCACTGAACCATCTCACTGACCCAAGAAACTATCCCAAAGTGCTGGGGTAGAGGCAGGTGGTAAATCCCTCAATGATATTCCCAACACTGTAGAATTTATATAGAAGAAACCAAAAGAGGATATCATACAAGAAAACCAATAACTAAATTTTTTAAGGTGGCAGTTTTGTTTGCTTGCTTGTTTGTTTTTGAGATAGGATCTCACCATATAGCCCTGGTTAGCATGGAACTTGCTATATAGAAACCATGCCGGCCTTGAACTCCTGGAGATCCTCCTGCCTCTGCCTCCTGAGTGCTTGGATTAAGGTGTGTCCTGCTTTGGGGTGCAACTTGAATAGGGTGGTTGTCTGAGTGGGTCTCGCTGAGGAAACAGAAGCAATGACGTGTTTTTCAGGCTCAGTTGGCACAGGTCAGCTGTCACTGTGCTACAATGATCTGCTGTAGGACAAGGCCACACAGAGGACTGGCACAGTGTTGCAGCTGTGTGACCGTGTTGGAGAAACATCTTGAGATAGGCAGTGTGCTGGGTTAGGCTCACAAAGCTGGTTTTGGTCACAGACACCTACCTTGTCCTTGAGGTTCTAATGTCATGGGGTTTAAGACGTTCCTGGTGGTGATGACCATGCTTGTCCTCTGTGGACTGAACCTTACAAAACTGTGGCCTGGAAAATCTCCCTGCAAGAGGTAAGGACTAAGCAGAGCCCTCAAGAATGAACTAGAATATTCTAGTTGAGGAGTGGAAAACGGTATAGGTAGGCAGAGGGAAACTAGAGGGAAACTTACATGGGATTGTAAACCCAGGACTGCTGAACCAAGTAAGAGTTGTCCAGGGAAGGCCTGATCAGTGACCAGAACCTCGACCCCAGGCAATCACAAGCCACCAGACGCCACAGCAGTGATGTGATTTAAGCAAGCAAGGAACAAGATGAGGGTTACTCCAGTGTGCATGTGTGTGTGTGGTGTGGTGTGTGTATGTGTGTGTGGTGTGTATGTGTGGTGTGTGTGGTGTGTGTGGTGTTTGTGTTTGTGTGTGGTGTGTGTATGTGTTTGTATGTGTGCACACGCGTGTGTTAGCACTCAGACATGGCCAGTGAAAGAAGTTTGGAAGCCTAAAATAAGTGGGTAAGGGGCAAAGAAAGGGCAGTGGAGTCCAATAGAAGGGACGGAGGGAGCATACTCAAGCAGGCAGTCTGGATCCTGGCTCCGAGCCAGGACATTCCAGTCACAGCAGAGAACCCCAAGCTGCTACACCTTCCCTAATCCCTACCTACTTCCCAGGGCTGTCAGAGGACTAAGATGGATGACCCAGGAGGAACCAAAGCTCCCTGCAAACACTACAGCACCACAAGGGCATAGTGCTGGCATCACCAGCAGAACCTGCAGGGCTGGGGACTTCAGATTATCCCCAGAGGCCTTGTTCCTACTCCCTGTAACACTTTTAGGGATGCATAGCTGTTGGACAACCCAGTCTCTTTCCTCAGACCTTTTCTTTAATTTGTTCATTGAGGAGGCATGTGCTTGTGTATGAGTCTGTGTGTTTGTCTTGTACATGCATGACATGTTTATGTACATATTTTGTTCTGCACATGTATGACCTGTTTGTATACATGTTTTGTGCATGTATGACATGTTTATGTACATTTTTTGTTGTGCACATGTATGACCTATTTGTATACATGTTTTGTACATGTATGACATGTTTATATACATATTTTGTTGTGCACATGTATGACCTATTTGTATACATGTTTTGTACATGTAGGACATGTTTATATACATGTTTTGTTGTGCACATGTATGACCTGTTTGTATACATGTTTTGTGCATGTATGACATGTTTATGTACATATTTTGTTGTACACATGTATGACCTGTTTGTATGCATGTTTTGTGTATGTAAGACATGTTTGTATACATATTTTGTTGTGCACATGTATGACCTATTTGTATACATGTTTTGTGCATGTAGGACATGTTTATATACATGTTTTGTTGTGCACATGTATGACCTATTTGTATAGATGTTTTGTACATGTAGGACATGTTTATATACATGTTTTGTTGTGCACATGTATGGCCTGTTTGTATACATGTTTTGTACATGTATGACATGTTTATATACATATTTTGTTGTGCACATGTATGACCTGTTTGTATACATGTTTTGTGCATGTAGGACATGTTTATATACATATTTTGTTGTGCACATGTATGACCTGTTTGTATACATGTTTTGTACATGTAGGACATGTTTATATACATATTTTGTTGTGCACATGTATGACCTGTCTGTATACATGTTTTGTACATGTAGGACATGTTTGTGTGTGTGGTTGTCTGTGTGACATGACACACCTGTAGAAGTCGCTCTCCTTCCACCACTTGTGTTCTGAGGATCATACTGGGTTATCAGCCTGGCAGCAAGTGTCTTCACCTGCTGAGTCATCTAACTGACTCCTGCCTTTCTTCTCTATAACAAGAGTTAGATGATTTCCTGGGTCCCTAAGTTTCTGTGTCTTTGTGGTCTCAGTGACCGTGCATTCATCTTCTGTTCTAATACTTACATGCAAAAGAAGAAAATATTGGTAGAAGATTGGTCAACAGAAGAAAGGACTAAGCTAATGAGGGACCGATTACCAAAAACTAAGACAGATGCAAGTGTGACTAGAGCACCCTGAAGAGCTATGCTAATACACTTTATTCAAAGATGGCAGGAAACAGGTCAAAGAAATTTCATCCAAAAAGTAATTACCACATATAATATCGAAGCTTCTAAAAGGGAAAATTGTCCTTTAGCCTATATTTACCCAAGACGAAGTCTAGGTGAAGTGCAGGTGACGTTTTGAAAAGGGATGTTCTGAGCCAGCTTTGTTTTAACGGCTGTCAACTGGAAAGAACCCGAGTCTGTAAACAGATGGTGATGGGGTGTGTGTGTGTGTGTGTGTGTGTGTCCCTGTCCATGGATGTGTGGTTCCCACAGAAGCCAGCAGAGGGAGTCTGATCCCTGCAGCCAGAGTCACAGGCAGTCACAGGCACCTGGCAAGGATCCTGAGAACAAAACATGTGACCTTTGGCAGAGTTCCTGTGCTCCTAACCACTGAGCAACTTCCCCAGCCCAAAACACCCAAATTGTTGATACTGGCCACATAGGTGAACTTCAAAATTATTACACTACAAGAAAATTCAAAGCATATGGGAGGAATAGTTATGTTATCTAACAACACAATGCACTGTTGATACTAAATGCATAAAGTGTCAATACATACCACAAGACAGACAAATTTTGAAATCATTGCATGATAAGGGAATCAGATAAAAATGATTCGATTTACATTAATCATACAGAATAGACAAATCCACAGAAGTAGAAAATAGGGCAGAGATTTTCAGGTGCTAGGATCACTGAGTGAGAAATAACTGCTTAACTTAGGAGTGTGCAGGCTTCTGACGCTGTGACGTGGCACTTGTCACCTACACAGTCAATGCTCTTAGCTGTGCAATCAAGCCACTGAATGTTCCGGAACAGGATAGTGCTGAGAGTTGCACAACACCATGAATGTTCCTGATGCCACTTTAAGATAGTTAAAGGGTAAATGTTATCGCTATGGTTTGGGTATGGTTTGCTCTTCATGGCTTCATGTGCTGGGCACTTGGTCATTCAGGATGTGCGGCAGTTTTGGTGTGAAGCCCTTACAGGCGGGGCTTAGCAGAAGGTATTTAGGTCACTGGGGGTCGTTCCCCCAAAGGAGTTAATTAAGTTCTCAGAGACCTCAAGAACAAGTTTTTAGGAATCAAGGACCCTCCCTGCATTCACCATCTTCCGCAGGCTGCTCTTTTCCTTCCCACATCTCCTCTATGTGGCAAAGCAGCCAAGGAGGCCCTCACCTGAAGCCAGACTCACATGGCCTCTAGAGCATGGACTTTCTACCTCTAGAGCTAAATAAAACTGTTATCTTCATAAAGCATGTGTCTCCACTTGTTTTGTGATAGAAACGGAAGACAGACAAACACAAAGGAACTATCCCAAATCCCAAAGGAAATAGTTTTGATAAGTAAAAGAGGGTGTGGCCATCAAAGTATATATATATATATATATGTGTGTGTGTGTGTGTGTGTGTGTGTGTACATATATCCTTTTATTCTACATAAAATTCTAGGAAAATACAAGCTAATCTAAAATATAAACTGAATTAGTGGTTTCAGGAGGAAGGATAAATTATAAGGCATCAGGAAGAAACTGCCAAGGATAGTAAGTGTGTTTATCCTCATCTTGGCCGTTTGAACTTGGCAGCCGAGGATGAATGCTTTATGTGCAGTTTAATATACTTCCATCATTGCCCCCCTAGAACTGAGGGATAATGTCTAAAGTTTTACAAATTGTCCTTGCACCTACAAATCATGGAATTTTTTTTTTTTTTGGTTTTTTTCGAGACAGGGTTTCTCTGTGGTTTTGGAGCCTGTCCTGGAACTAGCTCTTGTAGACCAGGCTGGTCTCAAACTCACAGAGATCCGCCTGCCTCTGCCTCCCGAGTACTGGGATTAAAGGCGTGCCCCACCACCAGCCGGCTAAATCGTGGAATTTTTTAAAGTTCTGCTTGAAAGGAAAAAGTGGCTGCTTCTGTGGCCTTTTCTTAAACCTTTCTGCATGCCTCTGTCTGCCTTACAGATTCTACTGGCTGTTCCTTCTCTGCCTGCGGTCTCTTAAGGCTGGAGAACACCTGCAATCATGTCTGCAAAGACTGTCAAGAAGCTCATCTGGCAGAGGCGCCCAGGGCCATGTGCCAGGTTTCAAGTCAGGAATTCCTTTTGCTATTAATAGGAGTCCAAGACACTTTGATCATTGCTGAATCCTGGTTTTCTGAATTGGTTCAAAACTGGTCTGGTAGAACTTGGCATATGCTCGCTTTACAAATCAAACTATCATATCTGTTATTATCTTAGCACATGCTGGGAGGATTAGGAGTGTGTACATTCCCTCTACAGGCATCAAAGTCAGGTCTTGCCTGACATGCAGAGCAAACAGAATAATCAGGCCACTGCATGGCGGTGGCACACGCCTGTAATCCCAGCACTCTGAAGGCAGAGGCAGGCAGATCTCAGCGATTTTGAGGCCAACCTGGTCTACAGAGTGAGTTCCAGGACAGCCAGGACTGCTGCACAGAGAAACTCTGTCTAGAAAAACGCCAAGCTTGGGTTTGCTCAGTGCATTTAAACTGAGATGCAGACTCTACCTTACACCAAAGGGTAGAGCCTACAAAAAGAAAACAGAAATCGGAAAGAAAAAGAAAGCTTTAATCTGAATCACTGTTTGTCTCAGATTAAATCTGACCTACTTGCAAGTTTATTTCAGCCATATTTTTCTAATATTTTTCTATAAATTATTTTGAAGATTTTTTAGAGATACATATTTTTTATAAATTCTTTTGAAGTTTTTTTTGGTTGTTTTTGGGGGGTACAGGGTCATGTAAAGTTGCACAAGATTCTCCATTCTAAGCTACGCTCCACCAGTAAATACTACTTTCTTAGCTCTCCCCTGAGTATTCCTATATAAAACTGTGACTCGGTTTCCTTATCTGTAAAATGGGGTGAATAACAGCATTTATTTTCCAGGATTATTGTTGGACTTAAAACACATCCAGTACTTAGAGAAGAAGCTGGCCTGCAGGAAGCGCCCTGTGAGAGTGTTTCCGCTTCCTTTACTGCTGCTGTCCCCTTCCACAGAGGAGAACACTGAGGTTCAGGGCCAGTGGTGGCCATGCTGAACACAGAACACACAGGCACACTCCCGGTTCTTTTCACTACTCCCTACCACATCCCCTCCCATTCGCGGTTTGTGTATGAAAAGAAGCATTCCAAACCAGAACAGGCAAAAATAGACTGTAACTTAAATCTGAGAGACCTGAACGGAGTGGTGCCCAGCCAGCCCCTGACTCAGCCAGGGCAGGGCAAGTCACCAGCCCTTTTTAAAGTCACCTTCATATAGTTATTTACAGAAAGGGGCTAAGAGGAAGGCAGGGGGAGTTGCCATGGGTCTGGGTGGCAAAGTGAGATGCTCATTCACAGAGACGAGAGAAGGGGATAAAAGGGAAGGGGAAATGAAAGAGAAAGAGAAAGAAATGTTTACCACACAGAGCCAAGACCTCCAAGAAGATACCGAAAAACACATTTTATAACCTAATGAAAATCATACTAGTGGCTGCCATTGGCACCAAACCTTGGATGAGTATCGCAAAGCTGCCCTGGTTGGCTACTGAGACAGACAGCTCAGCAGGCAAAGGCACCTACTGCCAGGCCTGGCAACCCAAGTTTCATCCCCAGAACCCACATGGTGGAAAAAGAGAATCAAGTCCAGCAAGCTGACCCCTGACTTCCACATACGTATATAGACACACATATTCAATCACAAAATCAGCCAATCAATCAATCAATAAAAAAGCTTCCTTGTGGGAAGTAAGACCTAAGAAGTCAGACCTAAAACACCCAGGGCTCACGGCAGCACCTATGTTCTGTGAGTCTGAAATCATATCTTCCAAGCCATCTGATTTAGTCTGGGTCCAAGCTCACTTATTCTAAAAGGAATACTTACTTATCTTTCTAATTCCACATATTTCACAGGCAGAATTTCTTCAAAATCTGGTCAAATTAGAAGATAAAACCAGGGCTGGAGGGATATCTCTAAAGTTCAGAACACATACGGCTTTTGCGGAGGACCCAGGTTTGGTTCCCAGCACACGTCAGGCTGCTCACAACCACCCAAAACTCCAGCTACAGGGAATACAACACCCTCTTCTGGACCCCAAAGGAACCTATACTTTCAGATACACATATATACACAAATAAATAAACAGCATAACAAACTTTTTTTAAAATAACAAAACCACTAAAAGGTGTTGGAAACAGGATATCTACAGGACCTCATGGAATCGTCTCATAGGTACTTGTCAGATAAAAAGGGAAAGTCCCTAGTGGTCGTCACCAAGATGACAACAAACTTGGCTGAGCACCAATCACTTGTAGCGCACCTTTGCCGAAAGGCCTACCTCAACGCTAGACATGAAGCCAGAGTGATATCCAGGTCATAGTCCAAGAAAGAAATGGGTCGCCTTGGCACATAGCATACATAAATGCATTTGTAAACCCAATGGAGGAGGGGTTCTAAGCCAGCTATAAGACAATTTTCTGAACATTTTCTGAACCTGGAGATGTAGCTCAATAATAGATCATCTGCTTAGCATGTACTAGGTCTTGGATTCAATCTCCAGCAACATGTGCACACACACTTATGTACACACACTCACACTCACACACACTCAAATACTCAGACACACGATGTATTTTTTTAGAAAGAAATATTTTATGAGACTAATTTCCTTAGATATGCTAATACGATTATGCGAGTGCTTTCATGTTTCAAGGGGGATGAAAGGAGAAAGAAACACATAAGAGCAAACAAGAACACAAACGTTCCCTCCAAAAGCAAACTACACTATAGCACACTCAAATGCATGTCTTTGTTAAAGCAAATTTGCAGCAGAGAGAGAGATGGGGTGCCCCAAATGACAACAGGCATTCTTCCTGCCCCTGTGGAAGGGAGAAGTAAAATGTGTGTTGCTCAGTTTTTTAAAAATATTTTTATAGCCGGGTGGTGGTGGCGCACGCCTTTTAATCCCAGCACTCGGGAGGCAGAGGCAGGCGGATCTCTGTGAGTTCGAGACCAGCCTGGTCTATAAGAGCTAGTTCCAGGACAGGCTCCAAAACCACAGAGAAACCCTGTCTCGAAAAACCAAATATATATATATATATATATATATATATATATATATATATATATGGTTTATTTAACTTTATTTTATGTGCATTGGTGTGAAGGTGTCAGATCCCCTGCAACTGGATCTTCAGACAGTTGTGAGCTGCCATGTGGGTGCTAAGAATTGAACCAGGGTCCTCTGGAAGAGCAGTCAGTGCTCTTAACCACCAAGCCATCTCTCCAGCCTGTTGCTCACTTTAAATGAAAATATTAACTATTTTTTGATACATTATAGAGTCCCTTGTTGTGGGATCTCCTTTGGCCAATAGCCTTTAAGATACCAGCCCACTTTGGATGTGGTCTCATGTCCTATAAATGTAGATGAAAAGCATTCATGCCTACTTTTTTCTGCTGGATCTGCTTTCAGCTCCCAGCACATGCAGAGGACTATGGATAGCTACCCTTACTGTGAGTTTATCCCCAAATAAATAAGCCTTTGCTATATTCCATTCCAGGCTATTGTGGGACTCTTCGGTACAAATTGGCACCCAATGTGGGGCAATCTGATGTTGAAATAAAGGACCTGAGAACTGAGACCTTAATTTTCCCCTCTGGGGAAAAAAGACTCATTACAAAGAGTGACTGAAACCCCTCTCCAGAGATGAGGAGGGTAGCGTAAAGGTTTTTCTGCTGCTCACAGACTGGAATAGTTACTTAATAGTTACAATGAAGTTGGACTATCACCCATCATAGAAACCTTTTCTTGTCCTTTGATTAGAACAGATTTGAGAAAATTGTGATTTGACAAATTGTGTGTTTATTGTTAATTTCCACACTAGAATTATGATATTGACCATTAATATTTGGAATGACTTTAGTTCATGATAAGGTGTTATGATTAGAAAAAGATTAAGACTTGTCTAAGAGAAGATTGACATTGCCGATGAGTTCTTGGACTTACAGATAAAGTTAGATTTTGATACAGCTGAAAACTAGACCAATTCAAAGGGGCATTCCCCCCACCGGTGATCATGTACCCCTTTAATTAGGAGATACTGAAGTCATAGGAGCATGTATATCACAAAGCATTATCTGCTTGCGCATGATTATCTTGTTGCTCTTAAACTCTTTTGACAAAAAAAAAAATTGGCTCAAAGGCACAAAGCACCTACCTAGAGGAGGTGTCTCCCTTAACCCTTCGATTACAGAGGTGATCAGTCAGAGACAGATATGATCCTTCCTGCCCCAGGCACCTAAGACATGGACATGTATGACTGGTAAGTCTGGAAAATGGAAAAGTGTGCACCTAAGGCAGACATAATCATCTCTCCTGTAGCAGAAGCTTAGGCTCTATTAAAATTAATAAAAAGGGAGGAATATTGTGGAGGACCAAAAATGTGAGTCTATTTCCACCTTGTCTGAAGGTCAGAGAGCTGTGGCTTGTTCAGAGTTGTTGATAACAGTGTGGCACACGTCTTGACGTAGGGTGTGGTCACTCTGTCTTTTTGACAGTAAGATGGCCCATATAGGTAGATCCTCTCCACCCTGACCAATGGTCAGGATATTCAAGCATACTTACACTCCTTCTTTTGAAATAGGAGGTTTGACCTTGGGAGTGACTGCCTTCAGGATACTTGGTCTAGGGTGGAGTCATTGCCTAAACAACAGAATGTTTTTTCTCGTGGATTAATTGCTTGACAGCTCAAAGTTCTGAAGCAAGTAACTGTTCTAGTTGTCCTCTGTGTCATGTTAAAGCAGACTTTTGCCTTCTTCCCCCTGTTGTATTGGGGTATAAAAGTGTATGGAAAATTAAATGCGGTGATTTCAGTATCCACTGTAACTCCCTCCCAGTACTATCCTATGTTTCTGCTTTATTATTTTTACCCATACCTTC
Source organism: Microtus oregoni (assembly GCF_018167655.1). NCBI lineage: Eukaryota > Metazoa > Chordata > Mammalia > Rodentia > Cricetidae > Microtus > Microtus oregoni. The sequence goes on from NW_024543071.1 coordinate 7,668,870, forward strand.
ATACTCTTTACTTATTTTTCTAATCCCATGCCCCCACCCTGGTAAGTGACATACTTGTTGAACATGGTCCCCAACAGTCTCTCTTTACAGCCTAGCCTGAAGAGTGCTCCTGGGTATGAAAGGTATCCAGAAATTTGGGTTTCACTAGCAAGGACCTGGAATGAAGCAACATTGAAGCAAGTGGAGGAGAAAATGCAAGGTCTGGCTTCTGCTTGGCAGGAAGGCAAACACGAGATGCCCTGGAGAGACCCCACCTCACCATACACAGGAAATCTAGACTCAGTGAGGAGATAACACACCAAGAACTCTGCTCTTCTCAGTCAGGTGGGAGGGAGTAACAGCTGAGAGTCGTCAAATAAAGATTAAATCACAAATGGCTTTCATTTCTCTTTCCTTCACGACAGTAACAGAAAGATATCCTCACAAAAGACACAATGAATATAGAGTTAGGGATCTGCACCCTGTGTGACCACTGCCTCACTGTGTGGCCTTACATAATTCAATGAACTTCCCTTCTGTTTTTAAGGGGGCATCATTACAGTGTGTTTCCTAATTGCAATAGAATACACTCGCTGAAGAAGAAAGAAAGGAAATGGGAAAAAGGAAAAGAAAAACTGCAATTGCCGTGTCAAGAGCCAGAGCCACTGCTGCCATCTTTCCGTATGCACTTGAGATTTTTCTCAGCCTTGTCTGCACTGACCCACTTGACCCACAATATGTGTTTGTTTGTTTGTTTGTTTGTTTGTTTGTTTTTGAGACAGTGCAGCCCTGGCTGCCCTGGAACTCACTATATAGATCAAGCTAGCCTCAAACTCATAGATCCTCCTGCCTCTGCCTCTTGAATGCTGGGATTAAAAGTGCACACCAGCATGCTCCTCTAGTTAATAATATATGGAACTCACTTTATATTAATAAATGCAAGATAATACTTTCATTCTGTTGTTTTATAAATTATATATATATGTATATATATTTTTAATGAAATTTATGTAAAAAAACATAATTTATGTTCCCAAATAAGAAATATTTGGGCAGTTTTCCAGTTTTTTCTCTTCTCAGCAATAATATTTTTGCTCATTCTATGCATGCACATAAACTATATATACCAAGATTTTGTTTGTTTGGTTAGGTTTTTTTTTTTTTTTTTTTTGAGACAGGGTCTCACTACACAGACCTGACTACGTAGACCAAGCTGGCCCTGAACTCACAGAGATCCACCTACTTCTGTCTGCCTCCTAAATGCTGGGATTAAAGGCATGCGCCACCACGTCCAGCTTTTTCAACACCCTTTTCAAGCAAGGCTAAAGCTTGTCTTCTCAGACGGGGGAGACAGCTTAGCCAGCAAAGTGCTCGCCGCTAAAGCTTGAGGACTTAGTCCGGACTGCCAGTTCCTGTATATAACAGAGGCAGAACACACATCTGTAATCACAGCACTTGGAGCCAGGGTCCAGAGAGCTAGTCTAGCAGACAGCACTTTCAGCTCCACGTTCAGTGAGAGATGGCATAGCAAAACTAAGGTCGGAGAGACGGAAGGAAACACCTGACGTTGACCTCAGGCCTCCACATAGTGGGCTCCCAAGCGTACACCCCACACACACCCCCACACACCCTTCCAAACATTAAAGTTTCTACATAGCTCTGCCTCTTCTAGCTGATGGAAGACATGACTCTGGCTGAGGCACCCATGTCCCTTCTGAGACTCTGGGAACATTTCTCTGGTCTGTGGTTAGTGAGGTCACATGAAAACCTGGGGATAATCATAATTTTGAGATAATCATAACCTCTACAAGATGGTCAATAGTTTTATCAGGTCAAGTGCTGCCTGGGTCTGGGCAGCCTTGAAGCCGACTGACTGCACATCCCCACTGAGCGTTGAGACTCAGTCCTCTCCTCTGCCCTTGAGTTCACATCGGTACCAGGAAAACCAATGCCATTGCTAAACATAGTCCAACCTGCCTGTGTGAAACACCTCCAGTTCAGACAAAGTGTGAGCCCCTGGACCCCACCGCCCCAAAGCTCAAGGATTCACTTTAATTTGTAACCTGCATTTTAAAGATTAAAGACAGCAGCTTTTAACCTCCTCCTTTCCACTAACATTGGCATTCTTCTGACTTTCAAGAACATCACTGATGCAAATGTTTCTGTAAATGCAGAGGAAAGGATCTCTCCCCGTGGCTGTTGTTTGTCTCACAGAGTATGTGCCCATGCCCACAGCTAAACCTTAACCAAAGTGGACGAACTCCTTGTCAGATGCGGGACTGGAAGGGAATCTGCATTAATAATGATCTCTCAGCAATGTTTTCTGCTGAATCTGGTCCGGACAGAGCTGTCCTTCTTCTCTGATCCCCAGAGAGGCTGCCTTAGGAAGGTTAATTGGCTTCTCCTGGTCACCTACTCCCGGGTCAGTGTTTTTCTTCCTCTCTGACCTTTGACAGAAACCCAATAGTTAATTTGAGCAAAAATACTCATTTTATACTCAATGGTGTCAGGTTGATCCCAAGTCAATTATCTGCTTAGTGCTAAACTAAAAATAAAATAACCCCTCCTAAAAAAGAGAAATTTAAAGAAAAAATACAGAGGGAGAGAGAGAGAGAGAGAGAGAGAGAGAGAGAGAGAGAGACCCCACACACACACACACACACACACACATGCATATTTTCTATTCCAAACACTGGAGGTCAGGCTCAAAAGTGGGTCTCATGAGCCGGGATATGGTGATACATGCTTAGAATCTCAGCACTCAGGAGGTAGAAGCCAGAGTGTCAGGACTTCGAGGCCAGCCTTGGCTATAGAGTAAGTTCCGAGGGTAGCCTAAGTGACATAGTGTCTTATTTGTTTGTTTGTTTGTTTAAAAAGGCTGAGTTAACTCAGGAAATTCAGGACCATTCTGCAGAGAAGGCACAATGCTGAAAAGCATTTGTACTGTCTAGGTAGCCTTGAGGAGAATCTTCTCAGAAAGTGGCAACTGAGAGCTGACGGGTTAAATGTGATCCCGAGAAAGCAAGTGCAAAAAAAAAAAAAAAAAAAAAAAAAAAGTCAGAAGCAAATAGTCCTGGTACATCCTTAAGGCAAATACCCACATTAAAGAGGGGAAAGTGGCGTGAAAGCGGTCTTGATGGAATAACGACACCCCCGAACACATGCATGACCCCCAGCTTTGGTGTCTGAACATATGGAAAGATTTATTCTGCAAACTGAGCTGTGAGTTATTAACGCGTCCTTATGCAAGGCGCCTCGCTGCTCCCTTCTTACCCATAAAGCACATTTAGCATCAGTATGTGCCAACACCCCGCAGGTCTGCTGTCGGCAAGATGGAAACACGCCTTGTAAACCATCAGGGGACCTCTCTAGTAAAATCCAGCAGTAGCTGTGGCAGTTGGGGAAGGCTTTATGTATTAGGTATTTGTGAAGTATCTGAAACACAGGAAGAAACCGTGTGTGGAGGGGGTGTCCTTCTCTTCAACCACCTCCTCGGATGGCAGGGGGTGACGGCAGCCTCCAAACTAGCCATGTTGAAGACTGAAACTCCCCTAGCACCCCAGTTGGGTGAAATGTAAAAAAAAAATGACCACCCACTGAGTCAGTCCAGTAGGCTGGAAATCCAGTGTGCATTCCAGATTCAAAAATGTGCTTCTTAATTAAAATCAGGAAGTCCCTGCCGGTGACAGGTGGGAACAGGCCACATGAAGCATGGGGCATATTTGGTACCCAGATCACCCCTGTTCGTTAGCTGGGGGAGGAGACGCCACATGCTGTTTCCAGCTGACTGCTCATTACCATCTTTGCTCTAATCCTGTATTGTAGATCATTTTACTTTCGGGAAAACTTCTCATCACTCAGATTCTTCCAGCAGCCTCATATACCCGAAATGGAGCCGTAGAAACTTTGTTAAAATCTACAAAATAACATCAGTCAGGCCATCCCCAACTAGATAAGCACGGGATGGGAAACAAAACCCCAGTTCTACAGTACCCCTTGCCTAGGGTCTGGCTTGCAGATTTCCCACACCACTGGCCCAGGCTTCTCCTAGCTTTAGCTTCCATAGTCAGGGTAGCCCCTTTTAATTTCTATCTCTTAATGACATCCAACGGATCACCAGCATTTTTGTGTATTTGTGTTATCAAAGCTTTAAATGTCAATTATATTGGTTTATTTGCTTGAGGATTGGCCATGTGGCCAGAGAAGAAGAATCCATTTAAAATACCATCAAGAACCTTACAGCCACAAGAAAAATAAATCAGGGGAGAGAGAGAGACTGGATAATGCAGGATCATTTGCCATGTTGGCTGAGAATCACAACCCTAGACTATTAGGGCAGATGAAGAGATTTTTAACCAGCCAGAGTTCACTTCCAATTGACAGAAGCCCCTGTTAAATCGTTTTATAAACTTCTAAAGTGATAAAAAATGATGAAGTTGATAGAAGAATAAAAGGCAAAAATCAAGTTTTCCTGCTCCCCCCCCCCCCAGCACGGGCATTTGAGCAGCCAGAGTGTGCCATATGTCCAGTCCTTCACCATGACTAATGGAAATCCTGCTGTTTCATGATGCTGATGTCTTAGGCAATTTGAGAAAAACTAAGAACTGCACAGTCCTCTGTGTTATCTAGAAGCACTTATGGGGGAAGGGGGGCTTTCCAGTAAAGTTTCATTTAAAAACAATCCCTTGAAGAGGCTGTCTGGAGAAGCAGGGACTCCAAGGCGCGAACTCAGCCTTTGCTCTCTCGCCCCCGCCTGGGCTGACTTAATCCTCACAGATGTTTTTCCTGCCAAATACTTGTCTTCCATGTAGTCTAAGACGGTGTTTAAAATTTCCAAAATTCCTTCTACAAGTGTATTGTGATTTCCCCTAGAAAATGAGCTCACACGGATGCTAGAAACTGCCACAGGTGTTTAGCAATTCCACCCTTTTTCCAGAAAAGGACCAAATATGTCCGAGGTTAATAACCCTTTCAAACAAATTCTTAATTTCTCCCCTGATTGTAGACAGAATTATCAGCATGTCCATCAAAGTGGATGGATATCACATAAGGTTACATATCATGTATCGCTAAATGTTACATGGAGCTCCCTTGAAATGGAGGCTATTATCTGCTATTGCAGAGGCTACTTGTAACGTTTTCTATTCTGAGTTCTTAGCCTTGGAGCACAGAGAACAGCAGACTAGCGCTAGGCAGACACTAAAGGGGAATTCAAGGCTGGACCCCGTATTCATAAAGCAACACTCCCAAGCTGGTGATGCTAACTATCAAATGCTAAACCAGTTGGTTTTTATTTCCTTGTGAAAGTGACCTGGAAAATAGAAAGTAGCTCTTCCATGGTCAGATACAAAGTCTGATGCCTCGCGTTAATAAGAAAATCTTGCAACAAGTCAAATAATTTAGGAAAACCGCCTTTGTGATTTACTTGATAAATGTGTGTGGTTGGTGTTTCTTTACACTTCAACGTAGCTCTCGCAATCCCATCTGTCCACTGGCATCCACATGTTACACAGTTGTAACTCTGTCCTTGCTCTGATAGAAGTTTAAAGATTTGTAATCTAAAATTTAAATGTCTGTTGTCCATCAATGTTTACAATGTCTTATAAATCAAAGATTATCTTCAATTTGAAAGCATGCTATTAAAATAAATTTTGGAAGTAAGCTAGCAACAAGCATCAACATTTGAGAATATAAATCCCGATAAAAAAAATTCACCAAAAATCACCGTTTTCTTCTGCTGACATGAAAAATAAATCCATGTCTTTTTTTTTTTAGTCTTCAAATTATTTTGATTTCCTAAAGTCATCCCAAAGTTTTTCTTAAGGTATTTTTATATTTTTGTTTTCCCGTGGGCTTACATAGTGCTTTTTGTAATACATCAGCAATTCCACATTGACCAACATGCAGGATTGACATTTAAAACAAGAATGTCCCCAGATCCTAGTTATGTGTGACTATAAACTGCCTGATAGATTGTAACGCTTCTCATGTCAGGGACAGAGAGGAACAACAAGTTTGGTTGTTACCCAACTAAAGTTAAGAACACACAATAAGAGAACCGCAAACACCTAGTTACAACAGAAGGCCTCCACAGAGGCACTGGGACGCAACCTCCCCAAAGTGGCCAGAGACTCCAGTAAAGCAAACAACCATAGAGCCTGTCATTCATCATTAGATCTCAAGTGTTGCTTTAGCTAAGTGGAGCTCTAAGACCCAACATAAAGCGTAAGAACACAACCTGTTTTCATCTCCGCGGTTTTACCAACGTGATTGGCCTCGTTCAAAATGAAAACCATTGCTAATCAACCAACGCAGACCTTAAAGGTGAAAAGATTCCCGTCATCCCTAAACGCCACGCAGCCTCAGGATTGTTGTCTCCCTCATCTTGGAAGAGAGCGGAACTTAGGGAAGACTTAATGACTTCACTGAACTAACTACAAAAGCTAAAAGATTCACTTAGTTCACAAATGCCTCCAAGTCCAAGGGCAGACAACTCATCTTGGTCCAAAGGCAGGCAATCCGCTACCTCTTCTCAAAGATGGTTGGTGCAGACAGCGCCCCAGAACAGCATAAAAATGGTTGCTCAGATTAAATTATGCCAACGTAGTTTCAAAATAGCCCGCTCGGGTTTCAGCGCACTGCAGACAGGCCTGCAAAGCTCACGGCGTGTGGCGCACGGTTCCAGCGGAATTTCTGTGGGCACAGAGGGACAGGCAAACCCCAAGTCATCCCTATAAAGAAAAGCTCTGAAATCTAAGAGCATGAACATCAAATCCCACGGGTACATCCGCCCGCCTTGGACCTTGTCCCTGAACACAGATCTGTCACCAGGGCATGGGTACTCCTGCAGGGCTCCATGCTGGCCTACAAGCAGAAGGGGCCATCTTTGAAAGGTTCCCTCTTGTCTTTCAAAAACAACATATTCCAGAGATAGCATTTTCCAAATGGGGGAATAAATGTATGATATACATTATCGACTACATGAAGGAACTACAGTATATGTTAAATCATCCATTTCTACATTTGGCTTTATTTTCTCTACCTGGTAATACTTCAAACAGGCATCTATGAAATTGTTTCCTCTCTTCCCCCCTTCCCGGGAATAAAAAGTTACAAGTTTTTATCTACTTCAAACTGAGGGGAAATGCAGGCTGATGTCAGCATACAAGTCACTGGCTCATGGAGAAAATTGTTTCAAATTCATAACCTATCAACTTGGAGGTTTTAGGAAGTAAACTTTAGATTTAAACAGTTTTTCTCTGTTGATTTATATTTATGTCGAGGACCGATGAGAAACTTGAAATAAAGAAAATCTTCAGTTCAAGAGTCACAGAAACTGCCAGTCCTCGTTAGGATTTGGTGAAACGCTTTGCAAAACAAGGGGGAAGAACAACGTTAGGAAATATTTTCACTTTGAGGAAAGTTACAGATTGCAGGCGACTGAAAATCATGTGAAATATCCAAGTTGAAGGTCTAAAGCTTTCTAAGCAAAACAGTACTTTAGGACCTGAGCAGCCGACAGATAGGGAACCATTTTGTCCTGAAACGTGACTCCACCGTTATTAATGGCAAACTTGGATTTTTGCTCTTTCTCTTATGTAACTAGGTTTTTACTCATTCATATTTGCCTCCATTTTCATTTCCACGTTTGTTGTTCCTCTTAGTGCATCACAGTGAGTTTACAACATAAGCAGAGCCAGTCTAAAAAACTTCGGCTCCCCATGTAGGCTTTCCTGAATTTACATGCGTTTAGTGCCGGCTTGTTTTGTGGAAGCACTCTTTCTTAAACCGTTTTTCAGGACTTTGTCACAGGCTGAAACCTTAAACAAAATAAAGAGCCTTCAAATAATCCAACATTCTAAGCCTCAAACTGTCAAAAACAAAACTTTTAAGGAATGGAGGAAACAGAACACCAGCGTCTTACTTTCACACTCGCCAGACAGACTAAGGGGTTTTCTGGAACCCCCTGACCACCCAGCCTATGGGTAGACGAGGAAAATTCTCAACCTAAATGACAAGGTTCGCCCTGTAACAAGTGGGGACCCTTCTGCGGTTGAGAACTCTTTGCAAGGGCCATGCCCTTAGGTAAAGCCAAGCACTCCGTTTACAGGCCTCCTCTCCCTTTTGCCCCAAAGTCTCTAGCTGTCTCCACTAAAGGTGGTTTTGTCCTCAGTGGCGACATCTCTCGCTAGGAGCGCACTCTCACGCTCGACATTCCAGTGGTCTCTAAGGACCAGAAGGATGAAAAATAGTCTCTAGGCCATTTTCTCCAACTTTGAGCTTATTTAGTTAAAAAGACCCCGTAACATTCCAAAGACAAGAAGAGGCATACAGAAAAACAAGAATTATTTTCCCCTGAAAAATTTACTGTCTTCTATTCAATTTCATCAGCAAGCCAAAATGACACCGACCCTGTCCAGAGGACCAACAACACTTCAAACTCAGAGGGGCGGGCAAAGTTTAGCAGGAAATGAAAAATGAAGCCACAAAAGGGGACCCCTGGGGTGTGTCCCAGGCATACCCAGGCCCCGCTCCCTTCTTCCTCTTACTTTTGGATGATCTGGGGCAGGCTGGCTTGAGGCTGCGGCGGTGGCGGTGGCGGCAGGGGCTGCATCCCTCGCTGGCCCTGGGGCGCGGGGGCCCCCTGAACACTAGGCACAACGCAGGCATCTCTGTCGGGTTGCTCCGGACCGCTGGGATCCGTGTCCTGGCTCATGGCTGCTGCGCAGTACCACGCGCCGCGACACCGGCCGGGGCTCGCAGCAAGAGAGCGGACGGGAGGGGCGGTACCGGAGCACAGGCGCTCCCTGGCCGGGGTCCTTGTGCCCAGTCCCCTTGTCCTTCTCGGTGGCGCGGGGAGGAGACGCGAGGGACGGGGAGGAGACAGTCCCCGCGGCGCCGCCTCCTCCTCCTCCCGCCGCTCCCGCTGGTGCGGCTACCGAGGGGGGTGGAGGACAGGGACAGGGGGCGTCTCCGGGCCCACGGGAGCCGAGGGGAGCCCAGGAACTGCAGCGCTCAGGGTGATCGAAACAGCTCCGCCTGGCCACCCGAAGCTCAGTGAGCTGGGACGCAGCTCAGCCGGCCAGTCACCGCGAACCCTCCGGGGTGGCCAGCCAGACGCTCCGCAGCGCGACACCCGCGTGAGAGGGTGACACGCCCGCCCGCTAGTCACCCTCCGCTCGTCCTGTCGCTTCTTCCGGAGCACACACCCTGACCGGCACCGGCTGAGCCCCGCGATCATCGCCAGCGCGAAGCGCTCCCCAGGCTTGACATCCATCTGCGCCTGGAGTACCGCCGGTGCCACTTGGAGGGACCCGACCCCGTCACATTCTTCCCTGGGTGGATGGGTGGGACAGCAATCTGGGGGGCTCAGATTATCAGACCTAGAAGTTCCAAGCTGTCGCTTCGGGGGTCCCAGAGGCAGCCGGTGAGGTTACAGTGGGTTCAGTTCTTTTTCTTTTTCACTTACTGAACCACCCCCGCCCCATGAGAACAAAAACAAAACCAGACAGACGTTTCATTCGTATTTATTGGCTCCGTCGAAATTTAAAGGATGAGAAGGACAAAGTTCACCAACTCTGCTCACTGCCCCGAGCCCGCCTGCGCCAGACACCCGTGTGTACCAGGGTCGCAGCTGTGCACACCCACAGAGTGAGGCTTTGAAGACAGGGCAGCTGCAGGCGCAGATTAACATGCGTGGAGGAAACACCTGGTCCAGCAGACCTAGTACCTGAGCAAAGGCCGGGGGTGTGGATGCCCCGGAGCTCCTTCTGGGCCGTGCGGTTCCCCGGTGTTCCAGACATGGATGCGGGCAGCCAAGCTCCTCCCCCGTGCTTCACAAGCCAGAGGGCATCGAGCTGTCCCCACGACCTTAAGTCCTGTCTACCCACTGCACACACCGGGAAACTGTAAAGATGGCTTCTTGCAAACCTGACAATTACTTGAATTCTCTGAAAGATGTTTTTTTTCCCCTCCCTCCTGGCTCTTCATCAATTTCCTACCTACCAGAAAACTGCCTACTTCTGCAGGGAGCTCTCTCTCTCTCTCTCTCTCTCTCTCTCTCTCTCTCTCTCTCTCTCTCTCATATAAACGTATATTCTCAATTACAATTAGTATTTGTCTTTTCTTCTTCTTTTTCGAGACAGGGTTTCTCTGTGCAACAGCCCTGGTTGTCCTGAAACTCAGCCTGGCCAGACCAGGCTGGCCTCGAACTCACAGAGATCCACCTGCCTCTTGTTCACCACCACTGCCTGGCGTCTAGTATTTGTATTCTTAAACATCATATTATTCACAATTCACACAGCTAAGGGAGGGAGGACCTCTCAAGTAAACATGACTTGCTTGCTGGTCCCTCTGACAAGCCAAGGGCACATTGTCTGAGGACATGAGCCCAGCAAGTCTCGTTCAGTTTTCTGTGGTTGGTTTCTTTCTCTGAACTCTTGACTGGGTTTCCAAACACTCCATCTTAACCCTCCCTGCTCCACACAACACACACACATTCCCTTGACCCTGGAGGGAAATTAACTAAAACTAACATTGCAGCTCTTCCTGAAATGAGAATGAATGAAGTCTTCCCAAACATTTTCACTGAAATGCCTGCAGGAGAATCCTCTAAAAACTCTGGAAGGGGGTTGCAGTCATGGAAACAGGCCTGCTTGTGGATGGAAAGGCGTCCTCTCTGAGGGTTAGCTAGCAAAAGCTAAGTAAACTAGGAGTTAGGAGACTCTGGTTCCAAGTTAGGGGGAGAGGAAGTGATGCTGTTTGTGGCATGGAGGAGGAGTTAGAGTCATGGCATTTTACAGGTGTGGTTGGTTCTACAGTCCAATCTTAGCTGACTTGAACGAGGTATTTTTAAAAACTCAGGAAAGTGAGCGAGTGGAAGCCACACTAGTGCTGTTATTAAGGATTTAATAATGTGGAATTTTATGGACTCCTCCCTAGGGGAACAAGTGGAGAGAGATGGGGGAGGGGTTGAATAAGTGCAGACCCTGGCAACAGAGCAAAGGGACATTGAACACTCACTGGAATTTTCTTGCTTCTTTTCTGTGAGTTGGGGGAGAAGGGAACATGATCTACAGGCATTTTTCCCCAGAAATCCTATTTTCATGATTATAGCCTAATATTTGCCATTTATAATGCAGAGCAGAAGCTAGGGGACAGCTGCTGAGGAAGGAACCATAAGTTAACTGAGCCAGATCCCCCGAGAGAGATGCCTGGGATGATAAGGAACAAGCATTTCTATTTTCCGAGTCAAACTTCAAACACACTAGACAGTCGGAGGATGAGTTTACTTTTCCTCACTTTTTGTCCAGAAGTAACAACAACAACAACAAAAGTTAATTATCTAGAATCCTAATGATACCCCCCCACACACACCACCCCCTAAGAGTGTGCTTCCCGGTGAGTAACTGAGAAAGGCTGAGTCATCCTCTTCACAGTGGGGGGTGTGACTGCAAGGGAGGGCTGGCGGCAGCCCTTTGCTCCCCTCTGCAGAGGCAGCCTGCCCCTCCTCGGCCCACCAAGATCAGGCAGTGGCACTTTTGTTGTGCGTGGACATTTAACAGGAGATAGCTGTGACGTGCTGTCCTTGCTGCCTTCCCACAGCAACCCCGGGAGCTAACTGGCATTGCCTGTGTTTTACAACCAAGGAAACTGAGTCTCTCAGACAGCTATAAGAACCTTGCTCGAGGTCAGCCAGCTTCAGAGGGGCAGAAGCAAGACCACTGCAAGGTCGGTCTTCTTCAGATCTCATCCCCAGCCTTCTCCACACCGCCTGGATGACGGAGGTGAGCTGAGCGCTCTCCGCACCGCCTGGATGACGGAGGTGAGCTGAGCGCTCACTGTCTCCTGCTGCGGCACCCTCCACTGCCTAGACGCCACACCACTGCACTGCGATTCAACCTACCACACAGACCTTCCAAAAATCTGCAAATTAGTAGGTGGTATCCAAATTGTATTGGGAACATTTAAAGAAATGAAGCAACCTTGGGGAGGTGGCAGAAAGGAAGGGGAAATAAACCCGGTCTCTTTTATTCCAGGCTCAACCATTCTCAAAATCTCTGTGACACTGGCACTCTGCCTTGTCTTGTTAGCCTGAATAATTGTTATTACTGGATTTCAGACTCTCTTTTCTCACGCCTATTTATTTAATGCCACTACCCTACAGAGAAGGTTGGAGACAGTGTGCAAGGTCTCTGGGATGCTGAGCTCCAGGGCTGAGGCTCAGTGCTCACTCTGCATCTCAGCCACTCTCTGTCCTGGACTCAAAGGGAAAGTCACCTACCTTGCAGGCTGATGCAGACAGTCCTCCGCAGAAAGGACCTTTTCAGATGTGCCACCCCTAGATGGGCAAGTTTTGTGCTCCCAGAGCCAGCAAGGCTGGGAGACTCAGTCCTCTGCTGCAAGGAGCAATGCAAGCTGCAGCACTCTCTTTGCATGTGACCTGGAATTGTCTAATAGCATTGCCACAAGGTTGGAGAGGAGGGATAGGAGGAGGCCCAAGGATGGACAGTGAGGAGGACAGTGAGGAACATGGGCAAGGTGCAAAGACAGACAAGTACGGAAACACCATAGTGAAATCCGATACTTTGTATGCTAACTGAAAATACATGCTTTTACATTTCAGCACAAGGAAACAAATTCTCTGGGTGTCTGTGTAGCCACCATCAAAGCCATACTTTGAGGGGAACTGACTGGTGTTGTTCCGAGTGGCAATAGCTAGAAACAACCAAACGAGCAGGGACAAATGGTTGGTGGAAATAAATGAGGTCTTCTCAGAGTTGAGCTTTTATTCTGCGTAGGGAGTCCTGGTAAAGTGGGAGCCGGGGACCCAGCTTGCTTCTCTCTGCCCTCAGGTCCTGACCCTCCCAGCTGTCTGTGCCACCTCATCGATTCTTTGGTCTAGGCCCCCTGAGGCAGCATTACTTGTTGGCCAAGCTCTTCTCCCTGTCATCCTTGGAGATGTTTGGGAGTAATGGAGAGCTCCTTCCCGGCTTCACAGAGAACCACCTCTTTGAAACAACAACGAACAGGAGAGACTGGCGGAAGATGCTGTTTAAAAATAATGTGGTTACTCATGGGACTGGATGCACATTTGAATGTGAAGGAGACAGGCAGGGAACTTTAGCTGAGGACCGGTGAGGACATGACCCATGTTAGGCTCTTTTCTGCCTAACAACTCGGAGGACATCTCTCATTGGCTGCGGGAGAGAGCTTCAGCTCCATCTCATTGGCTGGGAATTTACCAACCAGGCCCTTTGTCTTCCAATAAACCCGTGGCAGGTACTCTATTGTGGTTGAAGTGGCTGCAGTTTGGGAGTCCAGAAATCCAGGTCCTCGAGCACAGGGCACACCCCACGTCTCTGACAGTAAAGCCGTTATCCCATACCAGTGACATCAGCATCTTTGCCTCCTGCAAAAGCACCATTGTCTCTAGCAGCGGGGGTACAGTGCTTTCTTCTGCCACTTGTTCAGGACTTGGCAACAAACCCCAGTGCAGGCTGAGTCCAGAATTCCCGTGGCTCGGTCTCAGAATTCAGCAGAGCTCAGGCTTGCCTGGATCTGGCTTCCTGGGCAAACAGGGCTCTGAGGTAGGTGTGGATGAGCCAGGAAAGACCTTCTCTCGTTTGCTGGTTAGAAGAAAATCAAGGCAGGGTCCAGCATGGATTTGTTAAAAAGCCAGTCACTACGGAATTTCTCATGGGTAGGAGGAGGATGGGAAGCGATGGAGGCATGACATGCATGTGGGGGAAATATCAGCTGGTGGCTAATTGCGTGATTTAAGTTCCATAGGGCTCTGCACCCCCTGGGGAGACCCGGCTTCCACACCACATGCTTAATCCCTGGAGAATGTCACTGTCACTCAGAAGCCCCAGTGGAGCAATCAGTGCTTCTGAGAGAGGGGGGATTCCTTCATCTTAGCCTCCCCCAGCGCCTTCCCCTGTCTCCTCTTATCGGCTGCCTGCCTGCCTGTCTGTCTGTCTGTCAGGCCAGTTGGTTGTCAGAGCATAACCATTTTAGGCTGTGTGCCCACCAGCTCTGGGATCAGGTGACCATTATGGAAGACTACACCGGAGACCTCTGCATGCCAGCGTGTGGCCAGAAACAGCGAGAGCCTGTGATGTGCTGACCTCACAGAGTGGGCACCCACGCAACTGGCCTGGAGGAGAGCTGCTCTCTGGTATGGCGTCTCTGTTCACCCCTGGGCAGCCCACAGGCACAGGAAACCCTGTGAGTGCCCTCTCTGTACAGACTGTGGCAGAGGAGACCTAACCCTGACACCTACGGGCTAGTAGGTCAGTCCCTTTGCCCCCTTTGGACCTCTGTGTCACTTTCTGAAAGAAACAGAGCTGGGTGTGGTGGCACATGCCTGAAACTTCTGCATTCAGGAGCTGGAGGCAAAAGAATTAGAATTTCCAAGTCATTTTTGGCTACTTAGGGAGTTTGAGACAGGCCTCGATCACATGAGACCCTGACTCAGAAAAACAAAAAGAAAACCCACTGGGTTATTGTAGGGGTTAAATGAAGAAACAGGCCAGTGTCACCTGGCTTCTGGTGGGATTTAGTAAGCCACTGTGGGCTGAATTTACTGTGATTCATGGACTTCCTGTGAGAGGAGGGTTATTAATTATCACACCCTCTTCCTCTGGGTGACCTCTGCATGTACAAGCCCCGGGCGAAAAGACACCATCACAAAAAACAGACAAAAGAGGAGCAGGGATGTCGTCAGAGGAACTGATGGTGACCAAAGAACCCACAGACCTGGACTTGGGTCCTGGCTCTGCCATTGTCGTCAAGCTAATGAGTGTTACCTGAATTCTTTGTTCTTCTCGACCTTCCTTGTTGACAGAGTCTGCTCATTCGTTTCCAGAAACCCAGATACAAAATAACCACACAGAAACTATATTAATTGCAATACTGTTTATGCATATTTATAGCTAACTCTTATATCTTAAATTAGCCCATTTTTATTAATCTGTGTCACCACGTGGTTGTGGCCTACCTGTAAGGTTTCATCCAGTGTCTGTCTCCTGCGGTGGCTCCACGGCTTCTCCTTGACTCTGCCTACTCTCTTCTCCTCTATCTGCTTGGAATTCCCACCTTGCCCTGTTCTGCTAAGCCACTGGCCAAAATAGCTTTATTCATTAGCCAATAAAAGCAACACATAGCCGGGCGATGGTGGCGCACGTCTTTAATCCCAGCACTCGGGAGGCAGAGGCAGGCGGATCTCTGTGAGTTCGAGACCAGCCTGGTCTACAAGAGCTAGTTCCAGGACAGGCTCCAAAACCACAGAGAAACCCTGTCTCGAAAAACCAAAAAAAAAAAAAAAAAAAAAAAAAGCAACACATAGACAGAAGAACTTCCCTCACCATTTCCCTTTTTCTGTTTAAATAAAAAGGAAAGTTTTAACTAGAACACAATAAAATTACATATAACAAAACAGGTACCAAGCAAGAATTAGTTATAATATTTATATCTACTTTATTTTTTATTATAACTAAGGAAAACTATAACATAACTACCTATTCTTTAACTCCATCAAAGACTCCAGAAGGGTATAATATCACCTAAGTAAATAGGAAGTGCATCATAAGCAACTTCCAAATCTCTAGAATTGACAGAGACATTTTGCTGCCTGGACAGTCACCCAAAGTTTTTTTGTAACATTGGGACACTTATCTTCAGCCTACAGGGTGAGTGGTTCCTGGGCCCGACTATACTCTGTTTCTGGCTGGAAAAATAAGTTTAACATGTCCCCAGGGTTTGTCGTAGCAGGTGTGCCCTGAGCTCAAAGGACACCGAGCAACAAGCATTTCAGAACACTTGGCACACAGTGAAGATATTTGAATTTTTTTTAAAAAGATGAAATAAATATGTATACAGAGAAAGAAAAAAGCATGCATGGGGTGGTCCTCACGGGGTGGTCCTCAGACTGAGCCCAGGCTTAGTCCTGGAGAGACTCGGCTCTGGAATGTTCTGCCTCTTGAACTAGGTGGTGGTTCTGTGGATACATTTACTTTGGGGAAATCAGTCAGGCTGTGCAGTAAGGTCCTTTCTAGTCTGCATGTATCTGAACATTTCAGTGAACATTTTCTTAAGAATTAGAGAAAGAGAAGATACACTGGCTCTCACACAGTCTAGCTAAGTAAGCACGGTAGTAAAGCCACTTTCCTTCTTCTTATTGGCCTTGTGTGTGTTGGCAGGCAAGCATTGTACCATTGATCAGCATTTCACTTAAATGGACCAGGCTGCCCTTAATCTTAAACTCCTGCTGCCTCAACCTCCCAAATGGTGTATTTAAAATTTGGGACCATTTAAGTAGGATATCCACCAATAGTCATTTTATTATTCATTAATCATCATTGCTATTTATTACAAATGTTTGTCTAATTATATCAGTCTGAATTTATTATTTGATTTCTCTTTGTAAAGAAAGAACTTGTATGCCAAGTGCAATGGTATATGATTGTAATCCCGGCATGCAGGAGACTGGGTAAGAGGGTCACCAATTCCAAGTCAACCTAACCCATATGAGGAGACCCAATCTAAAATTTAGAAAGAAAACACTGAAGAAAAGCTTAACCCCCCACCCCCAACACTTCTCTTTTTAGAAAAAGGTTTAAAAGAATCCAGGATCTTTTTCAGTGAACTTGTCTCCAAAAGTATTCCTGAATACTGTGAAAACTGTTTTATCAGTCCTTCCTCCTCCAATTTTAAGAGTTCCTTATACATCAGGAAAAGCAGAATTTATAGACGATCCTGTGTTCATTTTCTTTTGACTTTGTTGTTCCCACGCCCATTTTATTTTTATGTAGGGAAACTTTTTGGTTTCTCACTGCTGCTGATCTTGGACTTTGAGTCAGAGAAGCTCCCCGATTAAAACTATCTTTTTAAATTCTCTCATCTCCATTAGTGCCTATGTGGTTTATTTTCACACTAAGATGTCTGTCTGTCTGGAGTTATTCTGGTGTTCAGTGTGAGGCGTGGGTCCAGTTTTAACCTTCTCCGAACGGCTGTCCAGTTGTCCCCACAGCAATTGTTAAAGGAGCAGCTTTTCCTTCAGTGTCTCAGATGCCCTGTTTATCCGATTGTGAATTTCAAGTGGACTTAGGTCTAATTCTGGACTTTCCATTTTATTCTAATAGTCTCTGCATTTACCAGTTTTATTTATAAACCCTTTATAACATGATCTATTGCTTGACAACCCTCTCCTCACAGCTCTTTTGGGGAGGGAGATGTATCTGTGTGTGTGTGTGTGTGTGTGTGTGTGTGTGTGTGTGTGTATTTCTCATCTAAGCTCCAGGGCAACTTTTCTAGAAAAAAAAAAAAGGACATCTTCCTTAAGATCCCATTAAATGGGGTGGTGGTGGTGTATGCCTTTAATCGCAGCACTCAAGAAGAATAGACAGGCAGATCTTTGAGTTTGCAGCCAGCCTGATCTACAAAGCAACCTCTAGAACAGCCAGGGCTACACAGAGAAACTTTGTCTTGAAAAAAATCCAACAATCCTATTAAGTGAAATACATAATAAATCGAATATCTTAGGGAAAACTGACATTTTATGGTGTTGAGTTGTTCCATCAAAAAGCAGAGGTGCTGTCTGGCCTGTCCAGTTCACTTTCTGTCTCTTAGGGCATTTGAGAGCTTTCCTCCGAGACATTTTCATGACTTCGGGGGTGGCAAATGAAACACTCAACATTCCGGCACATCAAAGCAAAAGTTTTATTACAGAAAGAATGATACGAGGAGGGAGGGCAGAACCAAGCAAACCACCATGCTGCCACCAGCTGCCACACTCCGTTCAGAGGGCCGAGACCTGCAGCTGGACAGACAACCTGCTAAGGCAGAAAGCAGCAGTTCTACTGGGAGCAGACATCACCCTGCAGCTCTGGGGATGCTGGTACCCCACTTGTACCACCAAGCTCTCCTGTCCCACACTGATTTTATCTTCTTGGATGTGTGTGTGAAAGCGCCTGTATTTATGTGTGGGATGCTTGTGTGCATGGAGACCTGAGGCTGACGCCGGGTGTCTCTCCCTGTCATTTTCCACCGTATGTATTGGGCCCATAATCTTTCAATCAATTCCAGAGCTCTACAGGGTTAGTCTAGGTGGCCATCTTGCTCAGAGGTCCCCTATATCGAGGGTAGGGATCTTTTCACCTCAGTTAACCGATCTTAGACAACCCTCACAGACCTGCCCAGACGTTTGTCTTCTAGGGCATTCTAGATGCTGACAAGTTTGCAGTCACTATCAACCATCATGGAAGTAGTTTTGTAACTTACAATGCCTCCATTTAACCATGGCTGCCAGGAAGCTCGGCATTCTACCTCAGGAAAGAGCAAATCAATTCAGGCTTACAGTTAACTTATTGGATTTTATTTATTTATTTTTATTCAAAACTCTTCGTCATCTTTTATTATTAAGTTTTGAGCATTTGGCTTGTGGAATGCGTCTTTTTTTTCTTCTTTATTTATTTATTTATTAAAGATTTCTGTCTCTTCCCCTCCACCGCCTCCCATTTCCCTCCCCCTCCCCCAAACAAAAACAAAAAACGTAGGCGAGGGACTTAACTCAGTTGATAGATTGTACAACATGAACAAAGTCCTGTGTGTGAATCTTTTATCCTGCAATCCAGGCATGGTGGTACACACTTGAAATTCCAGCATTTGAGGACCGGAGGCAGGAAGATCAGAAGTTCAAGGTCATGTTAGCTTATACATTGAGTTTGTGGCCAGCCTTTAACACAACAACAAATAAATTTAAAAATGTCTTGGTGATTCACACGTGAAGGCCATCGTAGGTTTTGCAGACGGCACAACTGGTGGCCGTTCAGATAATTTCCATCTTCTGGCATTGTCTTCCTCAGTCTTAATTGGCAGCTGTCCTTCAGGCATGGCCAGGGTGGGGCAGGCTTTCCACTCTGTTCCCACAGCACCCAGAGCTCTGCAGTCACCACCTGTTTGGCCATTGCCATCTGCTGTCTGCAGCCTATGAGGCTGGGAAGCCATGTGCCTTTTCCTCCCTCAAGCTCCTGGACGAGCTCCTAACAGCACAGTGGGTGCTAGCAAATGCCGGCTTACCCGAGCCTGAATGACTACTGCTCACTCCTCCCCAAGCCATTTTAATCGTCACACCTGCCAGAGGAAAGGAAAGTTGTACCAAGGTCAATAAGATGAAAAAATCTCGTGGATCGTATATGGGAATTTAAGGTTTCCATTAGTTACCTGAGAGAATCTGGCCAAGCAGGTCACTTAAGTTTCCTTTGCTGTCACTAGGAAAATGAAGCCATTAACATCCATCATGTTGAGAGCCAGTCATGGTGATTCAAGCCTGTAATCCCAGCATTTGGGAGGCAAAGGCAGAAGAGTTGAAAGTTCAAGGTCATCTTTCTCAGCAGAGGGAGTTCAAGGCCAGCCTTGGACTCTGCCTCAAAACAAACAAACAAAATGAAATGAACAACAACAACAAAAAACCCAACCATATCATATTAGCTTGTTTTGATAATTAAATAAAACATAATTAGTCAAATGTTTATTTAGAATTCTGCCCACTATGACCCTATGTATAAATGGTAGACATTTCATTGTTCAGAATAATAGGAAGAGAAAAAGAAAATTAAGAGTGAAATTTCTTGGATTATGATTAGTAATGCTACACAGCATCAAACTATTTATTTTAATGTAGCTAAGTAAAATAACTTCAAACATGCCAGGTGGTGGCTGTGGCATACGCCATTAATCCCAGCACTCGGGAGGCAGAGAGGCAGGCGGATCTCGGTGCTCAAGGCCAGCCTGGTCTATAGAAGGAGTTGGAGGACAGGCTCCAACGCTATGCTACACAGAGAAACCCTGTCTCCAAAAAACAAAACAAACCAGAAAACCTTCAGGCAATTAGTGATTAAGATAAAAAGTGCCAGTTTATTTTCAGTTCCGTGACCCTGGCTAATTAAACAAAAATTAATCTAAGTCCTATTTGCTTTGTAAACTTTCAGTGAATCAAGTTTCCCTGTACGAAGCTTCTTTGACTGTAGTCACCTACGGTTTTTCCCCCTTGCCTTACTTTCTCCTGCTGGTGTCCTGTGCAGAGTATACTGGACACAGAGACAGAAAGGGAGAGTTGGTCATTCAAGTGACAATCAGAACTGCCCATGACTTTGAGAGTCCAGGCTGCCAGTATGGGAGGATTAGCCTGTCCAGGGGTGTGGACACCTGACCTGCATTTGGTTCCCAGCACCCATGTCTGACCTGCTCACAATCAGCTGTAATCCTAGCTTCAGGATGGACCTCCAACATTTTCTGACCTCCAGACATGTGCAACCCCCCCACACACACACACACAAACACATAATCAAAAGGTAAAAATAAACCCGAGAATGAGGAGGAGGTGGGGAAGAAGCGGAAGAAGACAACTAAATAAAAATAAAAATAAAACGAATTCATCGCGTTAGCTCCTGGTTAGAAAGGGCTTGGGGTCAGCGATATCCAGAATGGGGTCAGGTCGGGGGCAGGAAGAAGCACCCTTTGATCCTCGCTAGGGCTCCAGAGACATTTGCCCAAAATTAGCTCTTTCTTCCCACCACAAGCGCCTAAATCCCCCACTAGCCTCAGCCCACGCCCGGCTGAATCCTGGCAAGAGGGGCTTCCGACTCCGTCTCACAGGGCTGAGAAAGAACAGGTCTCTCTTTCCAGTCACAGCAGCAGGTCAGCCCCAGGAAGACTACTGCTGCTGGGTTTGTCCCTTTCTGCCTCCAGAAATAGCGCGCATTCCCTGCCTCTGCGCGCTCTGCCCACTCCCTCTGAGAACACACACACAGAGATGGGTTAAGGGAGCATTCCGATCAATGTAAACACTCAGCAGTCCATTTGTTTTCAAGGTCCTGCGGCCTCCTCTGCACCTGTTGGCTTAGTATCAACTTCCTCCCCTTCGTTCAGGCTGCAGGAGACAGCCAGTCTTAGTTCGAATTACAGGCAAGCCACGTTGCTTCAGGCTCCCAAAACCTTCGAGAGTACCAAGCCAGTTTTGGAGAGGTGAGGACTGAGTCTCAGAGAAGTTCATACAGTTGAAGAAAATGGCACAGCGGGGCTAGGGTTGAGAATAAGGGTCCAGGTCCTCTCAGAGCCTGGCTTTTGCTGTTACCAGACTACAGACAAGGGACACAGAGTTTAAGGTGGGTTTGCGAGTTCAGACTTTGGGGTACCACCGCCGCTCTGAAAGCCTAGGAATCACGCAGATGACGAAAACTAGTCTGTGCTTGAAAACACAGTAAATCTCCCCCCAGCTATTCCAAATGAGCCTGAAACCAACAGTTTTAAGCATGTAAAGAAATCTAAACTAGGTGGCCGTGGCACACACTTTTAATCTTAGCACTTGAGAGGCAGAGACCGGCAGATCTCTGTGAGTCCGAGGCCAGCCTGGTCTACAAAGAGTTCCAAGACAGCCAGGGCTGTTACACAGAGAAACCCTGTCTCGGGGGAATAAAAAAAAAAACAGAAAATAAACAAACAGAAAAGAAATCTAGCCCTGGACTGGAGAGATGGCTCAGCAGTTAAGAGCATTGGCTGCTCTTCCAGAGGACCCTGGTTCAATTCTCAGTACACACATGGTAGCTCAGAACCATCCAGGGAATACAACACCTTCTTCTAGCCTCCAAGGACAGGTGGTGCACAGCCATACATGGAGGTAAATACTTACAAACATATAACAATAAATAAAATCTCAAAAAAGGAGAAAGAAATCTAACACTAATGAAGAGAGCCAACAAAATCAAACTACAGGAAAGATGATTTAATATAAATAAAATAATGTTATCTGACAAAATTATCCAATAATATGTTGAGGCTGCTCATGCATGTATATATGCATGTATGTATGTATGTATGTATGTACGTATCTCCAAAGAGTAACAAAAAAATAGATGTGAGGAATGAAAAGAACGAATTAATAATGTTAGCAAAATGACAAAAATCAGAATTCTATTTGTGGTCAACATAGAATAACAGGGACAAGATTTAGCCTCTTGCTGGAAAGAGCAATAGGGTGCAAGACATTTGACACGAGGGACCAAAGAGCAACAGTCCTTGAACAATGGGAGGCACAGCAGATGAGGCCATCATTGCTATACCTTGGTGCCGGTGCCTTAAGGAGGTCTCTGCACCACTATCCAGGGAGTGCGCTCTAATTACTGTCTTCTTCTAATACTCCATGCCCAAAAGCAACTTGGAGAAGAAAGAGCTATTTTAGCTTACACTTTCAGGTCACAGTTTATCGCTGAGGGAAGTGAGGGCTCAAGCAGGAGCAGAGGCGAGAAGCTTGGGAGAACGCCACTCACTGCCTTGCTCTCTCCGGCTCCCGGACCCACCGGCCCAGGGATGGTACCACCCACTATGGGCGGGGCCTCCGACATCATGCGCTGTCTCCCACAGACATCGCCCGTTTGCCAACTGATTAGGGTAATCTCTCAAACAACTGGCTGTCTCTAGTTGAGAGCTGAAGCTAACTAGGAGGTTGGGGACGTAAGAGTGGAGCCCTATAAAGTCCCTGAGTTGGGGACACAGAGCTGACAGTCTGAAAAGCTAGAGGGCATGGGACTGAGTGCCAGAGACAGAAGTGCCCAGGAGGAGAAACTCAGGGATCGTAGATGGCCCCTCAAGTATTCAGCAGACAGTTAACCTATGAGTGCGAGAGAGGAGGCTCCCTTGGGCAGATCCGTCTGACAAGACTAGAGAGAACAGAGTCTACCTCCCACTCAGGACTGTACAGAAGCCCCGATCCCACTAGGCAGACTGGGAAAACTGACCCACAAGGCACTGGACAGAATTCTCAGAAGGAAGGATCCTGACTTACCCGTGAGGAGTAATCAAACAAACCAAACAGGGCACCCTGGATCCCAGAAGCATCAAGAATCAGGATGGTTCCCAGGGACGAGGTTTGTAGGACTAGCTGCAGAGATAAAGTTCACAGTGCCTGACACCCACCTGATGGATTTCTAGGCGGGTGGAGGCAGAAAACACACAACCCACAAAGAGGACAACAACCAACCAGTTGAGCCAAGCGCAGAAGTGACACGTACGTCAGGATGAGTAGAGAGCAGGAAATGATGTCATAACTTCATTCCTCCTGTTCAAAAAATTAAGCAGAGATGTAAAAAGGCATTTGAAGCCTCACATAGGACTTAGAGAGATAAACTACAGTGACTAAGACGATAAATGCCTTGTGACTTATGACCAGCTGGACATTGTGAAAGAAAAGACGAGTGAGCTTGAAGGCATAGGAGCAATAAAAACTGAAATGAAATCCAGAAAGGAAATAGAATGGGAAGGCTGGGAGATAGATCAGTGATCAGTCGGTGGAGTTCCTGTCCAGCCCTATATACAATCGGCCAAAGTGACACACACCTGTAATCCTAGCACTAAAGAAGTGGAGGCAGGAGAGGCTAATGTTCAAAGTCATTCTTGGCTATACAGTAAGCTCCAGGCCAGCCTGGAATCCATGAGACCTTGTGAAAGAAAGAAAGAAAGAAAGAAAGAAAGAAAGAAAAGACAGATAGATAGAACGAACTAGAAAAATGAATGCATGATTGGAGCTCTCAAAGAGGAAGAGGAAACATAAAATGTGTTTGAGGAAATTCAGCTGATATCTGTAAGGACTGAAGAGAGACCCCTGCCACCTCCTAATCCTACCTCCTGCGAGAATGTCTTCCAAAACCAAAAATGCAGGCTGGCTGTAGAGTTCAGTGGGAGTGTTTGGTAGCATGAGCGAGGCTCTGGCTCTGGGTTCTGTCCCCTAGCACCATAAAAAAGAGGACCAATGGGGAGGGAGAGGAAGGAGAAGGGAAGGAAAACGTCGCTACTAAACAGCTGCAGTTGAACTAATTCACCAGACCCACACTATAGGAGATACTAACGCAAGTTTTCATAAGATTCCCCAGCCAACGAGCAGCACAGCCAAGATTTAAAACCTACTTAGCCCCAGCAAGCACTCAGCAAATGTCAGCTGAATGAACTGTAAGGGATGCTTGAGACAGGCATCATGAGCTTCCGTTTGTAAATGAAGAAGCCGGAGCCTGGGAGGAGAGGGAACTTAGCCCTGCCACACAAAGCTAAAGATCGAGGGTATGTGGACTTGGAGATTGTGGCTTTTATCTGCTAAGATCTTGATGGCAGAAGCAGAAAGGTGGTCATAGGGTCGGCGAGCACACACAACCAGAGATGTCTGCGCAGCCAGTGAAGAGGCCCCATCCTTGACCCACTTACCTGGATCTGGTGCTAAGGGGCCTAGTGAAGGAAATAGAAACTCTAACATTAAGGATAACACCCTTAGGAACTGGGTGTCAGGAAGCCCAGGCTCTACAAGCTGGCACCGTGGAGAAACTTATAAAGGGTCCCTTACACCTCACCAAGAGTAGATGATCTTACTTCTAGGTCCACCTCTCTAACGCCCATGAGAGGAGAGGAACCCCAAAAGTCCTTTGTGCTACCTCTAGAACTTGCTGACAGACACCGGCTCCCTTTGATGACCCTACTAAAATGTTCTCATGACCATGTGATTGGCCTTGTTAATGGAGAAGTCCTGCTTAGGAACAGCAGAGTGGCCCTGCACATCTCAGGAACATGACCGGGCTAACCTGCACGGTCTCTAGACTCTGTCAGGCTCAGCGAGGCCCCCTCACTGCCCTGGCCACCTTCTGAGGTTTGCTTTTGTGACAGCTCCCCCCTACAGCAGCCTCGCCATGCGTGAGGATTCAATCGAGGCCCAAGGAGGAGTATTGAACCCTAGATAGAAGGCCTCCACCCCCGCATACATACCGCAAAGTTCATTTATAGGTCAGGCGTAATAATAGATATGATAATAACAGAACCATAACCAAGAGTTGAGGCAAGGATGAAACTGGCTCTTCTGAGACCACACCAGTGTTGTGAGGATGCAGGGCGGGTTCTTCTGAGACCACACCAGTGTTGTGAGGATGCAGGGCGGGTTTTTCTGAGACCACACCAGTGTTGTGAGGATGCAGGACGAGTTCTTCTGAGACCACACCAGTGTTGTGAGGATGCAGGACGGGTTCTTCTGAGACCACACCAGTGTTGTGAGGATGCAGGGCGGGTTCTTCTGAGACCACACCAGTGTTGTGAGGATGCAGGGTTCTTCTGAGACCACACCAGTGTTGTGAGGATGCAGGACGGGTTCTTCTGAGACCACACCAGTGTTGTGAGGATGCAGGGTGGGTTCTTCTGAGACCACACCAATGTTTGAGGATGCAGGGCGGGCTCTTCTGAGACCACACCAGTGTTGTGAGGATGCAGGGTTCTTCTGAGACCACACTAGTGTTGTGAGGATGCAGGGTTCTTCTGAGACCACACCAGTGTTGTGAGGATGCAGGGCGGGTTCTTCTGAGACCACACCAGTGTTGTGAGGATGCAGGGTTCTTCTGAGACCACACCAGTGTTGTGAGGATGCAGGACGAGTTCTTCTGAGACCACACCAGTGTTGTGAGGATGCAGGGTTCTTCTGAGACCACACCAGTGTTGTGAGGATGCAGGGTTCTTCTGAGACCACACCAGTGTTGTGAGGATGCAGGGCGGGTTCTTCTGAGACCACACCAGTGTTGTGAGGATGTAGGACGGGCTCTTCTGAGACCACACCAGTGTTGTGAGGATGCAGGGTTCTTCTGAGACCACACCAGTGTTGTGAGGATGCAGGACGGGTTCTTCTGAGACCACACCAGTGTTGTGAGGATGCAGGGCGGGTTCTTCTGAGACCACACCAGTGTTGTGAGGATGCAGGACGGGTTCTTCTGAGACCACACCAGTGTTGTGAGGATGCAGGACGGGTTCTTCTGAGACCACACCAGTGTTGTGAGGATGCAGGACGGGTTCTTCTGAGACCACACCAGTGTTGTGAGGATGCAGGGCGGGTGGCACAGTCTACAAGAGATGGAGTCGCCTCCGGCCTCCCGATGTCACCGGCTGGGTCTCATTTCCCGTTCTTGTCTTCCAGCCAGAAAAATCAAGACCTCCCCACTCTAATTAAACCCTTATCACATGCTGGGGGGGGGGCAATCACAGGCTGAGGTGTGAGCGTGAAGCTGACACCAATGCCCTCTCTTCTTCACAGTTCCCTGGATAGAAGAGCCAGATTCCCCACAGACCTTAGCAACCTTGAAAGACATTTTCTTTCTTTCTCAAGTACTTTCACCTTAAAGGAAGCACTTTTAGGCTTTTCTTGGGTGTGTCCAAATTGCCATCATCACTCCTAATGTTGTAGAGCTAGAAGTACTAAGTAAAAAAGAGTGACCGGAGCACCAGGGGACACCACGGTCCCTCTGAGAGCCAAAGTGGCTACTAAGGGAATCAAAAGTGGGGTAGTGTACACCCCGTGGACACTGCACAGCGCGAGGATCTGCCTGTGAGACAGGAGGGGTAGTGTACACCCCACGGACACTGCACAGCGGGAGGTTCTGCCTGTCAGAGAGGAGGGGTAGTGTACACCCCACGGACACTGCACAGCGGGAGGTTCTGCCTGTCAGACAGGAGGGTACAAGACCGTGTGACATTTCCTGTTACTCAAAACGGTGTGTAATTTCAAACTTACAAACTGTTGTTTCTAGAGTTTTCTATTTGATATTTTCAGATCACAATTAATTGCACATATCCAAAAGCACAGACAGTGAACTCATAGATGCGGGAGGAGTAATGGATTGTGAATCTTTTATTTGGCTACACTGGTAGGCGGGGAACGGTAACACGGGTTTCTGTTTGAATCCTCTGTGGGTGTTGGCCTTTGCCAAGTACCTGGTGAAATGTGTCACCCATATTCTTAAAACTCAACTTGTGTGGTCACAGTTTCCCAGTCGGATTGGCAGCTGAGCTTGCATCGCTCCTTATGTTGCGTGTGATTTATCTGAACCTGTTTGTTTGCTTTGTTTTGAGATAGTGTTTCTCTGTGTAGCCAGCCCTGCCTCTGCCTCCCAAGGGCTGGGATTAAAGGCATTAGCCACCATGCCGGCTGTGCCTTTTCCCCCTAAATTCCGTCTTCATCTTTTGCTCATTTTAAAATTGGGTATTAGCTTTTCTCTTAATTTTCTCAATAATGACATTTGGAATTTTTGTGCATGTCCGTGTGTGAGCACAGGGAGTGGTGGACAGAGAACTATTGCTGATTCTCTCCTCCCCCACATGGTCCTGGAAATAGAACCCAGGCCATGGAGGTTGACAGCAAGCGCCTCTGCCTACTAAGCCATCTTGCCAGCCCCCTTTTCTCTGTACATTATAGAGCTTGGCCTTATGCCTAATATTGACACAGCTTTTTGTCTTTTATCTTTGCTGATTGTGTACTTTTGGGGGCACATAGGGTTGTAGTTTTTTGTTTTGTTTTGTTCTTTCAAGACAGGGTCTCTCTGTGTAGCCCTGGTTGTCCTGGAACTTGACCTGTAGACCAGGCTGGCCTCAAACTCAGAGACCTGCCTGCCTCTAACTCCTGAGTGCGCGGATTAAGGGGATGAGCCACCACCTATTTTGTTTTTAATTTGTTGCATTTACCAATCGTTTATGATATGTATCTTTCTTAAGTCCAGTTTCCCTATCAGACGCCAAAGGGAGAGGGTAACACGCAAGTTCGGCCTTGCCACCTGCCAGCAGGGGACCTGAGCTGGCAGGGTCTGGAAGGGCTCAGGTTCCCTCGTGGCTACTCATTAGCTGTGGGTCTCTGGGGAGGCAATTCGCTTCCCCTTGGCTTGTCAGCTCCTTTACCCTTAGTCAGGGTCTTCTAGAGGAGCAGAACCAAGACAACGGATATTTGTTGCAGGGGGATTTATTATAGAGACACACGCACTGTGGTCAGGGTGGTCCTACAGTGCCCACCTTACACTGGAGAGGCCGAGAACCTGCTGGTTGTTTGGCCCGTAAGACCGGATGTCTCCACAGTCCCAGTCTGGCAGGAAGGCCCAGAGGGTTCCTGGACAGCTGCAGGCCTTCTGTGCGCTTTGGAAGCCAGAAGCTGGGTCCTTACATCAGTGAAGGGACTTAGCGAAAGGAGAGAGGGAGCAACCAAGCAGAACGCACCTTCACAGTAGAGGCGAGCGGGCGAGAAATTCCTTTCCTTTCCTTTATCTGAGCTGCCACCGGGAAAAGCTGCCCATCGTTAAATGGATCTTCAAACACCAATCTGATGAAGAAAATTCCTCATAGGAGCACCCAGCAGAGTGCCCTTTAGCTAATTCCGATTGGCAAGCAATTACGATTAACCATCATACCCACGAAGACGGGGTCAGAGGCCGCCTCAAGGAGCTGGTGTTGGAATGGGAAGAGGTAGCACCGGAAGAGCACTCCAGTGCGCCAAACATCCCTGTGTAACATCACAAGCCCTCCACGCAAAACTCCTGCGGCCCCATTTGCATACAGGTGGCTGTGTGTGTGTGCGTGTGTGTAACAGGTGTAAAGGAGTGTGTGTTTGTGAGTGGGAGGAGGCAGGGCCAGGCTGTGGGAGACAGGGCACAGTTGGCTCAATTACTCACAGCCTCAAAATAAAAAAGCCGCTTGAAGTATTTACAGGCCCCGGGATGATTGTAAATCCCACAGCCCTGGACCCTGGCCAGAATACTCTGCTCACCCTCCCCCAGCTCCACTGGTGGCCAGAGCCTGGCAGCCTCCCTCTTCCCTCCTGATAGCCGGGAGCACCAACGCCCAAAGGAATACACACCAGGGTGGTCCAACGGGAGAAGGCTCGGACCTGTGTGGCTGCTGGGCTTTCTAGAGACCAACAGGAAGAGGCTCAGACCTTTGTGGTGCGCTGGGCTTTCCGTAGACTCCGTGTGGACTGCTTGCCCGCTCTGAGGACCTCTTAGGTAGAAAGCCCGATACAGAGCCAATGGACGGCAGCCTCACCTGTTGGCTTAGCTGGGTGTGCTGTGCCCCAGACCCCATCACACGAGTTACAGAACAAGTGAGGCTTTGTGTTTCTGAGAAAGGAACAGAATTCTTTCCCATAGGCCCATTCCTGTCCCTGATCTCTGGGAAAGTGGAGAATTTAAAGGTCTCTCTCTTTTTGTGAGTTTATTTCTAAATAGGTAATCACGTGCCACATGAGCTTCGTAGAGCTGCTTTTCTGTGACCTTGCTAAAGAAGAAAGGCCGGGGATGTCTGTCTCCACATCTCCAGTGTTGTTCAGTGGCATACATCCTGGACGTCTCTCTCAGTATCCCGAGTCGCCAAGTTCCCATTCCAGGAAGCAGGGTGCTGGCAACAGGATCATGTCCAACCTCCTCGTTTGGGGCATTAGGGAGGGATGTGATGTGCCTAAGGTCACCGCAGTAAGAACAGGTACAGGATGATGTCTGAAACAGAACTAAGGAATATTCCCTGTGTGTTCCCAGTCTAGCTAACAGAAATCCTTGCTCAAAGTGATGATCGGCTGTACTGGAACTCGGGCTTCCTGGTGGCCAATCCAAGACTTTTTCTACTCCCCCAAGATGCCACTAGGAAGGCTAAGCAAACTGAAAAACTTTGTTAAGATACATTTTGAAGTTAGGCATGGCACACAGCTGTAACACAGCACTCTGGGACCCAGAAAGAGGGTCTTAAATTCAAGGCCAGCCTAGACTACATCATAAGACCCTATCTCCCAAAACAAAACAAACAAAATGGGCCTTTTGGGGGGTAGCTATACTGGGTTAATGATGACCACTAAATGTCTGCTGTTCCTCCAGAGATCTGGCTCTGCACCGCATCCCAGGAACAAGGCTGGGCATTGCGACTTAGGCCAATTGGGTGAGGTGGAAGTGAGAATCTGGAACTTCCTAGCGAGGTCATGAAAAGCCCGGACCTCAGCCATGTGTTAGCACTCTCTTGCATCTCTGGGCTCTTCTGTAAAGCCAGCTCATTGTCGGAAAAATCACGTGCTCTCTCTGGCTGCCTGTGCTGCCGGCCTGGCCGACAACCCCCAGAGTGAAGTTACTTTGGACATCTGACATCTCAGTCACACTTAAGTGACCACTGCTGAGGCCACATGCTGAGAAGAGCCACTTAGCTGAGCCCTGCCCAGATCCCTGACCCACAGAACCATAGATGTGATAAGATGCCGGGTGTTCTGAGCTGAGTTTTGGTGCCATTTGTCACACAAAAATAGACACAGTGTGATAATTATCTTGAAAAGCTGCCTGCTGGGCTCTTTCTAGAGTGAGCTCATATACTCCCAGATTTTAGACTAAGCATGAATTACTTACTTAGGTTTATTTATCATCTAGAGGACAGGATTTCTCCATGTTTCCTAGGCTGTCCTTACTCAATGCTTTCTTACGCTGACCTAACTCAAACCGGATTTGTAAAAAAGACAACAAACAAACAAAAAACCCTTTGTTAGAAATTGCACCCCCTATCACCCTCTCCCAAAATAGCACGTACCATTAATCACACTCAGGAGGCAGAAGCAGATCTCTCTGAGTTCTAGACCAGCCAGGGCCAGAGAGAGACTCTGCCTGAAAAACTAAAAACAAAACAACTTTCCCTACGCTCCAAATATGATACACTAAATCTTAGACGGTTATACACACACAGGCACACACAGGGACACCCACACATAGGCATATATAGGCACACACATGTATGCACACGCACGCACACACACGTGGAGAATACAGCTTCATTTTACAGAATAAGTGCTGCATTCTGGCAGTTTACTCTTACTCAAGTCTTGATTCTTGAACTGTCTTTGCAGACAGACTCGTGCGATGTCCCCATGGTGCCAGAGAGGAAATGGTACACAGATTTAGCAAACTTCCCAAGTCCATGTGAACAAGCGACAAAATTGAGATTCAAAACCCATCCTAGCCGGGCCGTGGTGGCGCATGCCTTTAATCCCAGCACTCGGGAGGCAGAGGCAGGCGGATCTCTGTGAGTTCGAGACCAGCCTGGTCTACAAGAGCTAGTTCCAGAACAGGCTCCAAAACCACAGAGAAACCCTGTCTCGAAAAAACCAAAAAAAAAAAAAAAAAAAAAAAAACCCATCCTTCTCAGCCGGGCGATGGTGGCGCACGCCTTTAATCCCAGCACTCGGGAGGCAGAGGTAGGCGGATCTCTGTGAGTTCGAGACCAGCCTGGTCTACAGAGCTAGTTCCAGGACAGGCTCCAAAGCCACAGAGAAACCCTGTCTCGAAAAACCAAAAAAAAAAAAAAAAAAACCCATCCTTCTCAACTCATGGGGGTTTGTCCGCTGCTCAGGCTGTGCTGGCCACAGTAGAAACTGTGGTGTAGATGCATGGTGAGGCCCCAAGGCGCCACAAAAGCTGTTTGCCCCCAGGAAAATAAATGAGGACCAATCCAGCCGCTCTTCACCAGCTCAAGCTCCTCCTCAGGCCCCTGCCACAGCTGTCACCATCACGCCTCTGATACAATTACAGACCCAAGGCCCCCATCGCCTCCTCCCCCTTCTAGTCCACAGGAAGGCAGGGACCCATCTTTCCTGGGAACATGGAAGCAGAGCTCAAATCTGTCAAAGGCCCTGCCAGCTGCTGACATCATGCCCACCCCATTCTGAACTCGTTCCTGGTGCTCAAGAGGGTCCTGCCGTGGGGATGTGCGGAATCCCGCAGTTGGCTTTCTCTGGATGTGTACTAGGCCTGGGCTCTGCACCTGCTGCTGAGGTCACCTCCTGCTACCCGTCCGGTCCTCTACTTCCCACCTAGTTCATGCACACATGCACCATCACCTACTCCCCGCCCAGTTCACACACACTCACACACACACACACACACACACACACACACCTCCACCTCCCACTCCCACCTCCGATGCATTACAGAATGAAGAGACACAGAGCTGAACCAACCATGGGCTACTTCACTTAGTTTGGTGGCTTTGGGTCTTGTCGTAAACTAAACTTAGGATTCCCTATCTGAAAAATCAATTTATCATAGACTTTCTATCCCAGATCCGTAACAACTCCATCTCCTGATCAACCCCTGCTCTTGCACTGTTCTGGCACAAATGGTAACCCCTTCTCTTCACCGTTGGCCTCCCTTCCCTCATCCCTCACCTGCCAGACTACATTTGGTCTAAAGAACCCTGTGGCCTGCTTGCCTGCCATCCCTATGAGCCCAGCAGCTACTTACTCCATGTCGGACTTCAGAGCAGCTTTATGTGCTTTGAAAGTATCCAAACTCCTGAAGCAAGGCACAGCTATACCACAAACTCCTATAGCCAGACACAGGGAGCAGACCCCGACCTCCTGAAAGATAATTGTTTGATCCACTATTTCCTGATCAATCTGGACTCAGTAAAAGGAGCAGTTGATTCCTGGTAGAGCACACAATTGCTAAATTGGAAATGGTTCTTATCAATGAGAAGACATTGTAGCCTTATTGTCCTATAGAACGTTGATCAACCTTCTGGTCCCCAACATTAATAAGTAAATCGCTGACATACAATCCCTGCAGTTGAGATTGTTCTTTCTGAAGTGCACATCAATAAAGACCTCAAATCTTGGGAGGAGGGTGGAGCTGAGGTAGGAGGACTCTTGAGGGTGAGAATTGGGAAGAAGTTGGCAAGGACTATGCTTGAGGGAGAGATGTGTGCCTATGCCCTGGGTAGTGACGTGTAAGGTGGTTAACGGGCAGGTATGTGAGTGTAGAGGGGTGTGTGCATGTTTGGGGGGACAACAAAACCACAAATGTCACTGCTGACAAGTGGGAAGACAAAGTGTCAGTCACCCCACTTCGCTGGACCTTCTTCTAAATCTGAGAGGTGGAAGAAAACCTGGTCTCAGGACTGACAGACAATCATGAGAACCCAGGTCAAATCCCAGAAATCATTTAACGAGTAGAGCATCCCCACAAATACCTGTAGCCCTAGCTCCGAGGTGGGTGGAGACAGGGGAATCGCTGGCTTTCAGCCCAGCAGACGATCGATGAGCCCCAGATTCAGCGAGACCTGCCTCAATGGAACACACAGGGAGTGATAAAGGAGACACTGGCCACTCGCTCCTGGCATCTGCAAGCACGAAACACACACACCAGCACACAGTGCACTATCCTCACAGACACACACATAAGTAACATATAAAAAAGGAAAACCTGGTCTCCATCAAAAGTTTTGAGAGAGAGACCCAAGTCCTTAGGAGGCAAAAGGAAGATTTAGTGGGGTGGAGGTCAGGTTCTAAAAGACTTGCTTACTGGTAAGGGCTTGAGGATGGCATGCCCGCAAACATGGGAAACAGTGGATGAAGGCCACTCCTCCAATAGTTTAACTATGAGTCCCTAAGCTTTGAGGGGAGGGGACGAGGACGGACACCACACTTCACCAACCACAGTGTATTAGTTATTTAAATAAGTACTTTAAAAATAAGTTTTTATTAATGCTTTTAAAATAATATTTTATTGATGGGTATGCTCTTGTGCATGTGGGTGCTGGGAACAGAACTGTGGTCCTCTGCAAGAGTAGCCAGTGGTAACATCTGAGCTATCTCTCCAAGCCCTGTATTAGCAACCTTTTCATCCCTGTGACTAAAATACTTGAAAGAGACAAACTGAGGGAGGGAATGTTTATTTTAGCTCAGTTTCAGAGGGGCAGGCAGGGTAAAGTGGCTGTCAGGGCAGGAGCTTGAGACAGGGCAGCTGTTCACATTCTAATGGACCAGGAAGCAGGAATGGTGTAATCTTCAAAGACTTGCCCTCTTGTGACTTCACCCTACTTCAGGGCTCACCCCTTCAGGGCACAGCTGGAGACCAGGGAACAGAACAGGAGTTAAGCCCATGGGGCCATCCCAGATCCAAAGCAAAACCCTCCAGCAGCAGGCTGAGGATGAAAACCTTCCTGCTTTGCTAGTGAGACAGGATGTGTGCCCTGCCCATCTACACGGATGAGCGAGGTTCTGCAGCCCTATCCGTCACCAGCTGCCCGCCCTCCCTGGTTCTGTGGCCAGAGTGAATCCCGGCAACAAGGGTTTGTGGGAGAAGGCACCAGGAGAAAATGATAGTGTGGCCTGAGCTGACCCATCCATACTGAGGAGAGGAACCACATCTTGTGGAACTTGGAAGTGGCATGATCTTTCGGGGTGACTTTTGTATGGCTTGGGAGGCTCAGTTCCTCTCTTTGGAAAACAGGAAGAACAGGTCTTCCAGGGCTGTCCCGATGGACCACACAGTGCATGGACCATGTAAGTGCAGAATTACTCCCAAACACCGACCGGATTAGTGTCAAAACCAAGAAACGGTGATTCGTCACCCAACACAGAACTACAAGGTAGGTCACGCAACAGTCTGCTCTAAAGACAAAGACTGGTAAGGGGAAGAGCAGAGAAGCACAGGTTCACTGGGACCAGTGCTCGCCCCACCTTTCCTCCATCCCGTCTGTCTTAAGAGACTGGAAGTCTCGGGAAACGGACAGTGTTGTAGACAACCCAGGTTGTCTCTCGAGCCCTGCCTTGACAACCAGGAACTGTTCTCAGTTCTGCTGACCCCTATTAGCCTCTACCTCAAATGTCCCAAGTTTCTATTTTGAGCTTGCTATATAGCTGAAGACGACCTTGAATTCTTCCCACCTCCCAAGATCTTGGATTATAGACGCGTGCCACCAAGCTCACTACAAGGTCAATTACAAAAAACAAAACAAAACAAACAAACCAAAAAAAACAAACCCCAGAAGACATGGGTAGAATCTGAGTCCTGCAAGTCAGAGCTCAGTCTAAGCTTGCTCGGGGAAGTCAGGCTCTGAGCAGCAGGCGCAGGGGTCAAGTCGCTTAGCCCACTGTACAACCTTTGTCTTTAAGTGGGAAGAGACAAGAGCCAAGGCAGATGGGAGGAACTGAAGGTGCAGCAGGCCCAAAGCCCTTCCCACCTGCCCACAGCACAGGGTCAACAGAGAGAAGAGGCACCCTGTGGAAGAGCCTTTACTCCCCAGGAGCCTTGGTTGTGTGGCATCCCCGGGAGAGCTCCATACACACCACCAGTTTGGAAACTAGCTGTCCCAAGACACCCTCTTTTCCTAAATTGTGGCTCTGCCCTCTGCTCCACCACTCTCCAGCATGTATGCAAAGACTCCCCACTGAGGATGTCCCTTCGGCATCCTGGGGCTACTATCGCCCACTTAAAGTCCGTCCCTTTCAAAATACAGAAGCCCATCTGTGCCGTGTAGGTTCACACAGGCTGGCTCATATCCATTAAGACAGTACGGCACCACTCTGAAAGACTGGATCCTGATGCTGAATTCAGCCCCAGTGGGCAAGAAATCAGTTCTAACCAAACATCTTTTCTTCCTAACCAAGTATAGGCATCTTAGAAGTGTGTCCATGGGAAAAACAGAGGATAAAGCCACTGAAGCAGCCCTCTTGACACAGCGTCAGCGATCTCTCCTCCGTGGGGTTCCTCAGAAGCAAACTTCACAAGCTCAGAACAGTCATTATTCTAGAAAACAGGTTGAGGCCATTGTGACTGCAGCTGGGGCACTCACACAGGACTGGAAACCTCTGGAAAGGTTTACCATGGAGGGAATCCTTATTCCTTTTTAAAAAAGGCATGTGCGGCCGGGCGATGGTGGCGCACGCCTTTAATCCCAGCATTCGGAAGGCAGAGGCAGGCAGATCTCTGTGAGTTCGAGGCCAGCCTGGTCTAGTTCCAGCTAGTTCCAGGACAGGAACCAAAAAGCTACGGAGAAACCCTGTCTCAAAAATAAAAAAAAAAAAAAAGGCATGTGCACGGGTGTCGGCCTGCATGTCCATCTGTGCACAGTTCCTGGGTCCAAAAGAGCAAGCCAAATCCCCTTCAAGTGGAATCGAACCAGGTCCTCTGCAGAGCTAATAAAAAAGAAAGAAGGGGAGGTATGGCGGCATAAGCCTTATCCCCATGCTTGGGAAGACGTGTGGAGCTCTGTGAGCTGGAGGCCAGCCAGGGGTACACTGTGAGATCCCCTATCTCAAAAGAGCTCTTAACCACTGAGCTATATCTCCAGCCTCAGCCAGGCCCTTTATTTACTTATCTAGGCTTTTTTCCTTTTTTTTTTTTTTTTGAGACAGGGTTTTTCTATGTAGTCTTGGCTGACCTGGAACTATGTAGACCAGGCTTGCCTTCAACTCAGACAGTCTACCTACCTCTGCCTCCTACCACAGCCACTGGGGAACACTGTTGATTTAGGAATGCCGGGCTACAGACAAAAAAGAGAACTAGGACACCTCTCTGAGCTTACATGAGGACTCAGAAGGCACAGGCAGAAGAACAAACGAGAAAGCCTCTGCAAGCCTCTGCTCTGCAGAGGACAAGCAGGGCTGTTGCAAGGAAGGACTGCCATCTTCCTAGCACCCAAACTGTTGTGCTGTTTTCGGAACAGTGACATGACCTGCTGTGAACACCAGGCACCTTTGCCCAAAAGTGTTCAACTCATGAGTGAGCTGCAAGCAGTTAACACTTAGCTCATAAAGCGCTGACCCTGAGGTCTCAGTTACACCACACCTTGACCTCATTTCTGCAACTCTAGCAAGGAGCCAGTCTGAAAAAAATTAGACCCAAATTAGGAGGGGATGGCATGTAGTAAGGGCCCCCTCTAGCGGTTGTGGGCGGAATAACTTGGGTTTTAGAGAGCTTTGAGAAAATGCAGCCAGCACACAAAGCTGAAGAAAGCATTGTTTCTGGGGAGGCAGGACAGATTGTCTGGAAACTGCTCCCAGCAACCTCCGCCTGCTGGCACTGACCTTTGCATTAGACATAACAGGCTCCATAACACTAGTCCCAAATAATTTAAGCTCATGTCCTTCAGGCTCAGTTTTTCATAGCGGTATGTTTTATATGTGAGCCACCTGATGTGACTCTGGGAACCCTATCAGCAAGTACTCTTAACAGCTGAGTTATCATTTTTAACGTCTGAATAATTTCAGGCAGAGAACTTGGCATCACTGCTTTTTGAGACGTGCTTGGTAATCAGCTTGCAGATACTCAATTACACCGAACCCAGCAAAGATAATGTTCAAACGTCCATGTCCCTGGAGGACTCATACCACAGTGTGCCAATGTGACAGAGTAAATATATCCACATTCTCTTTGCAAACCTAATCTCCATGCTGCCTCATATCCTGTGTAGCTACTGGCTGCCACAAGGCCTCTTGCACCCAGCAGACACTCTGTCTCGAGGAAGGGAGACTGGCAGCCACATGGTGGCAGATTTATGGAGAACACTGGCACCTTCCACACAGAAGCCTGGCAGCTCAGAATAACCCAGTCCCCCTGAGACACGGGGAAAAGTGACCTGAGTGTCCCTAAATTGGTGAGCTCTTAAAAAAAAAAAAAGGCGCCGGGCGGTGGTGGCGCACGCCTTTAATCCCAGCACTCGGGAGGCAGAGGCAGGCGGATCTCTGTGAGTTCGAGACCAGTCTGGTCTACAAGAGCTAGTTCCAGGACAGGCTCCAAAACCACAGAGAAACCCTGTCTCGAAAAAACCAAAAAAAAAAAAAAAAAAAAAAAAAGGCACAGAGAAAGGACAAACTGAAGGTGGATACAATCTACACCCTTAAAACCTGCCTCTGCGTAACATGAAGGGCCACGTGCAGTATCAACCAACACTGCACACATAGGCCGAGTTTCAGAGAAGGGAACCCTCAGCTCTGGTTAATTAAACCAGAACCAGTTAGTTCTGGTTAATCTAGTTCCTAAATATGCTTTTGTATTCATTTGGGTCACTTACCTGATTTCAGCTTCAAAGTTCTTCATCTGTAAAAATAAAAGAATTAAACTAAAACAACTCTGGAACTAAATGCATTCTAACTCCAAGGCCATACACAGTACATTCACTCCTAGGCAAAGCTACTAAAACAGACTCTGCTGGTGCTGCCTTTTCCAGGTGAAATGAAAGGCACAGGGCACCAGGGCTCCACCCTCACAAAAGAGCACAATGCTACCCAATGGCGCAGCATTTAAAGAGAAAAGGAGGGGCTGGAGGGATGCTAAGAGCAGTAGAGCAGTGAGTGATGTTAAGAGCAGTGGCTGCTCTTCCAGAGGTCCTAAGTGCAATTCCCAAGCTCACAATCATCTGTAATGGGATCTGGTACCCTCTTCTGTCACACAAGCAGACATGCAGGCACAACACTACATTATAAATAAATCTTTTTAAAAATGATTAAGAGAAAAGGAAATCCTCAAAAAGGCAGAAAGACCCTCCTACAGGCAGTGGTCCACTCTTCTGTGAAGCTAGCCACTTGCTGCAGTGATTTGTAAAAACTATTAAGACTGTTAAGTCTGAACAGTGAGGTCCCTTCCAGAACACCAGCTCTTGTGTGCTGAATGGAGAATTAGTTCTTTCTAGAGTTAGAAAACCTCCTTATATAATAACAATAATTTGTGTGCGTGTATAAACAATATTATATATGTATATATAAAATAAAACCCTTTAAATAAACCTTAAATTAAAAAGTATTTGAAAACCACCTTTAATGATGCTTAATTTAAGAAGATCATTGGAAAATCAGCTTCTGCCTTTTCCCACTTCTAAATTTATACTTTTCAAATTTATACTTTTCACTAACCTATCTAATCTC
Organism: Microtus oregoni; assembly: GCF_018167655.1. Taxonomy (NCBI): domain Eukaryota; kingdom Metazoa; phylum Chordata; class Mammalia; order Rodentia; family Cricetidae; genus Microtus; species Microtus oregoni. The sequence continues at coordinate 7,707,352 of NW_024543071.1, forward strand.
ACAGTTGATTTGCTGATTCCCTGGGTTTCACGACATTAGGCCCAGCACAGTTACTGTGAAGGTCAAGGCAGAAGAGTCACTTGAACAAGAGTTTGAGACTAGCTTGTGCACCTGAGGTAAGTTCCAATTCAAATAAATAAAAACCCCAGGTTCAGATGCTCAGACATATTGTGGCCACATAACGGAGGATGGGATTGTGAGTTAGGGATATATAGCTCACTGGTGGAACATGTGCACAAAACCCAGATTAGTGCCTAGTACCAGATCAAGTTCCCCAAAAGAATATCCCCAAATCCTAAATTTCTTGGGTATCAACATGCCACTCACAAAGTTTCAGAGTTCGGGGCTGGCAAGATGGCTCAGCAAGAAAAAGATGCAAGTCTCACACCCTGAGCCTGATTCCTGGGGCCACCTATAGGTGTAGAGAGAACAGACTCCACAAACTGGTCTGACCTCTCATGTGCACGGGAGCACGCACACACACACACACACACACACACCACACATACACACACCACACATACACACACCACACATACACACACCCACACACACCACACATACACACACCACACATACACACACCACACACACACACACACACCACACACACACACACCACACATACACACACCACACACACACACACCACATATACACACACACACACCCACACACACACCACACATACACACACACACCACACATACACACACCACACACACACACACACACACACCACATATACACACACACCCACACACACACCACACATACACACACACACCACACATACACACACACACACACACACCACACATACACACACCACACACACACACACACACACACCCACACCACACATACACACATGTGCGCACAAATCTAATTTTTAAAACATTTTTTTAAAAAGCACCCTTAAAATTCTACAATAGGCTGGCAAGATGGTTAAACGGTAAAGGCGCTTGCTGTGCTCACTGTGCTCCATCCCCGGACCCTTCACAGTGGAAGGAAGATGCAGCTCCCATCTCCACATGCACATCATGAGAGTACACACACATAAGTAATAAAATTCAGAAGAAATTCTTCAAGAATTCAAGTAACAGAATTTAAAGATAGACAAAGATACGAAAAACAGTTTCACCAGAGAAAATAAACAAATGGCAAGCTCACAGAAAGCTGCTTAACATCATTGGTAATCAGAAAAACGCAAACTAAACCTTTACTGAGACATTGTTTCACATTCATAAGAATGGCTATTTTAAAAACAAAAGAGTAACAAGTGTCTGCAAAACTGGAAAAATAGTAACTCTACATTAGACAGAAACAAAGTGGCCAGCTCCTTTGAACAAGTTTGACAGTTCCTCATAAGGTTGAAACTAGTTATTTTATGACCAAAGAACTCTACTCCTAGGCACTGTCAGGAGAGAAAGGAGTTCACAGGTATCTGTGCACTGACATCCTCAGCAGCATTATTCACAGAAGCAAAAGTAAAAAAACAAAAAATAAAAACCAAAAAGCCTACAAACCTAGCTGGTGGATAAGCAACCTGAGTGCAAATTCACACAGCAGGACAGTCTGCATTACGTCAGAGATGAACCTTGGCAACACTGTGCTAAGTAAAAGTCGTCAGTCACAAGGGCTACTGTTTGTATGATTCCACATGAAATAACTGAAACAAATCTGCAGCACAAAACTAAGACTCAGCTTGTGATTGGCAGAGGCTGAGGGAGGAGGAGTCATCAGTTCACACCTAGAGTTTTCAAACTACAGAAATGACTGTATCATTCTGCGAATATACTACACATCTGAATTGCACATAGGCAAACACACAAGGGTAAATTCTATGACATTTGAATGGCAAAACCATTTTTAAAACAAAATGCCTCAAAGATCTCATGGGGAGTGTTGCTTCAGAACCAGTCTTACTTTTGTGTGGTACTAGGAACAGAACCCAGGGTTTGCACATTTGAGACAAGGATTCTAGCACTGAGCTACTCCTGCTGGCCAGTTAAAACCATCTCCTTATACAGTCCTAACCTACCCAGGAAACAAGGAAACTGCATGGCTCATGTTTAGAGTCAGCATTCTGAATTTCACTTAAAACTGCTTTCCCAACCCCATACCAACCTTCGTTAAAATACAGTCATATCAAATTCACAGTGTCTGAAGGGGGAGCGGCGGGGGCGATAGCTCAGTGACTAAGCGCACTCACTGGCTTCTCTTCCAGTGGTCCACTGGAAGCTCACAAACATCTGTAACTAGCCCCAGGAGATCGGATACCCGCTTCTGGGTGTATGGACAGACAGACAAAATGTTCAAAGGACTATTATGTTGAGTGAAAGCAGGGTGCTTAGAAACCTTCAAAGGAACTCAGCGTTACCTGATGAACTTACAAGCAAGGTGGCTGAGACAGTATTCCCTTAAGAATATGACTGGACTGGCCCAAGGAAAGACCTAGCAGTGTGGCACTTTGTTCACAACACATTAAAACCTGCAGCCAGAACTGAAAACCCACTAATGGAATGAACAGAATATGGGACTACATTTTTAATCCTCTATTAGCTGAAAAAAACACTTTTCTTATGCAAAATATGTATTTGTTTTTAACCATTACAATGACAAAAAGCCACATTTACACTAAATTAGTCACAAACCAATTATTTAATAGAAGCTATAAAAAGTATAACTGATAAAATAATTCAGAAGAATATTTAGAATATCTCAAAAGATTTAAAATAGGAGGACACTTTACAAAAAGCTGTGTAGGAAATAAAATTCCTCAACTATACGTAGAAATGTAACATTACAGGGGAGTTTATAAAATACAAAGACAAGTATAAAAGGACTGTGTATTCTAAATCCAAAAACTCAATAATAACCAATTACTTAGTTTTAAAATTTACAGTTCCTGGTTATGAAGACCACAATATTATACACATCTTCCAAGCTAGCAGACAGCATCTTTCAATTAACCATGGGTGGTGTCATCTTCTACAAAATCTTTGGCCATCTCTGCTGTGATCACATCAATGTGACTGACCTGAAGAACAATAAATGTCAGAAAGTCCGTTAGATCTTAAAGGAATGAATCAGTATTGGCACTGCATAGGGTAGTATCTAATATATACGGCTACCACCCAGAAAAATTTTAACTTTTTACATGCCATATCAAATGATTTTGAAGCACCGGCTACTGGAAGACTTTATTAACAACCCTGTCTATTCAATGTGGGAGATTAAAAACTCCTACAGCCTGGCATGGTGTCAACACACAATCCCAGCACTCAGGAGGCAGAAGCAGGATTGCCAGTTGAGGGCAGCCTGGTTTCTATCTCAGTTTTTTTGGACGGTTGCCCCAAACCCCAAAGTCATATGAATGTTAGACAAGCACTTGGCCACCCACATCCTCACCTAATAAAAATCAAGGTAACAAATGGCATGAAAGTTAAAAGTTTTTCTTTTTCTAGGAAGAGATCATTATTTAAACAATGACTTTCTAAGTAATGTAACACAAAACCAAAATAAAAAAATACAATGAAAAACAAACACCAACCTAAAACAGAAAATTACCTTATTTCTGAACTTTACACCATAGAATTTGTCGGCTGACTCCAGCAGTTCAGGCCTAAAAGTGGTAGTGATAAACTGCGCATGCACAGCCAGTTCCATGATCATATCTGTGGAAACAAGGAGTGAGCTACCAATCTCCATTCTCACACCTGAGATTTCAAAAACAACTATTTTTATTCTTGCCTAAAATTCACACTTGCTAAAGAAGCCTGTGATTTTTTTGGTCTTCAAAACCTATCAACTTTTCAAAAGTAGGAATAAAATCTTTAGCCAGGTGCAGTGGTGCATGTCTTTAATCCCAGCAATCAGGAGGCAGAGGCAGGTGAATCTCTGAATTGAAGGCCAGCCTGCTTTACATATTGAGTTCCAGGACAGCCAGAACCACACAGAGACCCTTGTCTCGAAACAATGACGAAAACAACAAACCAAAAAATCCCCTTCATCCCAGTATGACTTACAGCTACAGAATATAACGTTTTATTTACTATCAAGAAAGTTCTAACCTAGTATGGTGATACTATAATCACAGCATGTGGGAGGAGACTGGAGGATCAGAAGTTTTCCAACTTCATCCTATATGACGCTGTCTCAAAATAAAAAACCAAAAATAAATCTGAAACAGATTTTTAACATAGAAATGTCAATCATTTTCTCATATACATAGAAAATAAACGCTAACTACGCCCTGCTTCTAGTCCATCTGAAAGCTTTTTCAGCTTGTAAGATCAGATTTAGTATCTGTACTACGTTCTGAATATCCACAAACATTTTATTATCATGTATACATGTGCACCATGTATGTACCCGGTACCTCCCTCAAAGTCAGAAGAGGGTGTTGGATCCCCTGGATCTGGAATTATGGATGGCCCTGAATCAACATATGGGTGCTTGGAATCAAACCCAGATCCTGCAAGAGTCATCAATGCTCTGAACTGCTGACCTACCTCCAGACCCACAAATACTACCCTTAATGCTGAAAAAGAAAAAATGTTTTAAGTGTTCTGTATCAAAGTTTTATTGAAAGATTTTCAATTAAGTGGAAGAATTACATCTATTTCTCAGAAGTAAACTCTGAATATAGTCTAATACCAAACTATTAAGTTATTCAGAGAAAATACTTATTGAATATACAGTCTACCCAATCACACCAGGCAACAAGTCACTAAGAAAGGGCTAAGCCACCACCATTATTATTATTATCTTGAAGACATTTCTTGAGACAGGGCTCAATGCATCCCAGGCTGGCCATGAACTTGATTTGATATGCAGCTTTGGCTGGTCTTGAACTCCTGAACCTCCCGCCTGTACTTCCTAAATGCTAGGAATACAGACAAATGCCACCTTGCCCAGTTTATGAAATACTGGCTATCAAATCCAAAACTTTGTGCTGGCCGGCTAAGCACTCTCTGCTCAGCTACATCCCTAGGCCAGCCAGTTCTTCAGAGTGCCAATATATAGGCCAGAGGTTGACACTATTATCTTCCTGCCATTCTTCCTGGCCATCCACCTCATTTCTTTTTTCTTTCTTTAAAAGATAATGTCTCTCACTGAACCTGGAGCTCATGGTTTTGGCTACACTGGGTGGCCTTTGATCTCCCAGTGTCCTCATGTCTCCATTGGCTCCCTGCCCAACTTTAAGGTGGGTGCTAGAGATCCAAACTTGGACCCTCACGCTTGCCTAGTAGGACTATATCCCCCCTCCTCAGGCACAGCAAGTTCTTACTGAATAGAAAATCAAAACTGTACCTGACACAGCTTTTCTGTGCTGAGCATCCAAAGCTTGGTCAATCTCATCAAACAAGTAAAAAGGAGCAGGGTCACATTTCTGAATGGCAAAAATGAGAGCAAGGGCCACCAGAGACTTCTGTCCGCCCGAGAGCTGCTGCATTTCCCTCATTTCTCCTTGCTTTCCTGTGAACGACACCTGAGAAAACACAGAGAGTTAATATCCTAAAGGTGATGTCACCATCACGCCTCAAAATTAAGCGGCTCATAAGCAATTCAGATAAAATAAAATAAAATATAAATTCTGTTCTGATCACACTACAAGAAAAACTGACTGGGAAGGATTTTACCCTGATTCCAACTCCGGTGAACTGGTCGACTGACGGAACGCTGCTCTGTGAGCCAGAGCCCTTCTCGCTCTCCCCACTGCCTTCCCCTTCATCCTGAGACTGACTGCCCTCCACATCTCCTTTCTTCATCACCAAAGTCGCTTTGCCACCAGGTACCAACTTCTGGAACACTTCACTGAAGTTCTTAGAAACCTTAAAGAAAAAAAAAATCTCAACTGAAATACAAATGTGGCTTAGGAATAGTTCTGTTTGAAACAAGTATTTAATCAGATGTATTTTTAAATTTTAGTCAAAACACCTGAACCCTTTCCAGAGCTGTATAAATCACTAGGTTAGGGGCCAGTAAGCATACTTCCCGTATGCTAGATCCACCTTCAAACAAAAGAACTGAAGTTTTTGTCTGTCTGGGGTTTCCATTACCAACAGAACATACCTGTTTGAAAGTTAACTGAATAGCTTCATATTTTCGAAGTTCAAGCACATTCATTAATTCCATGATAGATTTGTAGCCCCTATCCAATTCTTCTTGTCGCTTTATCAACTTTTCCTTCTGCTCAGAGAAATTCACAAACTGATCTAAAGCTTTTTTGTTAACATGACTGTACTTCTTCAACTCTGTGTTGCACTGCTCAAGTTTTCGAAACAACTAAAAGAAACAAAATATATTAATATACTCATACACTGCAGGGAATTTTGCAAGGATACTTTAAATGAAGTGCAGGGAGATTTACCTGCTTAAGGCTCAGCGTCTGGTACTTCTCAAACGCTTCCTGGGGAAGGGAGCCCAGCTCGCGGATCTTCTTCATGCACTCCTCTTTCTTCTTCAGCAGCATGCCCTGGCGGTTGGTCATCTTCTCCAGCTCTTTAGTGTCATGATTTATGGCATCCATGTGTTCTTTCTCCATATTTTTCCAGCGCTCCATACTTTTCTGGAGCTCTTTAATTCCAGCCTCTGTTTTGTCAATGGAATTATCCAAATCTAAGATAGGGCAAAAAGAAAATTAACACTCATAGGTGGTTTTTAAACATAAAGCAAAGAAAGCCAGCCTACAAACCACAATCCCAGAGAACCTAGACAACAATGTGGACACTAAGAGAGGCATACATAGATCTAATCTACATGGGAAGTAGAGAGCAGAAAAAGACAAGATCCCTTGAGTAAATTAGGAGCATGGGGACTGCCGGGGAGGACTGAAGGAGGGAGGGGAGAGGCAGGGAGGGGAGAAGAGAAAAATGTAGAGCTCAATAAATATCAATAAAAAATGTATTAAAAAAGAAAGGAAATTAAGGCTAGTATCATCTTATAAGCAGAATGTTATCTGAGTAAAGACTTTCATGGTCAGATTTTCTGAAGTAGGCAGGTTTCCAGTTTTCTCAGTGAAATTCACAAATCATTTAATTCTAGACAATTTTCTCCTGAGCACTACTTTAGGAAATTTGTAGGATCATTTGCATATGAACATGGTATAAGTGACTTAAAGAAGTAACAACAATTCCCTCCTTTAGACCACCACAATTAGGAACTGGACCTGACTTTGGAGCATGGCCTGGTAAGGACCTGGTGTTCACCTCAACATCAGTAATGCTTCTGAGACTACCAGCCAGGACATCCAGTACACCACGGGGACAACACAGAAAAGGAGTTACATTTTTTTTAAAAAAATCTTTTAAAAAATGATTTATTTGCTTTTACTTTACGTTTACTGGTGTTCTGCCTGCATGTATGTCTGTGTGAGGATGCCGATTCCCTGGAACTACAGTTACAGACAACTGAGCTGCATGTGGTTGCTGGGAATTGAACTCGGGTCCTCTGGAAGAGAAGCCAGAGCTCTTAACCACTAAGCCATCTCTCCAGTCCTCAGGATTATATCTTTTGTTAACAACACAGTAGCACATACCTCAATCCCAGATTGGGAAGGCAGAGACAGGCAGATCTCTGTGAGTTTGAAGCTAGCCTAGTCTACAGAGCAAGTTCCAGGACAGTCAGGGCTACTCAAACACTGGACACACACAACCAAAACCCAACCAACCAACCAAACAAAAAAAAAACCCAATCAAACAGATGAAAACGAGTACCAGACCAGCCACTGACTCCCTGAAGCCAGCGTGGTGAAGGAAAGAGTCACCTGCCACAGTGCCCACCACGCCTGCACCCGCACTCTCCTGCTCACTTCTACCTCTGCCACTTCCCCAGTAAATAAAACGCAGAACATGTTACTAGTCTCATAAAATTGCCAGAATCACTTTAACAAAAGTCGTATTTTGTATTTCATTTTGCAACAAACAATTTTGCAAAACAAACTAAATTAAATAAAATACTGAAAAAAAGTTAAACTAAGTATTTACCTTCTGATCTTGCCATAGTATCTTTTACTCTTTTATTGATAGCTTCAAGTTCTGATGTTGTGGCAGTAAGAACAGTACCACCCTCTGTCTCTCTCAATTCATTAAGTTCCTGCAAGACAAAAAAAAAAGTTTTAATGAGATTAAACCTCAAAATACAAATTTTGATTTTAAAATGTTACAATTAGCTATTTAAATGAACATTCGAGAAAGTATATATCTCATATATGTATATGTATCATACCAGGACATAACTTACAGAGGAAAAATACTGCAATTACTAGAAAATCTTTGTGCCTAACTACTAAGAAACTATAAAGTAACACTGAGCATGTAAGTATCTAGAACACAAAATTATAGTAATACAAGTAGGTGCTACTGTTACACTTACTTCACACTACAGAAAAGGCAACAGAAATGTTAAATGACTTACCCAAGTCACACACTAGGTGGGGGCAGTGCTAAAATTTCAACCTAAGGACTAAGTGGATCTTTTGGTCCCTTTCTGATGCTTCCAATCAGTATTTACTGATACACTTTCTATAGCTTATGATCAGCAAGGAGCTCAAAGTAGGATGTACCTGTTCTACTTGGTCCAAACGTTTCCTCAGATTCTCATTCAGGTAAGTCTCTACTCGAGTAATAATACCTTCTAGTTTAATTCTTTCATTTAGCAGCTGTCTGTTTTCCTAGAATAGAAGAAAAAGTTACAGAATTATGAAATGTGTTAAGAAATGCTAAGGGCCAGGGAGACGGCTCAGCAGGCAGGCAAACGCACTTGCCACACAGCCTGAAGACTCGACTTCAATCGTGGGCCCACAGAGAGGTAGAAGTAGACAATCAACTCCACTGAGTTGTGCTCTGCCTTCCACATACACACCCACCCCAACATCACACATACAAACAATACAATAATGTTTAAGAAAGAAAAAGAGAAAACGCCACTAAATCTGTAGTCCTACTGCTTATACACAAATAAACTGAAATGGGAGATTTTCAATCCCTGGGACCACGTGGTGCAAGGAGAGAACTAATTCTCAAGTCATCTTTTAATCTCCATATCCAGCCATGAAATTATATATATGTGTGTGTGTGTGTGTGTGTATGTATATATATGTGTGTATGTATAAAGTTGTTTCTGTTCCTAGTCGTTTTTTATAAGACATGTTACCAAGAGGGCTGGAGAGACGGCTCAGCCTTTAAAAACACAAAACACAGTGGCTCACAACCATCTGTATCTTGAGGTCCAAGGGATCTGACATTCTGTTCTGGCTTCCAGAACCAGCCATTTTAGTGTACATACATACACACAAGCAAAACACTCATACACATTAAATAAGAATAAAAGACATGCTCCAAAACCAACTTTCTTATCCTTCTTTTTATCTTTTGGACTCAGTGTTGACCGTTTACGACAATGTATTTTAAAAAAGGGGGCTAGCAAAATGGCTCAGTGAATGAAGGTATTTGCTGCCAAGACTACCAATGTGAGTTCCACCCCTGAATATACATGGTGGAGAGAAGCAACTTCCTAGGGCTGTCCTCTGACCTCCACATGTATGCACACAAATCCACCCCACACCCCACACATAAATGAGTGGACAGAGTAGGCTACACATAGAGAGCCCTATAAAACAAAAAGAAACATAATTAAAATACTTAATTAAAATGTCATACATAAAGGTGTTTATATCCGTGTGTGTGCACGCAAATACACATAAGTGCATAGAGAAAGAGCTAGCAGTTATCACTGTGATGGTTAATACCGCTCTATGTCACACAGGAAACAACTCTGTGGGCATGCCTGTGAGACAGGGATTATCTTAGACTACTGAAGGCCTGTTCTGAATGTACGAGGTACCATTCCATGGGTTAGGGATCTGAACTGCATAAAAAGAGAGCAAGCTGAAAATGGATGCTCATTTCTGCTGCTCCAAGTGTAGTGATCAGCTGCCTCCAGCTCCCGATGATGACAGACTGTGCCATGATGGGAGACAAAAATCCACCTTTGCCTTCTAATGCATCATCAGAGTGACTGCGCACTAACTGATGACAAGCATTCAATACGACGAATGTAAATGTATAATCCTAAGATACCCAGAACAGTTTAGACAAACAACAAAACCTTATTTACTCTCCTGGCATTCAAATTCCATGCCTGTCTGTTTTTCTATTTTCTTAACATCCTTCTCTTTCAATTTTTTTGTTGTTACTGTTCTGTTTTTTGAGACAGGGCGTCTCTGTATAGCCATGGCTATCTTGGCACTTGCTTTGTGGACCAGGATGCCCTCGAACTCACAGAGCTCTGCCTGCCTCTGCCACCCAAGTGCTAGGATTAAAGACGAGCGCCACCACCCCAATATCAAATACTTTATTTTTTGAGACAGGGTCTTCCTGTATTTCTTGACAATAGTCAATTTTCAATGGGTTTTCTTTACTGTTACGTGTACTTGCCTGCTGAAGCTGACGGATTTCATCATTCAGTGCATCTACTCTTTTCTGATCTTCTAGACTGAGTTGAGAAAGCAAATCAGTTCCTAGTTCTGCTTTCAGCGATTCTCTGGTAGACTCCATGGCATGCAGACTTGCCTCCAAGCTTTGTAAGCTACGTTGCTACATAAAATTATCATTTATTAATATTAATCACTATAATACATATAAATAGTAAAACCCTGCAAACTATGTATATATTAAGCAAGCTAAATGACTGTATCAACTCAATTATAAAAGTACTATTAAGTGTTGATAGGCTTCTGTTAGGTTTATTGAATGATAGGTGTACTGGAATAAAAGTAGAATCAAAAGAAACATGTACCAATTAAGTTTTTTCCCTGTTGGTGGTGGGAGTTGGACCCAGGGCCTCAGCATTGATCTGGGAGTCTTCTGTTTTGTGTTGATTTCATTGGTTAAATAAAGAAACTGCCTTGGCCTTTAATAGGACAGAAAATTAGGTAGGTGGAGTAAACAGAACAGAATGCTGGGAGAAAGACGCCGAGTCAGGCAGTCGCCATGATTCTCCCACCCGACACAGGCGCAGGTTAAGATCTTTCCTGGTAAGCCACACCTCATGGTGATACACAGATTATTAAATATGGGTTAAAGTAAGATGTGAGAATTAGCCAATAAGAGGTTAGAACTAATGGGCCAGGCAGTGTTTAAAAGAATACAGTTTCTGTGTAATTATTTCGGGTAAAGCTAGCCGTGCAGAGCTGGGCGGAAACGCAGCCCACCACAGCTCCCACTACACTGCATCACCCTGCTGGGCAAGGCTCCATCACCAAGTATACCCCAGGACTATACTCAGTTTGATAATTAGAGTTATGTAGGTATTTATAATACAAAACTGAGGAGGGACAAATATTACATGGTTCAACTATAAAAAATCATCAGACATATTCATAAAAACAAAAATTGGCAGCATGTTTTGAATAATAATATAATTAAGGAAACATCTTTTTTTTTCTTTTACTGTATTGTCTTATTGCTACTGATATCACATAGCATGAAATCAATAATACCTGCCCAACCTATGATCCACCGCAAGTCTACACTATAGTTATAGCAAAATATACTTACGGACCTTTGGCATAAAGGTCTTCTCTGACTGCTGCCTCTTCTCTTTTAGCATCTTCATTTCTGATAATATGCTATCTCTGGAAGCTTTAAATTTCCTTTGTTGGGTCTCTATCTGCTGCATTTGGTTCATCAACTGATCAATTTCATTATTAATCCATATACAAGGCTAAGGAAAATTCTCTTAAGGTTGTAAATATAGCACATACTCTAAATTCCCTTCAGTTCTTACAATGTATCGTCATGCATCCTCTCCTCTACCCCTAAGTAACGTCCCCAGATTCATGGACCACAACAATGTTGAACTCTAATACTATTGCTAAAACTGTTCGGTCATCAAAGAAGTTTGAAACATTTCGTTACACATTCTGTTCTAAAATGTGTATATTTATTTTACTTATACTTGAATAAAACAAAATGTATTACTTTTATTAAAGTATGTTAAGTAAAATCAAGTTAATAGTAAATCTAAAGAGACTGGCAAATATAGGCAGCCGCTTCAGCTGTCAACATCTCCTCTTTGTATCTGTGTGCGTGGGGGTGGGGTGCACATGCACACACGTGGGGGAAGGCCAGAGGCTAACACTGGTTGTCTTCTTTTACTTTCTCCATTACTTTTTGAGACATAATTTGAGTTTAGAAAGTACAAGTAGGTTAAACTTGCTGTCCAGCAAACTCCTAGAATCCACCTGTCTCCATCCTTCTTGCTTTCTGTGCTAGCATTACAGAAAGCACCACCACACCCAACTTTTCACATGGGAACTGGGGATCCATACTCAGGTCTTTGTGCTGTGCTGTAAGCACTTTACTCACACTGAGCCAGCACCCGACACACAAAAATCCCTTTTCTTAATTCTTCCTCATACTCTGTCCTAATATCTTGCCACACTCAAGCAGTTACAGTATCATACACAGATCCCTGCAGGACCAAAGCTAAGGCATCTGTCTTTTTTTGTACGTTATTTGAACTACAAAATTGCAGTTAAAAAAATACATTTCAGTTAAGGATATCCTGAAGTAGTAAAATTTCCTGATGCTCAGGTACCCACACTCTTAGGAGACAAAACAGGATGCACACACCAAAAGCACCACGGTTGTCTTAAGAAATGCACACGCACGAGTGTTCTGTCGCGAGCAGAACGAGCCACCCTTCCCAAAGCACTACACTTACTTGGAAGAACGACAGCTACTAAACTTTGGGTAACTGTTGTCATTACCTCTACTAAAACTAAATCTGCACAAAATGTGTCAAGAGAGTAAACACTAAAAGACACTTTCCAGTGCTTACATAGTTTACATCTATTTAGTAACAGCATTACAACACTTCCTACATTCCTTGAAACATCAGCCAGGTCTTCCTGCCATTTCCTCTTTGCCTGACAACCTGAATTTTGTTGTTCTTCAAGTTCTATTTCTTCAAAGCACTCACTGGTATTAACTACTTTACAGTGAGACAGAAATCAGCATTACTTTTTAAATTTTCCTTAGTCCTTAGAGGTTAAATAAGATCTTGTGTTTAAGCACAAACAAAAAGATATTTTCAATGTTTCTGCGCAGGTTTTCATTGAGCTTTGCTTCAAGTTCACCCAGCTCCTCTTCTGCTTTTCTGACGTCTTTCTGTAACTCAAGTCGAGACTTCCTTGTGTCGTAATAGCCTCCAGTCAGAGCACCTCGATGGCTGACTTGATCACCTGTGAACAAAACATAAGACAGTTTTCTGTATCGTAGCCTTCTTATGCACTAGGAAGCTGACTTATGAAATACTAACTTAAGGGCTTTAACAACACAAGATTGAAAAGGGTAACTTAAGAATTTAAACTACTCTTTAAAAAAACTTTTCAATATTAAATTTGGTAGTCTTTAATTTGGTAAGATTTGAGAATCAAAAATTTGAGCAAATGTGGAACCACCGTGAATTTAAAGCAAGAATCCACAGACACACTAATGATCAACTTTAGCATCGTCACTATTGGACACACTATCTGCTGCATTAAGTTACAAACAACACTCACACATTATCATCATACCAAGAACAATGAACTGGGATCTAATGAGGAGGAAGAGACAAGACAAATCCAAAGAATGGGACATTTTCTCAAAGTCCCTTTCCAGGGAGCTAGGTGTGGTGGCGCACTTTCAATCCAGAACTTGGGAGGCAGAGGCAGGTGGTTTTGTTAGTTCAGGGCCAGCCTGGTCTATACAATAAGTTCTTAGACAGTGTAAGTTACACAGTGAGACCCTGTGTGTGTCATCGACCTCCTCTCCCAAAAAAGGGAAGGGGACAAGAGGCACTGTCTTTTAATATTCAAAGTTTTGGTGTGACTGTATTAACTGGAGAACACCCTTAAGAGACACTCAAATGTTCTAGGATGAAACAATATTTACAGTTTATTTTATACAGATGGTTTGACAACAATGTGGGTATGTTACTCTGAGAAATTAAACATTATTAAAAATTCTTATCCTGAATTATACAGATAAGTTCAATTATATTTGAGTGGGAAAAAGTCTGTTATTTCCCTTGGAAGAAAATGTAGCATTATTAACATCCGCGACTTCTTTATAAAGAAAACAGCTATTTTTATGTCAGATTACACTCACTACAAATATCAAAATATTATTTACATGGAAGTTGTAAATTTTTGAAATTTTGATAGTCAGCTGGGTATAGTGGTGTACGTCTTTAATTCCAGCACTTGGGAGGCAAAGGCAGGTAGATTTCTGGGCTCAAGGTCAGCCTGGTCTACATTATGAGCTCCAGAACAGAAACAGGGCACAGTTGAGACCCTGTTTTCAAAAAACAAAACAAAAAACAAAAAAGTAGTTATTAGACCCACTGCTATTATTTTAAAGAATCATGTTAAAATTATTTTGGTAATTATTCTAATAAACAAGTTTCTAAACGGGCTTTTATTCTTTATTTTCAAGACAGGGTTTCCATGTAGACCTGTCCTAAAATTCACTTTGTAGACCAGGCTGGCTCAAACTCAGAGAACCAACTGCCTCTGCCAGGATTAAAAGTGTGCATTACCCCTGCTCAGTCACTGTTTTAATTTTTGAGAAAAAGTCCACAGGCTTCATTATTCAACAGCCAAAGGAGAGGCCACACACAGTGCCAGAGACCAAACATTTACACTTACAAGTAGGATCTATACTTATTTAAACATTTTAAAAATTGATGAAACTGATGTGAATTTTCAAATATTCTTAAAATATGACTAAATCCTGCGATGTACTACTCACCAATATGCCTACAGCCTGAGTGACACATTAAGCAAACCACTGAACGTTTCGTGAGAGTATGTTTAAAGCTAACTGCCATTACAAACCTTCCAAAGTAATACAATCCATAGTGAAAGCACGCGCCAGCTGAGTGGAAACTTCCATGCTCCGACAGATGAGTGTCTTCCCAAACACATGTTTGAAAGCTTTGTCAAACCTCGGATTGTACCTCAGTTTACTGATCATAGGAATAGCGTCCTACAACAAACATGTTAAAAAAAAAAAATACTATGACACAATGGATTAGAAACTGTTTGCAGAATGAGTATCAATGTCTTTATGAAATAAAAGTAATATAAATGACCTGATATTATAAGTTACCCGCAGCTCTGATACAACAGTTACCCAGGTTTTTTTGTTGTTGTTTTGGGTTTTTTTGTTTTGTTTTGTTCTTTTCTGAGACCAGATTTCTCTGTAGCTTTGGAGTCTGTCCTGGAACTAGCTCTTGTAGACCAGGCTTGCCCCAAACTCACAGAGATCTGCCTGCCTCTGCCTCCCAAATGTTGGGACTAAAGGCATGCGTCACCACTGCCTGGCTAAATTACTGGTTTTTATACAGAAAACATTAGACCAAAAAATAAACAAATAAATATTAAAAAAAAATCAGTGCATTCAACTAGCCTGGAAATCCTGCCCCTGTAACCAAAGGTTTAACAGCTGGTTACTGTGAAGAATAACTCTAAGCTGACCTGACCAGGAGATGTGTGCTTAATTTACCTAGTTAAGACCTACTATTGTCTAAGACTGTACAACAGCCTCTTCCTTATAAAACTGTAAAGATTAAATCAGGCAACACATGGAAAGATGAGATAGTATATATGACATAAAGGCAAGAATGTAAAACTAGTTATTTCCTCAGTGTTCTAATTAGATATAACAGACATCTAAATTAGATATTCAGAAAAATACTGTTTCAGATAATATTTATTTTACAGGCTAGGAGAATGGCTCAGCAGGTAAAGGGCTTCCTGTTCAAGCATGAGGACCTGAATTCAGTCCCCTAGCACCCATGTAAAAAGCAAGGCACAGCAACGCACATCTGTGACCACTGCACAGGGAACATAGGGAAGACGAGAGGCTGGAGAGAGGTAGAGCCCTAGAGCTTACAGCACAGTCAATGTAGCCAAATAGTGAGGTCTAAGCTTGGAAAAGTGAACCCTTATCAAAAATTAAGGTGGAAAGGGATAGAAGGGCATTCTCTGGCACATACACACACATATACATTGTTTTTACTTTTTTCTTTCCTAAAGTCAGAACAGGATTTTTTTCAGTATTTGTGAGTACACACCTGTTTGGGCATGTTGTATGTACCTATTTATACATGCCAGAGTGTACACACAGAAGTCAGAGAACCATTTGGGAGACTCAGTTCTCTCCTTCCACCAGGTGGGTTCCAGGGATCAAACCTGGGCGCTCAGACTTGGCAGTACATGCCTTTACCCACTGAGTCACCTTCCCAGCTTTCTTTTGTTTTGTTACAGTCTTATGTCATATGGGTGAGCCTCAATTTTCCTCCCCAAAGCTTCAAAGGTAAAACTGGCATAGTTGAAAGCAAGACTCTCAATAGTCTGCTTAAATCACTGATCATTCTAATATATGTTCAGCCTTAAGCCTAGAGCATAACAGTTATGATAATCAACATTCTGAGATCAAATGCCTCAAAACAATTAACATTTTTAAAGCTGGCAATTCATTTAAAGTGTATATAACTAGTTAGACACTTTGAACTTAGTTGAAACAATTTTAAAAGTATATCCAAAGCCAGGTGGTAGAGGTGCACCCCAGCAGAGAAAATCTGTCACAAAACAAAACAAAAAAGCATATCCAGAAAACCTCAACATATTTCTTTTATATGGGAATTCTCCAATTCCTAAACCCACTGCTGTCTGTCACTCTGACAACACACACATATACAAAGGTTTGTTTCATGACTTGGCTGTGACTTGGCCTCCTCAACCCAACCCAGCACCAACTATACTCCATGCAAAGAAAGCATGTCTATCCTACAGATCAATGAATCCCAATGTAAAGTACCTAAGCACCAAAACATATTAACAGATGGCACAACAAAAACAACTTTGACTCACATTGGTTTCAGGATAGGCGGTATCTCTCACATCTAACTTGTTAAGAGGCAGAAAAGTCACCTCTCCAGGAAGATTCATTTTATTGAACTCCATTAAAATCTTCGTGCTGACTTCATCAGAATCAACAATATGGTAAAATAACCTACACAACAAAGTAAGACACATCTTCACTAGACTATAAGGTGTTGACAGCATTTAAGGATCGCACAGTTCAGAGCTTTTCTATGCAATCCAATGTGTATGGAGAAATGACTGAGAACGTTCCAATGGCCTGGCGAGCCCTGAACGGGTAAAGTATCTAGCATCTACCTTCTTCAATTAGAGAGTTAAATACAGAACTGAGGATAAACAGGTAACGGAAGACACACTGTATTACAAAACTACAAAACTGTTTTAAGATGTTCTCATTTCTTCATCTTTAAAACAACAAAACCCATTTAAATGTCAGACAAAAAAGAAAAAATAGAAAAGCCCCAAACCTCACCTGTTACCAGCAGTGACTTCCACACATGTATAGAAAGCTGGCTCACACTCAAAGTTATTCATTACGATGCCATGGTAGCCATTTTGAACATGTTGGTTTATTCCTTTTCGACGAAAATGATCTAGCACTTTGTTTATGCTGTCTATTCCATTTAAAATAGCCTGTAAACCAGTTAGTGAAAAATATCAGCATCACCAATGACACTCTGTTGGCAAGAAATGAGCCTATTATGCCATTCCTTGGCTATGATCTTAAAAATTAAACACCATCCAACATATCATCCACTTGAAATATAATAACTACATTTACCACTACTATGGGTTCTGTTTTATGATGCTAGAGTTTAAAATGGGCTCTTTATTTAACAACGAAAATTGCTTTCATTAATAAGTAGTGAACCAGGCATGATGGCACACACTTGTGATTCCAGCGCTCAGCAGCTAAGCCCATGAGTCTAAGATCAGCCTGAGCTACACAGGGAGACTTCTAACTCAAGTAGAGCAAAGTATAAAAGTATAAAGCAGACAAAAGAAAACCTGCCTACATAAAATCCCACTTCTTCCTACTTCCGAGTGATCTCTTCTTAACTTGGAACTCAGGCTGTAGACTGAAGGATGGCTCAGGAACAAAGAAGCCCCGCCTACCTTTCCTGTTGCTGCTCTAAGAAGCTGCTGCTTCTTTTCCAGGTCTTCTCTCTTAGCAGCAAGCGCTTGTTGCTCTGCATTCTCCTCTCTCCACAAGTAACTGACCAGAAAGAACAAGACGTGAACAGTTTTAATTAAGAAAGAACACTGAACCCAAACAAAGACCACGGAAAAATTACAACAGATCTCAGTCTACTAACTTTCTTTCACTTTGTAGTTCATCTTTCTTATTTTTTACTTCATAATATTTTCTGTCCAGTTCTTCAACTCGAGCTTTGACTTCATTGAGATCTTGATCCAGTTTCTATGGAAAAAGAATTTATCATCAATTTAATCCATAGTGACAAAAGAATATATATACACACATATATAATATATACACACACACACACATACACACATAAGTTCAACAAATGACATAATTCAAATATGTCCAATTTACTATATAGTGATTATACATAAAAGCGATTAAAAACCCAGTGAGTTCTAGAAACAGTCTGAACTCAGAGTAAAACAATGTGTCAAACAAACCAAAACCAAACCAAACCAAACCAAAACAATATTGTTCTCACATTATATTGCTCCAGATTTTTCTCTTTATTTGCCTCGGTATCCTCCAAATCCTTATGTATAGCAGCAATCTGTCTTTTCTTGTCATTAATAGCCTGATCTAAAGACTTCAGCTCCTTTTTAATCCACTTATCCCTTTCTTCTTTTGATGTAAACTGGCTTCCTCGACCTTGCTTTGCATAAAGGTCAGTTCTTTCCTGGGTAGCTTGAGCCAATCTACAGAAGATAGAAAAGAACAAGAAATAAAATTGTAATCATTATCGACCCTATAGAAACTATCCTCTTAATTAAAAGTTACATCAGCAGAGAATTAAGGGCTGGTGAGATGGCTCAGGAAGGATAAAAGTGGTCCTCTGGTCTCCAACCTGTGGCAAGCACATTCACACCCCACAGTGAAGTAAATGGGGACAGTGATTCAGTGCTAAAAATAACTGCTAAATAATAAACTCCCTGTGCTCCCTGTTTTTATGTTATGTGACACCAAATGAACTTTAATATCATAATTAGCACTCAAGTAGAATAATCCCTTCACTAAGGGCTTTAGACAGACTGAAGGTCTGACAATGCCACTGTCCAACCTCAGGAACTTTCAAGCACGTTCTAACTGTATTGACCTGATACATGACTCTCAACAGTACAATAAAATACCCTACAGGATAATATGTTTTAAATATATAGAACACAAATGTTCTGATTATATAGCACCTGAAGGTCAGAAAAGCAAAAGACCCAGCCACTACCTCTATCTCAGTCCAAAATGGCGATCCTTCCTCCAGGAATCTCAGAATGAGACTGTGTGTCAGACCTGACTCCTCCCATTTTACAATCCTCTCTAGTGCTGGGATTAAAGGCATGCACCATTACCGCCCAGTTTCTAGGGCAAACTAGTGTGGCTACTGGAATTAAAGGTGTGTGTCACCACGGCCTGGTCTGTAAGGCTGATCAGTGTGACTGTTTTACTAGCAATCTTTATTTATTAAAATACAAATGAAACAGCACGGCAACCTGTGTAAATACTGAGTATGGTGTTGCACACATGGTGCAGGTGCCTGCCTATATAACTCCAGCACTTTCTAAGTGGGGTTAGGAGGATCAGCCGTTCAAGGTTTCTTCAAGTTACATAATGAGCTGAGGCCTACCCCAGGCTTTAGGAGACTGTCTCAAAAACAAAAACATAACCTCTCAGAATCTCAGGTTTTTTATTTTAAAGCAGACAGCAGCAGCCAACAGGAGATGGCTGAGTGGGAAGAGAGTCTTGCTGACAGACCTAACATCAGCTTCAGCCCCACAAACCACATGACAGGAGAAAACTAATTTAAATTGTGTTCCGACCTCCACATGCTCCATGGCATGACCACACACACAAGAAAAAGAATGAAGCCTGGAATGATGTTGCATGCCGTTAATCCCAGCACTGAGGCAAAGGCAGATAGATCTGAGTTCAAGGCTAGCTAGAGCCATAAAGTGAGACTGTCTTCCAAAAAGAAGTTTCTGTGATGACACACAGAAACTAGCCTTATTAAAGAGAGATCCAATCTCAAAAATAAAAATAAAACCACATGGCTCTCAATAATCACTAGTGTTGCTTATATGACATGGACCTAGGATTTTTTTTTTTTTTTTTTTTTTGATTTTTCGAGACAGGGTTTCTCCGTAGCTTTTTGGTTCCTGTCCTGGAACTAGCTCTGTAGACCAGGCTGGCCTCGAACCCACAGAGATCCGCCTGCCTCTGCCTCCCGAGTGCTGGGATTAAAGGCGTGCGCCACCACCGCCCGGCTGGACCTAGGATTTTTGCCTTTATTATGCTGGTACCTTCTTCACCCATAGCCACATAGGTTCTATAGAGGAACTCAGGCAGGCAAATACAGGAGCTTAGCAACATGGGCTCCACTTGGTTTGAGCTATGCACATAGCCCTCTCCTAACAGTGCACCTAGCAACCTATTGGCAACCTAGGACCCATACCTGCATTGAACTTTAAACAACGGAAGTAAGTTACTCCCCTTAGCAACCTCTTGTTTGTGTTCAAACATGTATTTCTGCTTTGCTCTAGAAAAAAACTACTGGTTCTTTTCCTTTTCTGAGCATCTTTCCCAATTCTTTGAACAAGGGACCAAGAACCTAGAACCACCCAGAGATCACCGGTAACAGCTATGCAGCAAGGTTAATGGTTGGCGAAAATTCTCAGACCTAGCAATTCCTCGCTCTTCTTTTTCTTTTACACTGTTGAATTTAGGTTCTGTCTCTGCCAGTTCTTTCTGCTTTTCTTCTATTTTTTCAAGCAGCTTCTGCCTCTCTTTTAGTAAACGTTTCTGTAAATAAAGCAAGTAAAATGCAATTTGCTTAATTTATACATCAGCAAAAAAGAATTTCTTCATGAAAGTAACTCAATTTTACAATTAAACTATTAATAAAAAGAATACTTACTAAGTTAGTACTTGAGTACAAGTCAAATGGAAAAACCTTTTACAAAAACTCAACTATCACAGAAAAGGTTATCTTCTGTAGCATAGCTCGTCAACACATCTTTTATTAACTTACCCGCTGTTCGCTATTGCCAGCCAGCTCATCTTGTAAATCCTTGGCTTTAAGTTCCAACTTGGTCCTTTGTTTAATCTGTTCCTGTCTTTCAGCACTAAGCTGCTCTTTTTCTTCTTTCATAGCTGAAATTTTTGTTTTCAGTTCTCTAACCTGGCGTTCAATATCCTAATCAGAAAGAGAAAACCGGTCAGAAACAGAAGTACAGTGGAAGGACTGTGACCACAGACCAGCCACACTCTTTACAGACATCTGTGGACCTGCGTGCACACACGGTGAGGATGCACCTGCCACAGAGCGCATGTCGGGGTCAGAGGACAACTTTCTGGATTCAGTTGTCTCCTTTCACTTTTTTTTTTCAGTTTTTATTAATTCTTTTTCTTTTTAATTTATTTATTTATTAAAGATTTCTGTCTCTTCCCCTTTCACTTTTATGTGGGTTCCAGAGAACCCACATAAGGAATTCAGGCTGCTGGCTTCCAGTTTACACCACTTTTGCTGGCTCCATCTTTGTCTTTCACTTCAAACTTAATAATAAACAATTACTTTCCAATGCCTAATCTCTGTCACTCCCTTTATGGTGACCACCCCACAATTCTGGTACAAAAAAGTTTTTGAAAATATAAATAAATCTGAAGCTTATTTATAATCTTACCTCCATTTTATCTCTCGCATCCTGCTGGGCATCTCTTAATTGTCTAGATTTCTCTCCACTTGTCTCTCGCTTAGCAGAAAGCTGAAAAACAAAACAACCTACTATTTCTAACTCATTTTGTATCTGTCTAACATTATATAATACAGTTAAAAAATTATTTTGCAACTGCCACAAAGAATTAGCATAATATTAACTTAAAAATGTATAAAGAAAATGCTTTTAACTTATTCCTCTACATAAAATACAAGGATAATCTAAAATAGATTTTTCTCTAAAATATAAATATTTTACAAAATATATTCTAAAATGTGAAGAAAAATATCTGGTCTGACATAACCATTTACTGTATTTTAGTACAATGAGAGCTCTAAGCATACCTTTTCAGTAACCTAAAGAAAATTAGTAACCAATAAATCTATTACTTTTTGGCCTGGTATAGAGGCTAATTCCTGTAATTCCAAAACTCAGTAGTCACAACTAGCTTGGGTCTTAAAGTAAAACTGTCTCAAATTCACAAAGAAAAAGATTTTCATTTTCAAGTTTCTAATTAAGAATCACTAAAAGGTAAGTAGAGAGGAGTTTTACCATGCTCATAAAGCAGAACAACTTCGATGTAAAGGTCGTGTCTTACCTCATCAAGCTTGGCCCGCGTCTCATTGAGCTCCTGGTTGTAGATGGTATACTCCAGGGCACGCCTCATTTTATCCCACTTCTGATACTGAGCCAGTTCTTCCTTCTCCTCCTCTAGAGTATGCAACCGCTCTTCAATGTATTTTAACAACTCATTGATTTTTTCCCGTTTACCCTCTTCAAAATAAAAAAAAAAAAGAAAGAAGACGGTGAATAGTTTTCATGTAATACCACTTCTCAAACATAAAATTATCCTCTAGAAGTAAACATTATTTCTTTGGTATCACATAGTAATGAAATCTAAAATGTAAAAACAGCAACTAAGATCTTTTTTTAAAGAAAAGCACTGGAGAACAAATTTACACACTAGCAGTCACTCTGACATGTGCAAAGGACTTTAGTTTATACTTTCTTTTCCCATCAATGTGCTGTCTCACATTAAAGAAAAGAAATACCACCAGCGTTACTAATTTGCAGTATTTATCATGAAGGACACTGCATGCTGCTACCATACAATGAATACTTACTATAATTCAGGCATGACATTACCTTAATTGCCATAATCTACAAGATAGCAGGAGTTTGCAGACAGGAAGTCTTGGGACCAGGGAGATCAAGTCTAAAGTCATGTCAGTTTACTGACTTTGGACTTAGAACGGTCCCTTATATGGTATGATACAGCATTTGGAAAAGCAAATATACTAGTAAGGACTCCAAGTTTTCTCTGTCTACATTTTTCTGAACAATTTAGAACTTTGTAACAGCGGCTACTCCAATGGGAAGGGAGGGGAGGAAAAGCACACCAGTTCATTGATAACACTTCTGAGGAAGCTAGAATCAGAAGTTGGTTGACTTGCCAAGGCCCTATTATCTAATAGCAGTCTTTCTCTATTCAAAGATGAAGTACTAGAAACCTCAGGCCTTAAAACTACCTCCAACTAATTTTCCCTCTTCTCAGTATGCAGAAAAATTACCATCTAATACTTTTATGAAGCCAGACAACACTGTTTAACTACATTAACACCAGAAAGTGACTGATGACAAAAATTAGGTAGAACACATCCATTGTACCTGTTTCTTTCATTAAAGAAATGCTTTCTTCTTTACGTTCATCATACACTCTAGTACCAGCTACCTCTCTCAACAGCTTCAATCTCTGAGAATCTGGTGCTGTTGCCATTTGGTTGATCTGTAATTTGGGGGGGGGGGACACGACAATAATCATTATTAACTATTGACAACTCCTTAAGAATAAGAACTCTATCTTAAAATGTTGACGTTTTCCTTTATTATTCAGCTTTTTGAGCAAAGTTCCCTTTATATAGCCCTGGTGTCCTGGAACTTATTATATAGACCAGTTTAACCTCCAACTTAGAGATCCTCCTGTCTCTGCCTTCTGAGTGCTGGGATTAAAGGCATGCACTACCAAGCCTGGCTCTTTTTTTTGTTGTTGTTGTTTTTAAGACCCAGTCTCACTGTATAGCTTAGGAGTTGACCTCAAACTTTCAATCCTCCTGCCTCTGTTCCTTAAGTGTTGGGATTACTGAATCCCAGTGCATCACTATGCTTGGCTCCAAAAGGACTTTTAATTCAATATGATTAAACCAACATAATGTATATAGTAAATATACCATTTCTCTTTTGTGTGCATATTCAAGTATGTGTAGTTGCATATACGAACACATGGCTGTGAAGTCAAAAGTCTATTCTTCAAGAGCTGCTCACCTTGTTTGAAACAGCCTTAGGAATACTCCTCTCTCCATTTCTCCATCACGGGTCACAAGAGTGAGCCACTGCATTAGACTTTTCACATGGGTGCTGGGGACCACCAAAAACAGATCCTACTTGCACAACAGGCAGGCACCTTATGCTATAGAAAATCCTACAGCCAGTAACCTTTAAGTTTACCCGCCAACTTGGGCATGGCCTCTTAAACTATAAATGTCAATGTAAAACATGCGTTTACTCTCTCTTCCAGCTGCTGATTTTGGTTCCTGTTCCCCATTTGTGCAGAGGACTCTGATCTGTGTGTGAGTCTACCCCTAAATAAGTAACCCTTTATTATACTCAATTCTGAGCCACTGTGGGATTTCTTTTTAGCATCCATCTTCATCCTTACCCACTGAGCTTTCTCCCAGCCCCTATCGCCAACATTTCTCTATCTCTCTTATTTACCGGTCTCTTTTATGAAATAAAATACTACCATTTTCCCCCTTAGGCAATATATTAAATGTATAAAAAATGAACACCACTGTCAAAGAACAAAGTATTTTTTATTTTCTTTTTAAATTCTTATTTTATGAGTAATATTTTGCCTGCATGTATGTCCTTGTGTGGGTGTTGGGTGCCCTGAAACTAAGGTTACAGACAGCTGTGAGTTGTCATGTGGGTGCTGGGAACTGAACACAGGTTCTCTGGAAGAGCAGCCAGTGTTCTTAACCACTTAACTGTCTCTCCAGCCCCAGAAGAAAGTATTTTTTAAAGGGAAACCATTAAAGACTCTTAAAAGTTATTTAGGTTTATTTTATTTTATATGTTATGGGTGTTTGGCTTGCATATACACTTGTGCCTACTGCAGATGTCAGAAGATGTTGATTTCCTAGGACTGGTGTTACAGACTGTTGTGAGAAGTACTTGTGGTACAGACCTGTCAATCTGAGTTTGCTCTCCAGAACCCACATAAAGGTGGAAAACAAGAGCTCACTACAAAGCTGTTCTCTGATCTCTACAGTAAACTGTAGCACATGTACCCACATACCATGCACATACAACAATAATTTTTAAATTTTAAATTACAAAATATAACAAGAATGGTATGCTTTAATAGACAAAGATACTGGAACAATGGCATGTAACTTAATACAAATCATTAGATATCAAAATACTACCACTGTATTAAAGAAAATTATTATTCTTACACTTATACATTAAAAAAACTGGTAATGAGCTAAGAAACTACAGTTTATCAAAAGTACACATAGCGAATAAATAAGATTCACAAAAAAATATACTGAGGAATAAGTTCTGATATGAAAAATCTATGAGGAAGCAGCAGAATAATCAGCCAGAATTTATAGTCTAGCTGATAAAAAGTCTTAGCATTATGGCAAGTTCTTTGTTATGAAAGACTTTAATATTTTAACTGTATAATAAACTAAATGAAACATTACTTTTAGGAAGTAATTTTTTTCAAACATAATTTATCTTTTTTTTTTTTTTTTAAAGACAGGGTTTCTGTGTAACAATACTACCAGTCCTGGGACTCACAGGTATCTGCCTGCCTCAACATCCCAAATAGCGGGATTAAAGACATGCAACCACCACTGCCCGGCTTCAAATGTAATTTTTATAGAACTTATGTAATAGTCTTAGATACGATCACTGTAACTTCCAAAAGCCAATGATTTCCAATAAATTCTACCTCACTAGGTCACTAATAAATAAGATACACTTAATCTTCTGTCATACTTCTTTCAATATAAAGCTAGTGCCTCATGATGGCACAAGAATGTAATTCAGCACTAGGGAGGCAGAGGCAGTTGGATCTTTGTTAGTTTGAGACCAAAGAGACTGGTCTACATAGTGAGTTCTCAGACAGCCAGGGCTATCTACAAAAACAGACAAAAAATGCTCAAATATATTTCAAAGCCCTGAATTGAAAATCATTAACTTCAGTACAAAAAACCATCCAGGGGACGTCAATATCAAGAAAACAGTTTCTATAAAAAAAAGCACATGACTACCTTTCCTTGTTTAACAATGTAGTAGGGATTACTTCGAGAAAACCCAGCACTTTCAAGGAGGTTCATCACATCATTTTTCCTGTTAATAAACAAAGGAAACTAGATAAATAATTTTAAAGCAACCAATGATAAGCAAGCAAATCAGCAGAGTTACTCAGCATCAGGAACTACAGACTGGAAACTGAGCCATCCATCCACCTTCCAGAGAAAGCAGGGACTTAACGTCACACTGCCAATACTGCTGAGTAGGAGGCAGTTATCTCATGCTTACTGTGAGCATCTGTGAACAAACTGTAACATAAAGACAAATGCTTACGTGACCATCTTCTTGTCTAGAAAATACTGATCTTTTTTGGCACCAATAACTCTTCGAAGTGAAACTTCCTCTTTATCGATCTAAGAAAAAAATAAAATCCCAAAGATAGTCAAGTAGACAAGTTTTTAGATAAGTTGATTTCAAAGTCCTTGATTACAACCAATTTAGAATTTCAATGATCTCTCTAAAGATGATACTATAAATATTCAGAAAAATGTTTTCTTATAACTGTTTTACATAATCCTTTGTTTACCAGAGTGGTCATTAAAATTTAAATACAAAATTCATAGACAAACGATTTATTTACTTTATCATGAACTAAACTATAAATCCTCAGTGCTTTTGATTTTAAACATTTAAGGATAAGCCATTGCATAATATTCCCATCATCATTATTTAAAAAATAAATTAAATATCACTTACTGGTAACCGGTTGTCTGAATTGTCAAAAATGATTTCCACGAAAGCAGAAATAACACGAGGACCTGTACCCTCCTAAAACATGAAAAAGAAGGGAGGGGGATTTTTAACTTTATGGTATTTTTATACTGCTTAAATCCAATTTAAAGTCTAGCACAGACAGGCACACTGGTTGTACACCTGTAAATCTCAGCACCTGAGAGACCTAGGAGGGAGACTGACTTTTAGTTTGACATCAGCCTAGGCAACACAATAAGACCCCTTTCCCAACACAGACATAACAAGTCTGACTCACTAGAGAAAGCTTCCATCACAGTAGTACATATCCTGACTGCCGAATATTAAAGGCACTGAATCAGAATGACAAAACTTCTTTTATCAAATATTTTATTCTGAAGTACTGTATGAAAAATATCAAAACAAAATGTTGCGATTGTTTGGATATGAAATATCCCTAACAAAGACACATACTGAAGTTTTGGGCCTTCATGAGACCACTGTTTAAGGAGGCAGGGCCAACCTAGCAGTGTAGTGGGCACCCCTCTGTGAGGGCTGCATTATGGCCTAGGTCCTTGAGATTTTTTTGTTTAATTTTTGAGACAGAGTCTCACTAAGTAGCCCTGGTTGGCCTTCAACTCAGAGATCTGTGTTGTCTCTACTCCCCCAAATGCTGGGATTAAAGGTGTGCCCCACGATGTCCAGCTCTGCCAGACATTCCCACTTCCATGTTCTGACTCATTATGCGGCCAGAGCACTGGACAAGGACCAGGGATGAAAGCCTATGAAACTATGAAACAAAATAAATCTTTTTTTTTTTTTTTTATTTCAGGGTGAGGTTGAATGTTTATTCAGGGGGTTATAGAGGAGGAAGGGTGAAGGGGGGGACAGAGAGAGAGGGAGGGAGGAAGAGAGAGATGGGGGGAGAGGAGAGGAGAGGAGAGGGGAGGAGAGGAGAGGAGAGGGAGAAGGGGGGAAGCAGAGGAGAGGAGAGGAGAGGGAGAAGGGGGGAAGCAGAGAAGTGGGGAGAGAGGCAGAAGCGAAGCTGCCTCTCCGAGAGGAAGATGGAAAAGAGCCCAAAATAAATCTTTTTGTGTTCATTGTTTATGCCAGGCATTTTATCATAGGAACAAACACTACTGCAGACAGACTCAAGTTTAATTCTGAAAGCCACGTTATTAGGGCACAATAGCCTGCTGCATTCACTTTGCAATATACCTTGAGGGATCTTTTCTTGTAGCCTCATCTTGATGCTGGAAAAGAACCCTAAGAAATCATGTGATGATTACTAGAGATCTGTTTTTTAAACACCTGAGGCATAGTTTGTGATTTTTAACTCTGCTAACAGAAATGTACACATTTAAGGTATCACATTCAGAGCACCCTATGACATAACTACACACCAAGTCCAGATAATTCACCATCTTACCTACTCAGCTCAGGCTATCGTTTGTATCAGATCACTATATACTTTCTGGAAGTGAGAAAGTGCAGGCAAGGCTAGCATGAGGACCTGAGTTTGGATCCACAGCACCCACATAAAAGCTGGGCACAACAGCCATCTCTGTAAGTCCAGTATTTGGGTGCAGGAAACAGGTAGAGAAAGAAACCCGCCCAGGAGCCCAGTTGAATGAAATTGATGAGCTCCAAGCTCAGTGAGATCCTATCTCAAAAAATAAAGAAAACAATAGAGGAAAACACCTGATCTTCTTGACATCTGACCTTTAACTCTTTCCCCGCAACAACTCTCCCCCCACCTAAAGATTAGTTCTTTTTTTTTTTTTTTTTTTTTTTTTTTGGTTTTTCGAGACAGGGTTTCTCTGTGGTTTTGGAGCCTCTCCTGGAACTAGCTCTTGTAGACCAGGCTGGTCTCGAACTCACAGAGATCCGCCTGCCTCTGCCTCCCGAGTGCTGGGATTAAAGGCGTGCGCCACCACCGCCCGGCAAGATTAGTTCTTTCAATTTGAGAAGCCTAACAAGTGTTCTAAATCAGTTTTGATTACTGGGCTACAAACTCAAAAAAAAGGCAGTAATTAAAAACTTCCTATATGTAAGAAAACCATTTAGGTGTGCTGTGCGATCTTATCTGATTTTAAAACTAATTATATACAATATGTAAACAAGCTAAATTGTGGTGTCACATTTATAGTCATTTATAATTTGTTACCCTAATAAAATACATAACAACTTTCCTTACAGGTTTTATTTTGTAGTGCTGGGGATCTGCTGTAGAATATTAGCTTAAAATGTGTTACATTTGCTTGTGCTATGGAATATTTGCTTAGTGATGCAAACATGTGTTGCATTCTTTTATGTGCATTTGTTTAACTCTGTGAAGCTGTGTTACTTTGCCTGTGTAATAAAGAGCTGAGTAGTCAATAGCTAAGCAGGAGAGAAGGATAGGCAGGGCTGGCATGCAGACAGAATAAAAGGAGAACAAGAGGGAAGGGGGAAGGAGCAAAAAAAGGAGAGGACCCCAAAGACCAGTAACCCAGCCATACCACCAGCCAGAGTAAGAAAGGAAGAAAGACATATAGAATAAAGGTTAAAAAGTCTAGAGACAAAACACAGAAAGAGAAACCAGGTAATTTAAGTTAGAAAAACTGGCTGTAAGTTAAGGTCATAAATAAGAATAAGTCTCTGTGTATTTATTTTAGAGCTAAGTGGCAGGCCCCCAAAGAGCATAAAGGGAGGAAAAAACAAAACAACAACAAAGCACAGAGATCAAATCTATGGCCTCAAACATGCCAGGCAAGCATTCTACCACTGAACTACATCACTAGCCCTAAATATACTGTTTTCCACATTAAAAAGAGGTACTAAAGGGCTGGAGAGATGGTTCAGTGGTTAAGAGCATTGCCTGCTCTTCCAAAGGTCCTGAGTTTAATTCCCAGAAACCACGTTGTGGCTCAAAACCACAACCTGGTAATGAGGTCTGGTGCCCTCTTATGGCCTTCAGGCATACATGTAGACATGTATACATAATAAATAAACAAATATTTTTTTTAAAAAAAGGAAAAAAGAAAAGAGGTACCAAATACAATACAAACTTTATTAGGTTTGCAATAATTTTTCTGTGTATCTTAAAGCTTCCCAATCTGCAATTGTTCTTTGTCCTCAGCAAACCTGTTTACAGAACCAAAAATCTTATAGAAAAATAAATGGGTTGAAAAGATGGCTCAGTGGTTAAGAACACCTATTGTTTTTGAAGAGGACCCAGGTTCAGTTTCCTGCACTCACACAGGGTGGGTGGCTTGCAATCATCCGTGATTCCAGTTTCAATGAATCCATAGCCCTCTCTGGTTTCTCAAGCACCTGCACTCACTGATGTAATGACAAAGCAGCAGGCGGGCACAAGCATATGAACACACACAACACATACACACAAAAACGTTAAAAGAAACTTAAAAAGCCAGGAAAGGTTCGCACCTCTAATTCCAGCACTTGGGAGGGGAAGGCAAGAGAATTACAAGTAAAAGGAAACCTGAGCAACAAAATGAAAACTGTCTCCAAAAGCATCAAAAAGGGGGGGAGGGGTGCTGGCAGGATGGTTCACCAAATAAAAGGGTGCTTGTTATATAATCTTACTGACCTGAGTTTGATCACAAACCCATAAGAAGAGAAAACAAGTCCCCAAAGTCCTCTGACCTTAATAATACATACACCTTGGCACACGTACCCACATTCACACACACAATAGTTTTTAAAAAAATAAAAGCTGAATAAAGTTTATACAGAAAAAATGTATGTATCTTTATTCTAATGATTATGAAATTATTAGGTTTTTAATCTATCATTGATGTAGTATACTAAATTTTACAATAGAATAGCACACTTAAGGAATTAATACTACATCATGCTCACAAAGGCCTTATAACTTGAACTTTTTAAAATTTATTTAACTTTATTTTATGTAAATTGGTGTGAAGCTATGAGGTTCCCTAGAACTGGAGTCACAGACAGTTGTGAGCTGACATGTGGTGCTGAGAATGGAACCCAGATCTTCTGGAAGAAGCGCCAGTGCTCTTACCTGCTAGCCACCTCTCCAGCCCCAGCTTGAACTTTTTAAAGATGTATTCACCTTTACTTTGCACGCACAGGTGTTTGGACTGCATATGCACCATACACTATGTGTGTGCCTGGTGCCCAGAAGCCAGGAGATACAGACGTTTGAGCCATGTTGGTGCTGGAAATAGAGCCAAGTCCCCTGGAAGAACAGTCAGCGCTCTTAACCACTGAACTGTCTTTCCAGTCCTGTCTGCCCCAACGCCCTCTTGAAGACCAGATCTCACACTGCAGTTCTCACACTGTGGTTCAAGCCAGCCTAGGCGGCCTCAAACTCAGCCTTTCTTTCAAGAGCGGCAATTACAGAGTGAACTGCCATGCCCAGCAATTCTTTTTAAGGCAAGGATTGACAATATATGTTTAA
Organism: Microtus oregoni; assembly: GCF_018167655.1. Classification (NCBI taxonomy): domain Eukaryota; kingdom Metazoa; phylum Chordata; class Mammalia; order Rodentia; family Cricetidae; genus Microtus; species Microtus oregoni. The sequence goes on from NW_024543071.1 coordinate 7,738,710, forward strand.
AAACACTTAACCAAGTCTTAAAGAGTCCCACTCACATGCAACAAAGCCAATCGCTGCTCCGGGCGAAGATGACTAAATTCATCACTGAGAACAAACTGAATTGCTAAAAACACAAAAATAAGACTATTAGTACATTCTAAAGGAGAATTTACAGCTTATTCATAACTCTGTATCTTAATAAAATAACATTTTAGGTAATAAACATTGCAGATAAATTGTTCATATACAAAATGATTGCAAATAATTTTCCAGTTTATTAGGCTAATCTGGTAGGGAGAATGATATATCAATAAACTAAGCTTTCACTGAAATATAAAAAACATTCAAGTACCAAAAAAAGTTTAGAGAAGCAGAAAGTAGGTCTTCTCCCTAATAAAAGTATATATTATACTAACTAATTAGGTCAACACTATAAAGACATGCACTATATAGTAACAAACTACATAAACAGGCCATACAAGGTTTTAATCACCTAAAAAAATTCCTTTTGCCTAATAACAGTACAATGATGTACTGCTACAGTTGAACACATTTCTGCAAACCAAATTCCACGATCCCCCTGCACTGCTAATACCTACCACACTTCTGTAAGAGCTAGCCCTACATTCTGCACAAAATACCTAACCAACGGGCCACTGTCCAAAAAATGGAACGCTTTAATTTAGCTATTCTGGTCCAGATCTACCCAAGAGATCTCTAAAAACTGCCAGCGTGAGAACACAAGGCGAGAGCACTCACCTATGATGTTAGTGCTTTGACAGAGTGTGTGTGTCTCACCATCACCTGGAATGGATGCCTTTTCCCTGGGATCTGAGATGCATGCTTTATTTCAATCTGGTCTCTGACCTCAACAAATTACAACCATTCTAGGGCTTTCAGTATCCTTCAGACACATGTGTAAGGAACAGAACCTTTACTCCTACTAAACCACTTCCAAAAGCACTGTAAACTAGGCTAACATTTTTAAACCCCCCTCCTTATAAACTCCAACTGTTTTTTTTTCTCCTCAAAAGACTTAACAAAGGCATGTTATTCTTTTTTTAAAAAAAGATTTATTTATTATGTATACAAGTGTTCTGCTTGAATGTGTATGCCTGCACAACAGAAGAGGGAACCAGATCTCATTATAGATAGTTAGGAGCCACCATTGTGTGTGCTGGGAATTGAACCCGGGATCTCTCAAAGAGCAGTCAGAACTCTTAACCTCTTAACTACATGATATTCTTAAAATACATTTTTATCATCTTTAAACAGATATCAGCATTTTTACTACACTGTCTATCCTTTCTTAGAATCCACCCAAGATACACAGTAATTACTAGCAAAAATAACTTGAATAAGTGTTTCTGCCATCTCACATAGCCAGACTGAAGACAGACAATTCAGATCCTCACACCAGAACCCGCTACACTAAACCACAACTATGTATGACTTTTATGTTTCATTCAGTTACAATCTCAGAAATCAATCTTTTTTTTTTTTTTTTTTGGTTTTTCGAGACAGGGTTTCTCTGTGGCTTTGGAGCCTGTCCTGGAACTAGCTCTGTAGACCAGGCTGGTCTCGAACTCACAGAGATCCGCCTGCCTCTGCCTCCCAAGTGCTGGGATTAAAGGCATGCGCCACCATCGCCCGGCTGAAATCAATCATTTTAATAAACTATTAAAGACACTTAGGGCTGGAGAGATGGCTCAGTAGTTAAGAGCACTAAATGCTCTTCCAGAGGACCCAGGTTCGATTCCCAGCACCCACAAACTGTCTGTAACTCTAGTTCCAGGGGACCTGACACCTATAGCAAAATACCAATGCACAATAAAAAATGGAAAGACACTTAAGTCTTCATATAGCTAAAATCCAAAAATCTATACTTACCATAAAAAAAGTTGCTTTTTCCAGATCCATTTCTGCCCACTATAAAATTTCAAATAGTACAGGTTAGTTCATATAAAAAACAGTCAATTTAAAATTACTAAAGCTATTTAAAAATTTTTCCATAGTATTTTTTGACTTGGGAATTTTACATTATAAACCTGGAGCAAGCACATTCACTTCCCAGGCCTCCCAGGTATGTCCCGCCCCTATTTTAAAAATTCAAATGCAGCTTTCTAACATAATACCTTAACACTGAAATTAAACAAAAAATAGTAGGTAAAAGAAACCAGCAGAGCTGTAATTACCTACTGAATTTAATCTTTATATAGATTTTGGATAGGTTTTTTTTTTGTTTTTGTTTTTGTGGCATGTCTTCCTAGCACAGCCCTGGTTGGCATGGTAGTACAGACTAGCTTCTAATTTTGTAATCCTGCTGCCTCAGCTTCCTAAGTGCCAACACTATAGACGTGCACTATCACACCTGCTTCATAGTTTTCCTGTGTGTGTTGTGTTTGTGTACACCCATGAACACATGTAGAGGACAAAAGTCAACATGGTGTCTTCCTTCCTCTCTTGCTCACTCTAATTTTTGAGATGGCCTCTCACTGAACCCGGAGCTCACTGTTTCGGCTACCAACCCTATATATTCTACTCTAGCCCCAATGCTAAGGTTACAGATACACACTGACATGGCCTCTTCCATATGGTGCTGAAATACACTCAAGTCTCACGTTTGCACAGCAAACACTTAACCACTAAGCCACCTCCCTCAGAGAGTTGATGCTTGCTCTCTCCCAATAGTTTAAGCAGTGCTACCTGACACTGGCAACTCATAAAAATGCACAAAAATTTGTATGCAAATTATATAAGATGTTTTTAGCAATTTGGATTCACATATTGTTAACCGTCTCATGCTAAACTACTTTTACAATCAACTCACACTGATACAGCCTAATGGAATCACAAAAGTGGAAACAGTTATAAGACATTTCTTTTGGTGTGTTTTTGTTTTTGCTTTTTGAGACAGGGACTTGCACTATGTAACCCTAGCTGGCCTCAAACTCAAGAGATCCTCCTGCCTCTGTCTCCCAGTTCCTCAGGGAATAAAGGTGTGCACCACCATGCCAGCTTTTAGACACATTTTAAAAAAATATTTCACTATTTTACTTTCAGGTTGTTGAAGACAGGGTTTCTGGCCCTGGCCCTGGCCGTCCTGGCTTTTTGCTTTGTAGACCAGACTGGCCTCTAACTCACAGAGAGCCATCTGCCTCTGCTTCCCCTGGTAGTGCGCCACCTCACCCAGAGGAAATGTTAATTTTAAGTATGTGTATGTGTGCACACGCACTCGTGGGAACAAGTTTGAGCAAAGGTTGCTAGGAACTGAAGTAATGTCATGAAAGACAAAAAATACCAAGCACAGTGGTATAGACATTAGTGTAATCTAAACACCTTGAAGGTGAAAGGATGGGGATTTCCAATTAAAAGTACCCTGGGCGACACAGCAACACACTATCTCAAATCTAAATAACTAGCTAAACAAATTTAAATAGAAAATACCTTCCATGGTGGATAATGTTCCTCCAAAATTATTAAATGAAAATCCTAGTACCAGATATAGGATATAAATTGTTGATCAGGGAGGCCCCAAGTACCCTTAAATATTACAAGCTATTGCTGCTGGTCTACTTGGCTGACCACTACAACCATACCCTACTGCTGAAGACACTACATACTCGGTTGTAAGACAATGAGAATACAAGTTGTATCTCAGCTGGAAGTTTCCTTCCTCCTGGATAACATGCAAAGCACTACAGCAGCTGCTGGGGGAGAAAAGTCATTAATGGTCCTCACCCAGCTGTGCGCCTATAAACTACAATAGAGACCTGCCTGGTAAGATATGCCCAGTGGTACAATAGTGTCATGACTACTGTTGGGGCAATCAACAGTTTTCTGGCTGGAAAGTTCAGGTCTGGTACTGTGAACCTAGACAAAAGCCCAGAGCTAGGGAGTCATAGGCCCTAGGGAAGACCTACTACAGTTTTGCTAAATGGAGAAGACAGTTTTGTTTTGTTTTTTTCTTAAGATTTTGCTTTTATGTGTATGGGTTCTTTGGCTGCAAGCATATGTGAGTACCACATGCATGCCTGGTGTCTGAAATCCAGAAAAAGGCATCCAATCCTCTGGAAGTCAAGCTACAGACAGTTGTTAACTGTCATGTGGGTGCTAGGAACAGTCAGTGCCCTTAATTGCTGAGCCATTCTTCAGCCCCTAAAGGGACATGGTATAAAACTGCCTACTGAACTTTGTTTATGCCCATAGATTACTGCTGCTCTCAGAGAAGATTCGTTTTGCAAAGGGCAGTGGTTAATCCAATGACTCACAATGGCCAAAGTGCAGAGACTATGAAGTGTTTGTCCCTAAATGGATCCTCTATATCATCCTTCAAGGCTCAGGAAACACCACAGGAGGCAGAAACAATCAACAGCCAGAGGCTGGGAAGAAGTGCTGTGTCTTATAGACATGGCATGGCCACTACAGTGACCAGTTTACCACCGCCAAGGTCACCTGCACAAGACTGGATCCAGCACCACCATTCCATCATGGTAGGCTAACAAGCTCATGAGGCCCCATCACTCACTGAAGGACTTTGGGTAATTAATGCATACAGATCAGAAAGTGTTATTTTCTTCAGTGGTACAGCAACTGATGATTTGCCAGACTCCAATAAAAAACTTAATAGTCCCAGATTTATACTCCTGTGAACAACCATAATTAAATTTAGTTGGTCGGAAGGGAAAAATAAATAGGAGGAGCTTGTCAGGAAACAGGACTTCAGTCTGTGGTCGAAGTGAGGGTAAGGGAAATCGGCTTTTGTGAAAACTCATATATACGTATGAAACTGTCAAATAAATTTTCAAAAGAAAATAATGAAGGTTGTTGAAATGTTCCAGATTAAAGGCTCCTAAAGAAACGTGACAATTAAATCTAATAGTTAATAATAAACTGGATCCCGTATTGGGGGAGTCCTGTAAAGAATACTTCTGGGTCTATTAAAATAACAAAAACCTGGAGAATGCTATTCTTAAGCTTATATAAGATGATAACTATACAATGACTACAAGAATATCTCTATCAGCAAAGATACATGTACCTTGGGGGGGGGGAGTATAAAAAGGATAATGAGAAAAAAGATACAATGATTAAAAACAAGCATCAGTTCTCACTGGGAAATTTTTCCATAAAGCCAAAATTAATCCCAACTAAAAGATGAAAAGATCAAGGGAGTATCTATAAGTCCTTAAAATGACAACTGAAGCTGGAGAGATGGCCAATGGTTCCTAGCACCCACGTCACGTGGTTTATAACCACCTCTAACTTTCAGCTGCAAGAATTCTAATGCTTTCTGCACATGGGCACACACACACCTTATAAAAATGTCACAATTCATTAATAACTGGAAAAATGAAAAATAATCTATAAAAATTACTCCTATCCATAGAATAAAACACTAAAAATCTTAAAGGATGCTAGACATTCAAGATCTATTCTGAGCTAGGCATAGCGGCACATGTCCATAATTCTAGTGTTCAGAAGGCAGAGAAGGGATTGCAGCAAGTTTCAGCTCAGCCTAGTCTCCAGCACTGAGGCAGTAGGATCTTGAGTTTGATTCCAGACTGGGCTACACAAGACTCTACATGGCAAGTAAAATTATTCTAGCTGGATGTAGTGGTACACAGCTATAATCCTAACACTTAGAAAGCAGAAGCAGGATTACAGCCAAGTTTAAGGCCAACCTGGTCTACAGAGGGACTTCCAGGCCAGCCAGGGACACAAAGATTCCCTGATTTACGCACCCGTTTCCCTTGGGAACAATCAATAGGTTGTTTCTGCCTACTCTAGAGATATGTTCAAGCCAGGCCCGTGGCTAACTAAAGGAGGCTGTAACTCCACAAAACTTAAGAGTTTTGTATCCAGAGCTAAGCATTACAGAAGTGTGAGGCAATCAATGCCTTATGCAGTAAACTATGACCAGTGAGTGACAGCCACCAGCAGACAAACCCTCTCCAGCCTCTCTCTGCTGACTTTTCCCAGGCACGGCAGGTCAAGAAAGTCTGTCTGAAGTTACCCAACAAGACAACAAACCAAATGTGTCTTCTTCAAAAACTGACATCAGGGGCTGGAGAGATGGCTCAGACGCTATTCCAGAGGACCAGGTTCACTTCTTAGTAACCATATAGTGGTTCACAACCATGTCTTAACTCAGCTTCAGGGGATTTCCGACTTTGTAGACATAAACCATGAATACAGTAAACACACAAATGCAGGCAAAACAATCATACACATCAAAATAGTTTGGATGAGAATGGTCTCCAGCTAATGGAACTGTTTGGGAAGAATTAGGAGGTACAGCCTTGTTGGAGGAGGTGTGCCCCTGGTGACAGGCTTTAGGGTTTCAAAAGCCCATCGTGCCACTCCCACTTAGCTCTGCCTAGTGCTTGTGTATCAAGGCCTAAGGAGGACTCAGCTGCGGTTCCTGTCCCATGGCTAACTAGCCGTGCTTCTGCCGTGACAGTCAGGGATCTAACTCTCTGAAATTGTACACTCCAAGGAAACTCTTTCTTGCTCTAAATTGCCTTGGTCACAGTATTATCACAGCAAAAGCAAAATATAAAAGGTTGACATCGGCTCTTCCATATCACTCTTGCCCTTAGATTGCACCTTCCAATGAAGCCTGCCTATGTCTTCTAGAAAAATCACGGATAATGCAAATTTTTCTCTTTTTTTTAACATTTATTTATGTGTACCTATGTGCCAGGAACGTGTGCACACATGCGTGTACACATGGAAGCCAAAAGGAGTACACTGGATCCCCTGAAACTGGATAACAGGTGGTTGTCAGCCTCCTGATGTGGGTGTTGGGAACCCAATTCAGGTCCTCTGGAATAGCAGAGAATGCTCCTAACAACTGAGCCATCACTCCAGCTCCCGGCTTTCCTTCTTAGTGATTGTGCAGCTCAACATGGTATATTCCTGTAACCCAAGCATAAGCAAGAGGACCAAAAATTTATGGCAAAGTTTGTGCTATATAGTGAGGCTCTGTCTCCAAATAAATAAATAAGTGAAATTAAAATTTAAAAGGGACAGGGAGAACAATCATTTCTACATGGAACTATAATTTCTTTTAGGTTTCATGATTTATCATAATATCATATATTAACAGGTACTTCTTATTAAAAGGCTGGTTGAAGGAACCCTAAAAACTATACAAATCATCCATAATATCCACAGGAGATTGATTCTAAGAGAGCTTTCCTCTCCAGCCACAGATACCAAAATCTGAGGATGCTCAAATCCCTTCAATAATATGGTAGCATGTACACACAGATCTTCTGTAGATTATTTATAATGTCCAATGCTATAGTTAGTAAGAGATTAAAAATCTAATCTTTTTGTTGTGGTGACATTTTGTTTGTGATCTAACAAATAAAGCTTGCCTGAAAATCAGGGTGCAGAACAAGCCACTAGTTAGCTCTAAAGGCCAGGCAGTAGTGGCACGCCTTTAATCCCAGCACTCGGGAGGCAGAGGCAGGCGGATTTCTGTGAGTTCGAGGCCAGCCTGGTCTACAAGAGCTAGTTCCAGGACAGGAACCAAAAAGCTACAGAGAAACCCTGTCTCAAAAAATCAAAAAAAATAAAGACCTCCTACGACACTAGAATTCATCATTTCCCCCCGACTGATTCTGCATGCACGCCACAGCTACTGAGCATACTGGATTAGGAGCTGACTAAGGCTGAGGTCCTGAGGGTGGGAGCCTGAGGAAGATGCTAGCTGTCGATCAGGCAGAAATGAGGCCTCAGCAGAATGCAATCATGCCGGTACACAAACACAGACTTCTACCCTCCAGAACTACATCACCAACCTAGGGTACTTTTATAGCTGCCCCAGCAAATCGTAAGAAGGATACTGTAATAGCGAAACTGTCAATACTATACTCTGTTTTCTGATGGCTAGAAGCACAATTTCACCCGTCCTTTAGAAATTCAGCAGAATGTGTTTTTGCCAGCTGTAACAGCGAAACGGAGACTTAACAAACAAACAAAAATCGTAATAACAACCACTGCTAATGACGACTAAGTACCTTCTCAGTCTCTCCAGTGAGACAGGTATGACGTCTACCATGAAAATGCAGCTCACAAAGAAATTGGCAAGGGGAAATGACCGAGGACAATGTGGGAATGAGCCACCTCTCACTGCAATGTCAGCACATCAGAACAGAACAGGTCAAATGTCTACCTCAGTCATCACAACTTAAAGCTTTCCAAAACACCCTCTCACACACAGAAGGCTCGCAACAGAAACACACAACCAACATCCTCCCCCACACACGCTAGGCAAGCACTCCTACTACTGAGCCTGGCCCCCAAAACGACTCACCTCTGACTGAGTTACCTGAGCATTCTACTTTCACGAAATAAGCAATTCGTAGGTGCAGATTCGAGAAAGAAATTCCATACCAATGTTCAAAGACAACTGTCTCCTTAGGCCCTCATAAAGGCGGAGTACACTTAGCTGTATCAATTCTAAAGCTGGCATATTAAGCCAAGAACACTTACCAATAACGTTATGTTTGGAGCTGAAGGGATCTACAATCGTCTGATCTCGGTAACTTCGGAAGCCCTGGATAATCACCTAACAGAGAAGAGACACCCTTCAGAACACGCCCTGGAAGAACTCCTACGGCAACATTCTTTCCTCTCCACGTCCTGCTTCCCATTTAATGCCAGACAAACACCTTTTGCTTCGCTTGGGAGCGTGCAAGTTAAAAAGCCGCTAGAGCCCTTCCGATGATCTGCAGCTTCTGCGGGTGCAGGGCTGACGCGGGAGCAGCTCTCAAAATGAAGGGGTGTCCAGAATGACAGAGTGGGCTGTCCCTGCGAGCGCGGCGGCGCCACACTGAAGGCGGAGCAGGCAGGAGCTGCTCCCAGCCCGCCGGACTGCAAGCTCAGGGAAGGCATCTTTCAGCCGGACCGGGCAAAGCGGTCCAGCTTGGGGGAGACGGCGGGGGGCTTAGGGCCTGACAGGTCCAGCACAGAACCTCCGCCAGTGCAGGCCTGTGTGCACGGCCCCTGCGGCGCCCTCCTGCGCGGGAAGACCCTTCTGACAGAAGTAAACAACCGAGCGGAGACGCGCAGCGTTCTGCAACGAGGGTCCGCCCTGCTCGGGGACAGCCAGCGAAGGCGAGGTGGCGAGAGGCAGCCTTCGGGCGGGCGCGGGCTCCGAGGCCGCCCCGCCATCGCGGAGGCCTGGGCACCGCCATCCCTGCAGAGGGACGCGGCCCGCCTGCCGCAGCCCCCCACGAGCCCGCGGTCCGCGGCGCCTGACGAGACCTCAGCAGGCAGCCGCCGCGCCCCGGGGGGAGCCCCGGCTGCAGCCCGACCCTAGCCCGACCCTGGCCCACCCGGGAGCCGCTCCCCGCCGCCCCCACGGCCCGGGCCAGTTCCGACCCACCCCGCCTATCGCGGCACGCGAACACGGAGAATGCCAGCCCCTACCTGCTTGATGTACATGGCTGCGCGGCTTCTCTCCTCGGCGGAGAGACGGCCTCACCTCAGGACCGCAAGAGCGCGGCCGCGGGGTCCGCAGAGGCGCAGGCTGAGCCCCCTCCCACCGGGCTCCGCTCGCTCCCGCTCGTTCTGGCCCAACAAAATGGCGGCTGCGGCGGGGGCGGAGCCGGCGCGGCGGGCGGAACCACTCTGCGATCGCCGCGAGTCGCAGGGAGCGGAGGGGGCGGCCCCGCGTCGTCGCGTCGGAAAGGTCACGTTCCCGCGGCCCTGCTGGGTGGCAGCCCCGCCGTAACTTAGAGTCAGCAGTTGTGCTTGCTGAGAGATGCTGGGGAGCCCGGCTCGGAGAAGCCGTGCTCGGAAGGCGGGCCAGCGCCACCTCCGGACGCGGGGACAATGGTCGTGCCCGGGAGGGGCGGGGCCTGCTCGGCGCCAAAGCCTGGAGTGAGCCGGGCGGAGCCAATCGGCGAGCGCTCCCGAGGTCACGTGGACGCCCGGCCGCCGAAGAAGGGTGGCTCGTCCCGCTAGCGCCTGGCTTGAATGTAGGTCTCCTTGTGACGCTTGGAATTCGGAGCTCGGAACCACCGGGCTCCTTTATTCTCTGTCCGACCATAGGGCGCCTCCTACTGGTTCTGAGCCTCCAGACAACTCCGAGAGGCCTGGAGGATGCTAGATGTGAAGATTTTGTGTTTGATTGAGGGAGTTGCTTTTGCTTTGTTTTTCTGGGCGGCTCTCAGCCCAAGCGGGCCAGGAATTCACCTTGTAGCTGAGGATGACCTTGAACTCCTTATCTTTATCTCCCCCCAGCCCCCTCCCCACCTTGAGTGTGCTAATGGGGGGGGGGGCAAATGCCTTTAATCCCAGCATTCAGGAAGCAGAGGCAAGCAGATCTCAGAGTTTGAAGCCAGCATGGTCTTCAAAGCAAGTTCCAGGACAGCTAGGGGTGTTATATAGAAACCCTGTCTCAAAAAAAAAAATTAATAATATAAAGACTTACTAAGATTCAATGGAAATGACCACACAACATTCACAAACGTAGGGGACACAAAGTGAAGAGTCCAAGAATAAGAAAATAAAAACGTAGATTCTAAAAATAAGAATGTAGAAATAAAGAAATAAAAAGTTCTAAGTCTAGGAGAATGAGAGCAGCTTTCTCAGCAGATCAAGGATCAGTCATTCGCAGTGAGCTATTTTCTCGGATGCTTGGGAAACCTCCATCAACTTAGGTCATTTCATTTTACAATAGAGCTCTGTAGATAGGAAATGTCTCCTAGTAATCTTTGGAAATCATTTAGAGGCTACAATCGATCTCTCCTAATTTGGACCTTTGAGGTCTAATTTTTTGTAAACCTATTTTATATCCTAAATAATTAATAGAATCTCTTTCTATTTTTTTCAGGAGAAATTTGTAATCTCTATCAAGTCAAAACTTCTTTTACTTCTTCAAACATTCTCTCTAAAGTATTTACATTTGAATCAGATAGGAAAATGTCATCCATGTAATGGGAAACTATAAATTCAGGAAATTGTTTTAAGTATCATTTCCAAAAGCTGACTTTCAAAATATTGGCACAGGGTGAGGCTATATAACTTTTGCATGGAGAATTGGTGATGTGGGCGTCCCCTCTGTGTGCTATGATTACCACTAATGACTAAAGAAACTGCTTTGGGCCTATAGCAGGGCAGAACTTAGGTAGGCAGGGAGAATGGAACTAAATGCTGGGAGGAAGAAGGCAGAGTCAGGGAGACACCATGGAGCCACCAGAGTCAGACATGCCGAAGCTTTAGCCAGTAAGCCACTGCCATATGGTGATACACAGATATGGAGATGGGTTAAATTAATATGTAAAAGCAAGCCAATAAGAAGTTAGAGCTAATGGGCCAAGCAGTGTTTTAATTAATACAGTTTCTGTGTGATTATTTTGGGTATAAGCTAGCTGGGAGGCTGGGAAGAACAAGCAGCCTACCTCCTCCTACAAACTGATATTTTCAAAAGTCAGAGATTCAATTATTATTTGTGTAGCTTCTGAATTTGGTATCATTATTTTTACTGCTGAAGTCAATTTTTGTAAGAAATCTGTAAAGGCTTCCTTTGGACCCTGTGTAACTTAAGTAAATGACTCAATTTTCTTTTCTTTTTTTTTTTCAATTTTCTTTTTTATTTCCCAGTTCTGTCCCAAGCATTCAAAGCTGCTGCACAATACAATGCCAGGGTGTGGTCATCATATACAGCTTGCATGTCTATAGTAGCATGATATGGGATTAACCTCTGTATGCTATGAATATGTTTTATTACCATTGGTTAATAAAAAAAAGCTGCTTTGGCCTATGGCAGGGCAGAATACAGCTAGGCAGGGAAAGTAAACTGAATGCAGGGAGAAAGAAGACACAGGCAGACGCCATGTAGCCACCCACCAAGCAAGATGTGAGGTGACAAACCACGAACCTTATGGTAAAATGTAAAATAATAAGATATTGATTGATTTAAGACGTAAGAGCTAGCTAAGAATATGCCTAAGCCATTGGGCAAATAGTGTTGTAATTAATATATTACATATAATATATGTGATTATTTGGGTCTGGGTAGCCAGGAAATGAAAGCACAGTCTCCATTTACATAATGGCACCCAGCATTTGGCAATATACAGCCACATAAAGCCTAAGAAAGTTTTTTTTTTTTTTTAAAAAGGGCCTTTTAGACCCACAAAAATGGGAGTCCAATTACAGCTTCTCAGTAGCTGCATTTTTTCAGATAGGCTCTGTTTGCTGGCCACATGCAGAGGCACAGCTTCTTTAAGAGACAGCTTCCTGGTTCATACTCTTAGCACAAGTGGCTCTGGATCTCTTGAAAGGTCTTGCTAAGAGCATTTAAATGAGGTTTGTGAGCAGAGTGCTGCAAGTTGCTTAATGGTGACAAAGACCCACTAAGTCACTGGAGTTTGGACAGTGACCTTGGCTTGCACAGGCAATGAACATACCTCTGCCATGTTGGAAGGGGCAGGGCCAACAAGCAAAGTCGCAGCATTAGTCCTAGCCATGCCTAATTAGCATTTTAAAAAAAAATCTCCTGGTCAGAAAATTCCTGACTAATGTGGTTTGATGCAACAAGATCCCCCAAAAGGTCTCCATGAACCCTAAAAACACTTTGCCCAACAAACAGCCGGAAGCAGTTTAGAGAAAACAACACCCAAATTCCCAAAATGATTGTTTATAAATGTTTGTTTTCATTTAAAGGAATTATGTAAATTGAGGCTGCATTTTCATTTCCCAGCCACCCAGACCCAAATAATCATACAAAAACCAAATTAATTACAACACTGTTTGGTCAGTGGTTCAGGTACATCTTAAATTATTTTACATTTTACCACAAAGCTCCTGGTTTGTTACCTCACGTCTTGCTTCTTAGGTGGCTACATGGTATCTGCCTATCTGTGCCTTCTTTCTTCCTGCATTCAGTTTAGTTTTTTTCACCTAGCTCTATTCTGCCCTGCCATAGGCCAAAGAAACTTCTTTATTAACCAATTGTAATAGAACATATTCATAGCATACAGAGGGGAATCCCACATCAGTAGCGTAGTCTCCTTCTCCAAAAATTTGATCTTAGGAGATGTTTACTCCATTGTTCAATAATCTTAGCCTTTTCTCTGAACCAGATACTCCACTGTAATTAAAGATCAGGCTCTAAAATACCATTAATCGATTCTATTCAGTCTTTAGGGATGATTCTATTATCCCTAAACTGACCACAAATTTAACATTTGCTTCACGAAAGGTGAATTAATGCCATATTATACTATTGCTTCCTTGAATTTCCTTAAACCTAACATTGGCACAGAAGGCCAGTTAGCTGTAACAGAGCCTCTGCCATTTGGCAATTCCTGTAAGGTTACTGAATATATTAATGTTGGTTGTCTGAAAACCTTAGGTTTGTTCCTCTCTATTTTTATACTGCAATGCTGAAATTGACTCTCCATTAAATTCTTCTGTCTGGATTTTAATATCTCTGTGATCTATTTTATTAGGTTTATATAAAGCCTGTATCTTAGCGCTCTGATTAACCAACCTTTTTAGTGATAAGACAAAAATGATAAAGCTGATAATGTTTACAATTGACATTATACAAATCCCATCTAAATTAAATATCCTCAGCCAGGGTGGTGGTGGCGCACACCTTTAATCCCAGCACTCGGGAGGCAGAGGCAGGCAGATCTCTGTGAGTTTGAAGCCAGCCTGGTCTATAAGAGCTAGTTCTAGGACAGGCTCTAAAACTACAGCAAACCCTGTCCTGAAAAAAAACCAATAAATAAATAAATAAATAAATTAGATATCCTCTCATTTAATTGTTCCACTTTCAGACTG